>NW_022436986.1:2153886-2247786 GCF_009761245.1 Sapajus apella
TATTTTTCCTTCACTTATGAAGCTTAGTTTGGCTGGATATGTAATTCTGGGTTGAAAGTTCTTTTCTTTAAGGATGTTGAATATTGGCCCCCACTCTCTTCTGGCTATAGGGTTTCTTCTGAGAGATCTGCTGTGCGTCTGATAGGCTTCCCTTTGTGGGTAACCTGACCTTTCTCTCTGGCTGCCCTTAGCATTTTCTCCTTCATTTCAACCCTGGAGAATCTGATGATTATGTGCCTTGAGGTTGGTCTTCTTGACGAATATCTTTGTGGTGTTCTCTGTATTACCTGGAGTTGAATATTGTCCTGCCTTGCTAGGTTGGGAAAGTTTTCCTGGATAATATCCAGAAGAGTATTTTCCAGCTTGGATTCACTCTCTTCGTCACATTCAGGCACACCTATCAAACGTAGATTAGGTCTTTTCACATAGTCCCATATTTCTTGGAGACTTTGCTAATTCCTTTTTATCCTTTTTTCTCTAATCTTGTCTTCTCGTTTTATTTCATTAAATTGGTCTTTGACCTCTGATATTCTTTCTTCTGCTTGATCAATTAGGGTGTTAAAACTTGTGCATATTTCGCAAAGTTCTCATGTTGTATTTTTCAGCTCTATTAATTCACTTATATTCCTCTCTAAATTGTCTATTCTTGTTAGCATTTCGTCAAACCTTTCTTCAAAGTTTTTAGTTTCTTTGCATTGGGTTAGAACAAGTTCTTTTAACTCACAGAAGTTTCTTATCATCCACCTTTTGAAGCCTGCTTCTGTTAATGGAACACACTCGTTCTCGATCAGGCCGTGTTCTGTTACTGATGAGGAACTGTGATCCCCTGTAGAGGGAGAGGCGTTCTGATTTTGGGTATTCTCAGCCTTTTTAGGCTGGTTTCTTCCCTTCGTTATAAATTTATCCATCTGTCGTCTTTGTAATTACCGACTTTTTAATTAGGCTTCTGAGTGGATGTCCAACTTGTTGATTCCCAGCGGTGGAATCTGAGCAACCCACTGCACAGGGTAAAAACAGCAGCGTTAAGATTGATGCTTTTCTGACTCTGCACCAAGAACTGCCGCCGAGGCGCCGGCAAAACCACCACGCCGGCCACAAAAGTAGCACTGGTGACCCGTGGGGCTTCTCCACTGGGAATCTCCTGGTCCATGAGCAACAAAAATTCGTCTGAAAGTGTGGCGTCCTCTTGTTCTCTGCGCTTTCACTGGGAGCTACAATCCCGAGCTGCTAGTGATCAGCCATCTTGGATCTCTGTCCCCAGCCAGAGCCTTTCTTGTGAAGGGTAAGAAAATGCCCTCCTATCTCCACTGGGACTTCACTACCTGCTGCAGGGTTCGGGTGCTGGGAGTTCGTGAGCTGAGTGGGCAGCAGCAACTCCTGGGGACCCTCCATTCTGGGGTCACACACGGCCTGGCTTCAAGTCTTGGCCATGGCTTATCAGCTGTGTGACCTGGGGTGAGATAGCTGGACTCTTCAGCCTGAGTTTTTCCATCCATAAAAGTGAGGATGGTAATAATTCTCAGTACCTCATAGTGTTATTGTAAGGAGTGAGATACTGCATGTGAAATCCGCTTATGAAGGGGCCATAATTCTTTGGGGTGTAAACATGACACGAGTTAATTTCCCCCCTGTTGTGCTATGTGGAACAATCCTCCTTCTCACATTGCTGGTAGGGTGGTGGCACCTTGATTGACATCTTGGTCAGATTCCAGAACCTTTGAATAACTTTCAGTTATTAGAACAGTTTCATTGTGGTATTTCACATTCTGTCCTATTTGTTTTGAAATTTCAGTCTCAAACATAATCCTAAGCCAGAGTTCTCTGCCGTCCCCCGGGGCCGACTGGCCCTCACTGTGGCTCCAGCAGCCAGTGGAAAAGCTGCACTGGTTTTCTGCTGCTCCGTAACAAGTTACCAGAAACCCAGTGGCTTAACACAACATAAGTTGATTATTTCAGTTTCCGTGGGGCAGGAGTTGGGGTGTGACTTATCTGGGTCCTCACCCTGGGTTCTCACGAGACTGACATCAAGGTGCCGGCTGGAGCTGTAATCTCGCTTAAGGCTGGGGTCCTCTTCCACATTCCCAGGGTGTTGACAGAACTTGGGTCCTTGCGGTTAGACAGGGAAGCCCTCAGCTCGTAGGGGCTGCCCATCAATCCCTGCCACGTGGTCCCCTCCACAGCCTGACCCTCTGCTTCTTCAAGGCCAAAGGGAAGGCATCTGTTTCTTGGAGAGCTAGATCTTCTTTTAAAGAGATCGTCTGATGAGGTCAGGCCTACCCAGGATCGTCTCCCTTTTGGTTAATTTAAACTCAGCTGACTGGAGGCTTTCATCACATCTGCGGGACGTGCCATCTTTATTCTCATTTGGTTATCCCATGTTCCTCCCTTCCTTGACCCCTGCAGGCAGGTCTTGGATGGTGGGAGACGTGGCTCTGTTTCTTCCGTTCCTTCTCCCAACCCTCATCAAAGACCATCCACCGCACAGCTTCCAGATGTTCCCAGTCCAGGGAGAGGCTTTTGGGGTGGCTCTCATCAACAGTGTCCCACAGCTCACAAGGCGTATGCATGTCTTTACCATTCTCCTTTGCCTTGCTTCAAGAAATGTGAGGACAGGTCACCAAATCTGTTGGCCAAGCAGATGCCCATACAGAAAGCAAAATCTCAGGCTCCTCTTTTTGAAGATATCTCCAAACCGCCCAGGGAGTCTCTTAAAGCCACCGTCCCCTGGCTTTGGGGAGAGGAAGCAGCAGCTCTGCCCACTAGCCTCTCTCCTGAATCTGCATCTGCCTCAAGCTGACCGTCTCTTCCTCCCTCAGTCTTGACGTGTGTGGTGATGGTGGTGGTGGGGTGAGTCGGGGGTGTTGCTGAGGGGTCAACTTCATTCTCTGAATTGTCACCTCCCCACACTGCAGGACTGGACCCAACTATTGGAGGCTCCATGAAATTTCAGTTTTCAACTTTGGCCTTGGCTGTGTAATTCTGGGACAATGGGAAAAATTTCATTAAGCATCAGTGCCTGGTAGATAGATAGTTAGTGTTCAGTAAATGCTAATAGAAATGCTTGCTAACAACTCAACCCAGAGTCCTATGTTTAGAATCAAGGCAAAAGATCAGAGTAGACCAAGAGCAGGGCTGCTGATGACAAGTTCGGGGACTCCCTTCAGTTATTCCAGGCCATGAATGTGCTTGTTCCAAGCCTGGGGTCAGCCTGAGTTCAGACAAGAGCAGAACAAAGGTGAGGAGCAGGGGGCTGAGCCGGGCCAGGCACACACATGCCATTCTTTTGCTTCAGCTAATTCTGCCTTCCACTGCCCCGGAGATGGTAGAAAAGAGCTGAGCGAAGCTGGGGTTGAAATTCTTGAACTCACGAGTGTCATGAAAATACGGCTTGGCTAGCTATCCAGCAGACCCATGTCTTCCTTGTCCTCAGCACAGAGCTAGACTGCATTTCTCAGCCTCCTTGAAGTTGGGTAGGGCCACAGGACTGGGTTCTGGTCACTAGAATGTGAATGGAAGTGATGTGTACCACTTCAGCCCTGCCCATGAACACCACCCAGCACCTGATCCTCCATGCTCTCCTTTTTTGCAGGCTTGATGCAGACAAACAAGGTCAACGTGGAAGCCATAAGGTTGAAGATGGCAGAGGCAAAACAGTAAGGGAGCCTGGATCCCTGAGCCACCCTGCGGAAGGCTGCCTGCCCCAGGAATGCTGCATTTCACATGGGGTGTGACTTATGTAGGTCCTCTCCCTCACGAGGCTGACAGGTGAGTGAGAAACAGATTTTTACTGTGTTAAGGCATTGAAGTTATGGGATCTGTTTCTGAAATGAGTCGGTATTGCCTTAACCAATACACAGCTTTGCGCTGTGAATGAGAAAATGAGTCTGCATCCACATTGCCCACGCAGTTAAGAACTTCTAGGAGTTTCAGGAGTTTATTTGCCATGCTCTATAAAGTCTGCACAATGTTTTAATTCCACTTCACAGAAAGGTTTTCTTTCCAAACCCTCTTCAGGGGCCTCCCCTATTAAAAAAGCCCATTTATAGAAACTACTACTTAGCATTTTTGGAACTTGTTATCCTATTCAGCAGAGTCTAAGTCAGGAGGCTTTGAACTTGGACAATTACTGCTCTTGATTAACAACAAGAACTGATGAGTTGGCCTTTCCAGTGTGCTAAGCAAACTCAGCCAAGCAGAAAATATCACTGAAGGGGAAACAACGGGAAGTGATTTTCTTGGTTACATTACGCGCCGTCGTGATATTTACACATGTTTGTGGATAATGTGGGAACCTCTGCTGCTTGCATGCCCTTCCAGATGACACCACTGGGCTGGAAACGCTGTGTTTCCCACCTGACCTGGGCTGTAAATGTTGTTCTGTGACTGCAGGAAGCCAGCCCCAGGGTAAAAACCCACAGCACTGTGGGTGGTCAGGCCCCCTGCAGGATCCCCACTACAGCCTTTCAAGTCCCAGACCTCCAGGGCCCCTGGGGCCAGCACCTAGGCCTAGAGATTTCTTTTTCTTTCTTTCTTCTTCTTCTTTTTTTTTTTTCAGAGATAGGGTCTTGCTATGTTGCCCTGGCTGATCTCAAACTCCTGGCCTCAAGCTATTCACTCACCTTAGCCTCCTGAGTAGCTAGGATCACAGGCATGAGCCACCCTACCCGGCTGGGGTTAGAGAGAAACAGCAGCCTTGGCCTCATATTGTCAGACAGCTCAGGGGCGGGGTAGAGGGGTGTTCATCTCCTCTCACCCTCACCAGCAATAGGTGTTTTTTAAAAATGATCTTTGTGAAGTGGAATTGTGTTTTCCGTATTGGGTTGAACACTGCGTTCACTCATGAGTGTTCTGTGCATACCTTTACCCATGTCTCTATTGAGAGTGGTAGGATTTTTCATAAAATTGCAAGCAAATTTTTCATGTATTCAAGGCATTACACCTTTTCCCATTTCTTAGATTTTCCAACTTCTTTTTCTTTGTATTTTGTTAAACGTTTTTGGATACATAAAACAACAACAACAACAAAGCAAATCACATGATCAAATATTTCAATCTCGTCTTTTGAGACTTTTCCATCTTTTTAAGTGTATAAAGTCATATTTCATATAGAAGTCTGAAATACATTCATCTATAACCACATTCATTTTATCTGTCTATCTATCCACCTATCTATCTATCTATCTATATATATATATTTTTTTTTTTTTTTGAGATGGAGTTTCGCTCTTGTTACCCAGGCTGGAGTGCAATGGCGCGATCTCGGCTCACAGCAACCTCCGCCTCCTGGGTTCAAGCGATTCTCCTGCCTCAGCCTCCCGAGTAGCTGGGACTACAGGTGTGCGCCACCATGCCCAGCTAATTTTTGTATTTTTAGTAGAGACGGGGTTTCACCATGTTGGTCAGGATGGTCTTGATCTCTTGACCTCGTGATCCACCTGCCTCAGCCTCCCAAAGTGCTGGGATTACAGGCGTGAGCCACCGCACCCGGCCTATCTATATTTTTTAAAAGAAACTCTTGGCTTCACTAGGAATTTCTTTGGATGGAAGGTATGAAGTAAGGATCTTCCTGGGGGTCACATTTGGGAGTTCAGATCTGAGGGACAGAAACCCCTGGCTCGGACAAACAGGGGCAGATGTCCCTGGGTAGAGGTGACATAGCACAGGCAAAGGTGGGGTTGAAGTGTGAAGAGCAGATCCCAGCTGGGATTGCTCTTGGGAGCTGGGGGCCTCTTTCTTCTCAAGTGGTGTTATAGACTAAATTGTGTCACCCCAAATTTATGTGTTGAAGTCTTAACACTCAGTACCTTAGAATGTGGCTGTATTTGGAGATTCGGCCTTTGAGAGGTAATGAAGTTAAAATGAGGTCTTCAGGGTGGGCCCTAATCCAGTGTGACTGATGCCTATGTAAGAAGAGATTAGGACAGAGATGCATCCAGAGGGAAGAATGTGAGGACACGGACATGGAGAGAAGGCTGAGAAGTAACCAGCCCTGCCTGACACCTTCATCTGAGACTTCTAGCCCCAGAATTTCGAGAAAATAAATTGTTGTTTCGGCCACCCAGTGTGTGGCCCTGGGCCATGCAGCCCTGACAGGCTCACATAGGCAGCTTCTTTGCTAAATATCCTCAGAGCTGGTCTGTAGTGGAGCTAGCAGAGGCCCCCATCACCATATGCTGGGAAGACCAAACAAAGAGAGCAATGACAATTTTTAAAAATTATCTTAAAATTGTGTGTAATGCATGTCCACTGAAGGAAAACCAGGGCATGTATATAAGTAAAATAAATCACTAAGATCACCTGGGGTGCTAATGGCCCCAGTTGTCTAAAATCATAGCAGCTGTATCTCCTGCAGAGCAGGCATCCCTCCCAGAGACAGCTATTGAGGCAGCGTGCTGAGGGGGCCACAGCAGCGCTCAGTTGGCCAGAAGGGTCCCCTTCTCCACATCACCACACAGCTGGCCAGGAGGCTCCACAGCTATTGGATCTTCGGGGCTGGAAATCCACCTGCTCCCACCCACATCTGAAACATGCTCCCCTTCGCTGCCTCCTAAGGAAGATGGTCACCCCCTGTTTGCGTTTGCCACCTCCTCTCCGCCTGGGCAACCCCATTGCTAGGAAATGACATGAGCCCAGGCTAGCCCTCACCTTTGATCCAGAACACAGGCTACCCCTTACCTTTGACCTGGTGGCACCTACAGATCCTCAGGAGGTAGGCTTGGGGAAAAGGCCACGTGCCTGCTTAACTCAGGAGCAAGTGGTTCAGCGTCTCCTGCCATCACACCCAATTTCCTGCCCTGGGGCTTTGTTTACACTGTTACCTGTGCCTAGAATGCCTTCCCTTCCTGCCCTTTCTAAAATTTCCTATTGAAATTCTGCCCACCCTTCACAGCTCAGCTCAAAAGTCATCTCTTCCAGGAAGGTTTCTCTGACCACCCCTCCCACAACTGAATGGAATCCCTCCTCTGAGACCACACCTCCCTGTCTGCTCCAACTGTAGGTGATACTGACCATATAAGGCCTGGAATTCAAATACACACATCACCTGCCCCCAGAGAGCAGGCTCCTGGTTGGTTCATTTCTGCATTCTACCCTCCTTCTGCACCTAGCACGGAGGAGATTCTGACTAAAGTTTGACCTTGGGGCATAAAATTTTGATTTCTTTATAGTGGAGAAGACATCCTGGTAAAACTCCCATTTGTCATTTGGAAAAGCTTTCACACAATGCATGACATTTGTTTCTCATAACACCCTTGAGGTAAATGTTATCAGGTTTACACCCACTACACAAATGAAGAAAGCAAGGCTTCTAGAAGTTAAGAAACTGCTTGCGTCAGCAAACTGACCACCAAAAGCTGGAGCTGAGACTCCCGGCCATGGCTTTCGGGCTTTATCTTTCTGCCCTGTAGCAGTCTCACTCCCCTAGGAAGACTTCGGTCCCCAGCACCCAGCAAGGGGCCTGGCTCTGGTGTGGGGGAGGGGTTTGAGGAACACCTCCCAGGCAGATCTCAGGTTTCTCTCTCTGCTCCTGCTTGTCCCTGAGTGCAGAGGGGCTGCTGGAGGCTGCCTGAGCCCTTCAGGGCTGGCACTTCCACCTCCATACCTGGAGGCCTGGCCCACAGCCTCCCCTCTGCTGTCATGTGGGGCTGCACATGCCCTGCTTGCTGCAGAGACTCGTGCCCCGTTTCTGGGGAAGGCAGGCCTGAGGCTTCTGTCCCCAGAAAGCCGGGGACAAGAGCCACAGTGTTAGGAAATGGAGCTCCTGGCCTTCCTCGCCAGTGCTCATAGGTTTGGGGTCCGATTTCAGTTAAAAAACACACCTACTTCTCTTTGAAGTCTGTGCTCTAAGTCAGGAGCACAGAGAAGGAAGGCGCCAGGCCAGCACTCTGCCATGGCTCATTCTCGCTCCCTCAGGAATCACCTTCACCACCATCCATTGCAGAAATGAATGGAGGCCGTGCCGCTGCTTTATTAAATATGAATGAGTTGCTGTCCACGGCCCCCACGCGGTCACTCGCCCACTCCATCTCTGGCAATTACTGAGTCGCACACACTGTGCCAACGGGCGCAGTGGTCCCTGCCTGCCCTTGCGCACTGACATCGCCCGGCAGGGGCAGGGCTCAGGTCTGCAGCTGCCCTACCCCCTGATGAAAAGCCACCTCTGGGCTCCTATGCTCCCGAAATGCTCAAAGGCTTAAGGACAGGACGGAAGGATTGTGGATTCTTGCTCTCTGAGCTTTGATTGGATATGGCCTGTGGCTTTGAGGCCCAAAGGCAAGGTCTCCTGGTGTGAATGACTTCTGAGTTCTGTCTGCACTCAGGCATTTTAGGTTTCAGGAGACTCAACTGGATCAAAGTGAAAAGCACATATAGGATGCGGGCTGTGGCTCATGCCTGTAATCCCAGCACTTTGGGGGTGCTGAGGCAGGAGGAATGCTTAAAGCCAGGAATTCGAAATCAGCCCGGACAACATAGCAAAACCCAAGTTTTAAAAAATTAGCTGGGTCGGGCATGGGGGCTCACGCCTGTAATCCCAGCACTTTGGGAGGTCAAGCCGGGCAGATCATGAGGTCAAGGTAGGCAGATCGAGACCAGCCTGGCTAATATGATGAAACCCTGTCTCTACTAAAAATACAAAAATTAGCTGGGCATAGTGGCGTGGACCTGTAGTCCCACCTGCTCGGGAGGCTGAGGCAGAAGAATTGCTTGAACTCAGGAGGCAGAGGTTGCAGTGAGCCGAGATCGAGCCACTGCACTCCAGCCTAGCGACAGAGCAAGACTCCTTTTCAAAAAAAATTAGCTGATAATATGTTAATTTGCAAGTAGGGAAAAAAATTATTTAAAAAACTAGCTGGGCTTGGTGATGAACACCTGTAGTCCTAGCTACTTGAGAGGCTGGGGCAAGAGGGTCGCTTGAACCCAGGAGTGCAAGGTGAGCTATGACTGTACCACTGGCAGCAGAGTCCTTGTTGGCCCTGTTCACTTCTGTGTCCCCCGTGCTGGGGACAGAGTAGATGCTCAATCAGTGTGTGCTGAATGAATGAATCAACGAGGTGGGAATTACTGACCATTGGGAACTGAAGAAGTTGACGTTAAATCACAGTTTGGAGTCAAATCCAGAGTGGAGATTCACCCACGACTCCACCTGCCAAGCCTGGGCACATCTCAAGGGCAGACTCTGCGGCTGCTGCTCCCTGCCCAGGGCAGAGCCCGATTCTGCAACACATCATTCTGCATGCACAGATTTGTTTTGACTCTGATGTAAGCGGGAGAGCCATCAAACGCCCCACAACCTGCTGCGGTACAGTCAAAGTTGTCAAAGGCAGTCCTCAAACTAGTAAAAACAAATGGGATCAAATTCCTTTTCTGAACTTAAAAAATTACTTTTATTTTAGGAACCAATAAAATTATGGCAAATATTTACAAATAATTATCTCACATAAAGGTTACATAAAATCAATTCTTCACAAGTAACAGCCACTCATGAAAAGACACACAGATATTGAAACTACGCCAACCTTATTGCATGTTTCTTCAACTAATCTAAAATAAAAGTGTTGCAGTCAACCATTTAACTTAAAAGGAAGCCACAAATTTCAGGTTTGACAAGGAAAAAAAAGTGAAAAAAATTAAACCAAAACCCCACCCCTGTGTTCTCCCAAATCCCACCCCTAGCCCTGCCCTCCTCCCCCAAAAAAGAAAAATATGTCCAACATCTTTGGCAAATTGGCACTGCTGTAATTACATTCAATTATTACACACAAAAGCAACACACGTCACTAAGAAAAAAAACCACCAATATTTCAAGTCAGTTATTTTCTACTAGAAAAAAAGAATACAAAACATACACATTTTTTAAGAAGCATTTTTTTTTTTCAATCTGTTGGAGACAGATCATCTCCCACTTTCAAAGGCAATTCAATTGTGGTTTTTGTTGTTGTTTTTTTTTTTTACTTTTTTTTTTTTTTTTTTTTTTTTACAAGTAAGCATCTATGCAGGCATCACAAACTTTGGCGGATACAGTAGATATGTATTTCTTTGATGCTGAAAGGTCGGTCCCTAAGACAAAGTCAAATGTCTCAAAGAATCAAAAGCAAAATCCATGTGTCTTCCTGGCAAAGGGTTCCATTTGCAATGTAATCTGCATTTCTAAAAATACTCAATGTCCAAGGCCACTAGAGGGTGAAAAACCAGGGCAGCATCTTCCAGCAGGAGTCAGGGCAAACCCAGAGCCAAAACTCCACCCTCAGCCCAACCCTGGAGGCCCAGGAGCTGGGGCTGAGAAGTGAGGCCCAGGCAATGCCAGGCCCTCACTGCCCAAAACCCTATGCTATGCTGGGGACTTGGGGCCAGGGGATGGGCCTGCCTCTTCCCAAGCCCTGGGACAGGATGCTGCCAGGTCTGCTCACCTTCTCTGACCAAAGTCAAGGAGAGCGGGCAAGAATCGGCATGGGGAGACTCAGTGCTGTTTCTGAGTTTCAAGTATGTCTGACGTGTAGGGGAGTGTGTGTGTGTGTGAGTGTGTGTGTGTGAGTGTGAGAGTGTGTGTGTGTACGTGCTCATGCATATTAGGAGGGGAAGGCCAGATTCTGAGGCCTGAACTTTTTGCAGAGTGTTTAAAATAGACTCAGGATTTATTTATTTTCTTTTTAGCTTTATAACAATTAATTGGCTATTGATTTGTTGGAATGTTCAACTCTCCCTTTCCTCAAATACAATAAAATAGTTTCATTAAAATGTATTCATGCTTGAAAAGAAGGGCACCATTAAATGGTTTCCTTTCTGTTCCACTCCAAGGGAAATGCACCGTTTGTAAATCAAAAATCCATCATCCAAAATCACTTGTTCTTAATGATGCTTTTGGAGAAGATGAGGGACATGGCCACAGGCATGGTGATTTTGGGGACAAGGGTGACCAGCGGCCATAGCCACAGGGGGCTGGGGGCTGGGTCAGAGCAGGTGAGGCTGGCATGGCCTCCTCCTGCCAGGGATCGGGGAGGGGGTACATGACTGTCAAGTCACCCCCACCCTGGGCCCCCTTTAGCCACCTGAAGCTGACAGGCGAGTGGGGTCCTGCCTCTGTCTGTCCTGCCACAGGCCAAGTACCCTACCTGAGACGACTCCTTTGAGGCTTCCCTGATTGTCCCTCAGTAGATATTAACAGGTAAGCAGCTGCATTTTCTCCTTGGGTTGCTCAGGGGTCTAAGATGTGGGAAGAAGAATTTCGGGACTTGCTGAATGGTGGCTACGTTTACCCGTCTTGGAGACAAGCTAAAGGGGACTCCTTGGATTGAAACTCTAGAATGGCAGGGACATGATTCTGAGGTCCCCTTCAATTCTGGGGTGCCCAAGAATGGAGCCTCAGTGCTGAGGAATTAGCAGAAAAGGAAGGACAGACTGGTGCCTGCCTGCTCCTCGCCGGCAGCTCATTTCAGAGAAGCTGCTGCCTCATCAGGGGAGCAGGCATCAAGGGGCTCACGGCCTGGCCTCTGCAGCGGCCCCTCAGGACCTGGCGCCACATGAGGTGCAGCCCAGCTGACAGTGGGGAAGTGCACATCAGCACTGTGGTTCCCTCATGAATATGCAAGAGGGAACCCTGAGGTTGGGGCAACAGGGGACAACAGGGGGCAAGGGGATGAAGGGGCTGCTGGGAGATGGGGCACGCTGTGGGCTAGGAGTCATGGCCTGACTGTCCAAATTTCCAATAATGCATTTTATTACCTTTTAAGAAATGGACTTGCCTCGGACCTCTCCGAGGCCAAAAGAACGAAAGAAACAGATTCCCCAGGAGGACTGGTGTGTGGCTGGGAACGATCAGCACAGCCTCTCAATGGGTGACAAGGCCAAGCCTGCAGGACTGGCGTCATAGTGGGGCACTGTGGAGCTGGTCTAGCCCAGAGCCCTGTGGGATCCACCCACGCCTGCCTGGGCTGGCCTGGCCAGGGGCTGGAGTTGCTCTCCGCCCTCCCGGGAAGCTGTATCTCAGACTCGTCATGTTTCTAGGTCTGTGTCAGCGTGCTTGGTTTGTTTTTAAGATTTGCTTCCCTGGCTTGGAGCTCAATTCTGGCTGAATATCTTGAGGAGGGGGTGGCAGGAGCCACTGGCTGCCAAGGCAGGGCAGTCGTTCTGGGGTGTGACTTCTGGTGAAGGGATTTCACCCCTCAGTGCACTGTGGCCACATCTGAGGCTCTTCCCTGCATATGTGAAAGGTGTCCAGGCAGCACTGTCCCCCACCCCCGGAAAACCCAGCAGCTCCCCCGTCTCCCATCCCAAGTGCCTCTGACCTTCCACCCAACTCCACCTTTGAAGCACAAGGTCTACAAGAGCCTGGGATGAGGCCTGGGAGATCGGCAGGCTCTGGGCGTGCCTTGCTGGACACCCTGAAGCACATCTCTCACCTCTGTGGGCTCCCATCTCCTTCAAATCTGTAACAAAGGACAGGAGGTAAATAAGAAAGGGGGACCTGACAGGCACTGGGGCTCACAGGCTGGTGGCCAGTGGGTCCAATTAGACCCATGGACATTTTTCTTTAGGCCGAGATAACATTTGACAGATTTTCATACTTGAATGCCACTCAGGGAGGCAGGCACACTTCTGGGCATCTCGGGCACCACTGCACCATACTGCCTGGTGCCCTGCCTGAGTGGCAAGGTTACCCCACCACATTCACCCAGGAAGCAATTCATTCAGGGGACTTGAGATTGTGATCTGTGTTTCCAGGGGCTGTGGACACCCGATGGCCCTGGCTTGGGTACTCCCACATACTGTCACAGCCAGGCCTGGAGCCTGTTCCAAAGTGGGAAGGCAAAGAAAGGGAAGTGAGGAGGCGGAACATGACCCTGGCACCTGGACGCCTGGTCAGGGCTGGACCTGTGTCTAGGCTGGATCCATGTCCAGAAATTATGGTGTGGCCTTGAACTGGCTCTGATCCCCACCGAGCCTCAGGGACAGCTGGGAAAGAGTCTGGATGAAACCTCAGAAGCACTGGTGTGGATTTGGTCAAAGACTCTGCAGGTTTCGATGTTCATAGGAAGCAAAGCCACCAACCTCCAGGCCCCTAGGTCAGGCCAGCCTCTGGGTCCCTGTTCTTTCTTGCCTTATTGTGGGTCTGGGGTGTTTCTAGGGAATGGGGGTGTGTCTTTAAACCATACACTCCCATGACAGGAGCACAACTCCATGGAGAGAGAATGGGGCCTGGAGATCTGAGAATTCACTTCACCTCCATCTTGCCATGTGAGCCCCAAATACCAATTTCCCTGTCTATAAAGTAGACATCATGCTCTTTGCCCTACAGGGTGGTCGAGGATTGCAAAGCACCGTACAATGTCAGTTACGGAAGGGCTAGCCCTAACTAAGGTGCCTGGGAAAGGGATGTTGGGTTTGATATATCATCAAATTGTTCTAGGTTGAAGCTAGTCTAATGGTATGAAAAATTTTCATAAAATCCACAATGTCATTTTCCAAAAGTCAGAGCTGGAACACAGGGCAGAAGGCCCATGGAGAAATGCCCCAGGCCTTCTGCCACACTGCTGGTGAGGCCCTGAACTTGTGTTTTCCATTCAGAATTCTCTGGCATCTACTCAACGGCTTATGTCCTTTGGAGCCATCCTCACCAAGCTCCCGGGCAGCTCGCCGGACCTCGAGGGAGCTGTGAGCTGGTGAGAGCGGGCGTGCATGTGTGAGAACATCCGTGTGCATCCGTGTGCGCTTGTGCTTCTGCCTGGCAGCCCAGGAACCAAGTGGTTGTCTCACAAATACAAAACCAATCTGAGGACCAGCAAAGCCTCAGGTGAGAGAGGAAAGGTATGGGGGAGCTCATTACAGGGCAACAAAAGGAACAGGATGGGGAGAGGGGACCGCCATAGGCTAGGTGGGCTTTGCTGAGGAAGGATGCTGTGTGCCTCAGGCAGCTGGTTCAGGGGAGGCTGACCTCCTCCCAACAGCCTAGAACCACAAGGAGGGCAGGATCTGAAGATGTGGGCGCACGTCATTCCAAGAGAGGGGTGGCAGGGGGCAGAGCCCCAAGATGCCTGTGCTGAAGACCTCTGACTCTACCACCTCCTGCTAAATGGAGGGAGACAGGGAGGGAGGTGCCAGGTAACATACCTTCTCCTACCTTACCTGACAGGTGGAGGCTGCAGCCAGCTCACCCTGGCTCCTGGAGGCGGGCTCTGGCCCCAGCTACCTCCCTTCTTTGCCCTTCTTGGGGAGGGGGTGGTGGTGGCTGTGCCTGCTTTGAGCCCACTGGGCTCCATCTCTGGGCTGGGTGATCGGGCTTCCTTGGCAGTTCTTAAAGACTGAGTGTCTAGGGCATGGGGCCCAGAACCCTCTCTCACTGCTCTTACCCTCAACTCTCCCCAGGAATAGGAGGTGTGGATAGACCAGCGTGACTGGGAACACCATGGATTAGAAGTCAGGAGCCTGAGCCCCGGCCCCGCCCCCACCAGTCACTGCTTGGGGACTCCACCTTTCTGAGCCTTAGTTTCTCTTCTGTTCCACCACCCAGCAAGGGGTTTGGGGAACAAACTACTTAGCAGTGGCCAGAGGAAGTCTGTTCTGTCTCCCTGCATGGTCCTGGCCTTCCCAAAGCTGGCCCTCAGTTTCCCACAAGGGAAGGTCTTTTTTCCAGGATCTTCTGATTCCCGCCCCTCCAGGTGTTCTTGTTTCCCACTTGGTCCAAACATTAGCGGGACTCAGGTTCCTACCTCCCTTTGCTTGCTTGCTTGAAAGTGGAGAGCCTGGCTCAGATGATCCTGTCACAGCCCCAGCTCCCTTGAGAGAGGAGGGGGAGGAGTGAGCTATGGGGTGGCCCTACAGGTGACCCTGCTGCACTGAGGCAGCCAAGGCTCAGAGAGGTGCAGGGTTTTGTCTGAGGTCCCACAGCAAAGACCTGTGGCCAGGACAAAACCTGCCTGGTCTGCTGATCCCAAGTCCAGCTCTCTCTGCCCTGGCTCTCTGCCATCTTGGTGACATGCAGACATGGGGGACACTGCTGCATAAGAAAATCAAGTCCTGTCTCATCACTGTAATTCAGCCCAGGTTTGGACAAGGGCTCTACCTGGCTGTTCTGAGTTGACAAGAGAGACTATGCAAGGAACTGAGACCCCAGGTAAAGAGATGGTGGCACCTGGCACCTCCATTTCAAAATCACTCCCAGGTCACACAGCAAGTCCTCACTGCTCTCCTGCCCCTCCTCCAGGAGGCCTTCCTCTGTCCCCTACATCTTCCTAGCTGGCTTCCTCTGACCACCCTAGCCCACCTTGAGTTCTCCAAGCCTCCTCTCTGAGTTCCTGTGGCCCTTGGCCATGGCCCTGACCCTTGCAGCCGCTTAGATCAACAGGTGGGCATGCATTGTGCGAAATTAGGCATCTGCCTCAGCCTCCATGCCCAGCTGCCTGCTAAACTCTGCGAAGACGGGAGGGTCTGCTCCGAAAGCACATTCAGAAGTCCTGGATGTAGGCTGTTTGTGATCTGGGTGCAGGGGAAAGTCCTCTGTGTTAATCGTTGTCTATATCACTGGAATAGACTTGCCCAGAATCCACTTGCTGGGGTCCTGGAGGGTGCGTGAAGTGTCCATGGCAGGTGTCCAAAGTGACCTGAACCTGGGCATGCCTCAGAAAGCATAGTTCCGGGGCTGAGGGAGTGGGGAGAGCCTCAGGCCCCTCCTTGGCTGGGATCAGATGGTCTCCCACATCCCATCCAGCCCTCACATTCGAAGTCCACAATGGAATCAATACCTCAGATGACATTCTGCTTCAGAACAGTAGCTGAGGAATCTCCCAGACAGTTTTCTTTGAGTTCTTTGATCTGGAAAAGAGCTGCTTGTACTGCATTGGTCCCAGAGAAATGGAGGCAGGAAGCCAGGACATCTCCCCAAAGTGTGCTTCTCTTGGAGAGGGGCCTCCGAGGGAGCCTGCAGCACAACCAGCCAGTGAGACTCCTCATGACGATATTAAAGAAGGAGGGATGAGCAGGAGGCTGGGGCCCAAGGGGGGCATCCTCCGTCTCAAGGACAGCTACGAGCTCACCTGCCAGGGTCGCCCAGGGCAGAGAGGATGCTCTGCCACAGGTCTAAGCTGTCTGGTGACACACCAAGAGTGCAAGATGCATCATGGGTGGAGTGGTCTTCTCAGCTGGACCTTCAGGCCCACAGAAAAGCAAGAAGGTATTTACATGGGTGCCGCGGAAGCAACAAAAGCAAGCTCTCCTTCCCAGGCCTGGGGTGGTTATGATGGATGGATAGTCAGACAGCTGGGGCACTGGCAGGCTGGGCTGGGGCTGCGGTCATTTGCAGAACAGTCTGTTGGTTTGCAGAGACCCAATGGCCACTGGGAGAATCTCATAGACTGGCTTTTAGAAATGGACAAGCATCCAGAATTCCAACGGCCCCACCATAGAGCCCCAGAGTCCCTGGAGGAAGAGGGGAAGTGGGGAGCTTCAGGCAAGTGGGGGTGCTGAGGGACAGTCTCATGCGTTCCTCTGGCTAGCTTCAGGAGGGCCGGGCAGCTGTCACCCTCAATGATATGTGCCATCAGTGTTTGGTGCCCGCCTGGCTCCAAGGGTCAGTGACGGTCATAGGCAGTGGCGGCTGCAGGTGGGGCAGCTCCTCGGGCGGCAGCACTGTAATAGTAGGGGGAGCCTGGAAGAGACGGGAGACAGCACTGAGGTCAGATCTGGGGTCCCCTTTCCACCAGTCTCCTCCACTCCTGTCCTTTCTTCCCCTCACCCAGTCCAGGCCACCATCCCCTCTCACCAATATCTCTGTCACAGTCTGTTCCCCAAATGACAAGTCTCATCAGGGCCACAACCTGCTATTTGAGGCTCCTCCCCATCTAGAGCTGGGGTCGGAGCCTGGGCCCTTGGGTCCGATCCTCCCAGCTCCCCGTCACATTTTCCTGGAACACAGTCTTGCCTGTGCATTTAGGCATTGCCCATCACTGCTTTCCCGCTATTATGGCAGAGTTGGGTAGTTGCAACAGAGACACTATGGCCTGCAAACCCTAAAATATTTACTCTCTGGCTCTTTACAGAAATCATTTGCCAACCCCTGACCTAGAAGATAAACCCATGAAAAGCATTCCCTTTGTTTGGCCTGCAGGTGCTCTGTGATCTAGCCCCAGCCAACCTCTCTAGATTCATTTCCCTCAGGGAAAGCCCCTCCTGCTCACACTCATATATCACGGTTAAGCTGAGCAAGACTCTTTGCAGCGGTCTCAGATACACATAATGCTGACAGATGAGCACATCCTCTGGGCCTGGACCTGCTAGGGCCTGTGCATGTATTATCTCATTTAATCCTATGGGGTAGGCACAGTTAGCTCATGCTAGCATACTCTCCTGCCTTGGTGCCTTTCCCCACAATTTGCTTCCAGCCTGGAACTCTTGGCTTGTGCCCTCACCCCTTTTCCCATCTGTTAAACTTCTATGCCTCTTTCAAATTTCAGAGCTCTGTCTCCTCCTCCGGAAAGCCCCCTGCCCTGAGCTCACACTCCCCTGTAGGCTATCCCTTTGCTATGATTATTTCTTTCTGCACTTCCCCCATCCCCGTACGGAGAGGTCCCAAAAGGCAGGAGCTGGGTTCTGCTCTTCTTGGGAGTCTGTCCCCTGTTCCAGCCTGGAGCTGTATGTGGCACATGCTCAGCTAGATTGAAGGTGCAACGAATCAACTTTGCTGAGTGAGAAAACAATAGTGAAGACAACCCCCTGCCCATTCATTCATTCACCACTCATTTCCTGACCCTGCTGGGGGCAGGGCTGGGCAATAATGGGGCAAACGCCAGCCTGACACAGGTTGATATTCAAAGCAAGAGGGGGATCCAGGCTCAGAAAGAAGCTCTGGAGAGTGTAAGATGGTTCTAGCAAATTGGTTTTCTGGAGGAAGTGGGGCTTAGAGGACATGGGGACTCAGGAATGTGTGTGAGAGAGGATGGGGTGCAGGCCCCTTTTGTGGCCTCAAGAAAGCAGAGTGAGGGCCCTCTGGCAGACGCTGGGCTCCTTGCATTGCGTCTGGCTGCTTTTTTTGACTGCACCCTTTGGCTGAGGCCTCCAGGAGCCCTGCTCTGTGCTAAGGCTCCCTCTCGGGGATGAGGGGACCTGGGAAGGCCCAGGGCCACCAGCAGATTCTCAGAACCACAGACTGAGGCTCTAGGCCAATCTCCTCCTTTTATAGGCGGGAGAACTAAGGTTTAGCAAGTCCAAGCCCAAAGTCATGGAGCCTCTCGGCACCGGGCCTGGCCGGGATCTAGGTTGTCTGCCCCAGCTCAGGACTCTTTCCACTACAGTACAGAGGGAGGCCCATGCATCTATACAGAAACAGGCTTATGCAAGCGAGCAGCTGGGGCTCCCCCAGCCTGTCTCTGACTACACGCCTGCTGGGATGTGACTCGAAAGCGTCTCTGCCCCCCACGTGAGGTGACTCACACTTATTCTGCACTCTCACCCAGTTCCAAGCCAAGTCCTGGCACTTCTCCCAGAGACAGGCTGTGCAGCCCACCTCCAAACATCCGAAATCTGAAATGCTCCAAAAGCGAAAACTTTCTGAGCACTGATAGGACACTCAAGGGAAATGCTCATTGGAGCGTTTGAATTTCAGATTTTCTGATTTGGGATCTCTGGTATAATGCAAATGTTTCAAAATCTGGAAAAATCCGACATGCTTCTGGTCCCAAGCATTTTGGATTAGGGGCAGTCAACCTGTGCCATAACTGAGTCCTGGAGTCTGCCAGGCACATTCTACCACTTCTTGGCTAGCAGACCTTGAACAAGTGACGTCACGCCCTGGGCCTCAGTGTTTTCATCTATAAGGGGGTGAAAAGGGGGCGGCTGCATGTACACCACGAGATAAGGTCATGAAGGAGCCGTGAAGATGGTTCCTTTTCTACAAAGTTTATATCACCTAACTCTTTTAGTTTCCAATCAGGTAGGAATGATTATTGTTCCCATTTTACAAATGAGGAGACTGAGGTGAAATAACTTGCCCAAGGTCACACAGCTAATATGTAATCAAGAGGGTGGGATTCAGGTTATACTTCGACATGCACTGCCTCCCCTCCCCATTCAACCCTGATGAGCTGATGTATTGCTCCCTCTCCCAGCAGCCCTCAATCCCCCCAGGGAGGCAAGATGGCAGTGGAGGAGCCGGTGCCTCGCTGTACGTTTCCAGATGGCAAGGACACCAGCCCCATGGCTAAGTATTCCCTGAGATGGGTTTTTTCTGCTGCCTCTTCTGTCACCTCACTGGCTGCAGTCCCAGCTCAGAAACCCTGCCAGCCTTCCTCTGTTCTCTCTTCTGTGGGATGGGGACAGCCACCCGTGGAGTGTCTGCAGAGCCTGCCTTTGTCCTGCCTGCAAGTGAGCCCAGGGAAGGCGGGCACGTATGCATGAGAGGGCATGGCATGAAGGCAGGGCAATCCCAGGGGCTGCCTACACACACCCCAAAGGGACAGGAAATGGAAGTAGAGGCTTCTCCTTGGAGGATCCCTGGCTCCACCCTCCAATCCCCCACCCCGGCCACCTCTCACCCTGGGTGCTGATCCACTCCCTCCTAGAGCCAGGCAAGACCCTCCAGCGGGCCTCGGTGTGAGAGCTTGCATTTACCGTGAAAAATGAAAACATCACCTCACAAAGCACTTTGTCTTCCTGGTGCCCATTAGACCTCCATGTAGAATAAACTTGTCCTTTCTTCTGTCATTTTTCCTCTCTAATTCACATTATCATCAATTTACTGCTTGACACAGTCATTCCGGGCTCCGCTTTCTCTCTAATCCCTTTATAGCGGCCACAGGCGCTCCCATTCTAATCCTAATTGACCGCGGCTGGCCTTTCTTCCTGCCGGGGGCCGACTGCAGCCCCCTTTCCAGCCTGCTGCCCCTTACAATGCTGAGTCACAGCTGCCCTGGCTGCAGGACATTCCCTCAAAGTCAAAGTGCCCCAGTCCTTCCACTGCATCCCATGGCGTCGCTGATCCTCGCCTCGGCCGTTCCCGTGAAGGAGGCTTCAGCCAGGCTGGCCAAGGTGTTGGCGTCACGTTCGCGGGTGTGTGAGAGTGGGAGTGGGGATGTGAGTGTGTGTCTGTGTGTGTGTGCATGTGCGTGTGTGAGTGTGCGTGTGTGCATGTGAGTGTGTGCATGTGTGTGAGCGTGTAAGTGTACACGTGTGTGTGCACCTGTGTGACCATGTGTGTGTGTGTGTGTGTGTGTGTGTAGGGTCTCACCTGTTCCACAAAGCCCACCAGTCTAGCAGGAGCACGAAGGGGCCTCAGGACAGGTTTTCATATGCTGGCGCCCTCCCTAGATGGCACGAATGACCCTTCTAGGTCTCCCTGCCCTGGGTCATTCCCTCAGGCCATGCTGAAGACACGATTGGGCAGGGCGGGAAGGGAGAGGTGACAGGCCTGGAGCTATTTGCAAGGCTGTGGGTTGGGGAGCCAGCAATCTCATCCATCTTCAAGAAAGTGGGATCACATTTCCACTGCCCTGCGCATCTCAAGAGGGCACGCATGCAGCTCCTGTTGGAATGAGGCTGCAGGGACCACTATCCTCAGTTTACACCCAAGGCAACTGAGGCCCAGCCCTGACTAGGCTCCTCCAGGTTATAGACTTTGGCAGCGCAGGGACCATTTCTCATGTCTGTTGCAGCCCAATATCATTTGCGCTTTTCCTGTGTTTGTACAGATACTGCAGTAGGAGGCCTGCCTCTTTGAGCCAGAAGTCAGAACTCATCTTCCCAGTTTCCCTTGCTACTAGGGCACAGGTGTGTTATGTGGTCTCTGCTAATTAGACTTTCTTGTATATGACCTTGATTGAGAAGGGAGTCACTTGAAGCAGTGGCCTGGGGGACTCCACCTGTTGGAAATGGGTGGCAAAGGCATCCAGCTTTGGCTGGGCGCAAGGCAGAGCTTCTGGGGCCTGGTCCCGAGCACCCTGGGTAAGGTTACAGTGGAGGAGAGCTGCAGGCTGGGTGCTGGCTAGCAGCAGGGCTGCTGATGCTAGTGCAGCTCTGACTGCGTGGTGGGTGTTGTCCTGGCTGTGTCCCACGCCTACCTCTTTTGGGTCCTCCTGGAGATTCTAGGAGTCCCAAATATCCCTTAATAAATCCGTTTTCTGGTTAAGCTGGTCAGAGTGGATTCTGTTGTTTGCAACTGAAAGTCTGACAGATACAGACAGTAACCTGCTTTCGAAGCCATACCAGAGCCATTCTCATCACTCACACATAGGTCTGACTATTCAGGACCCCCAAGGCCTGTTTCTACAGAGGGGTGAGTCCTCTTTTCCTGGCGTCGGTGTTCAAAGTGCACATCAGTCAGGGAGAGTAGAGTACCACATCACATACCGGTTCCAAAAATAGAATCTGGCATCAAGGTGACCTGAATTTAAGTCCTCCTTCTGCCACCTGAATGCTGTGTGATCTCAGGTGAATTAGTTCACCTTTCTGAGCCTCACTGTCTTCTTCCATATAAGAGAGATAATAATATGTGCTCTGTACGGTTGCTGAGAGAACAAAACCAGATAACCCACATGAAGAGAGTTTTGGGTGCCTGGTACAATTAGCAAGTGCTTATGTAGATGCATGGAGTTTTGCTTCCTCTTCCTCCTCTCCACACTGTCTCTGGCCACCTAAAGGTACTGAGCACCTCCCAGCACAGACACCCCTGCCGGAGGCTCCCACCCGCAGCCTGTGAGCTCCCTGGGACAGAGCATGCATCTTTTCCACACAGGCACACAGCCCAGGCCTAACAATCGGAGCTGTGAACTAGATTCACTCCAGCTTGAGCAGCAAAAGCCTCGATGCGGTCTGATCCCGCTCCCTCCCTCCCTGCCTCGTCCCCTCACACACCTTGCTGCCTACACAGTTAGGTCCAGACTCCCCAGCCTGGCCTTCAAGGGCCCCGCTCTGTGCGCACTGCACAGATCGCCCCACCTCCTACACCAAGCCTTTGCCACAAATGCCTGCACCATTTCTTCCAGTTTCTCTGCTTCTTAAAAACCCAGGCAAACAAATGAGACCACTGTCAACCTCTAGGACACCTTGTAAAATGAGAAAAAGTGTCCCTTTGAGCAGATGCAACCCCATGCCAGGGCTCAGGGCTTTGTGCCATGCATGGGCTGGGGTTCAGTTTCCACTTGTCCCCTTGGGCAGTGCACAGTCATGTGTGGCAGCCCTGGGCCAGCATGGCCTCCTTGGGGTCACCTCTCCATCAGAAGGAACCTTTCCCACAGGCCAATGTCCAGGTCTCCTTTGTGTCATATCCCCTGGGGTCTCCCAGCAGGACTGGGATCAGGGCTCTGCCTGAGGCAGGTTTCCTGGGAAGGACTCCCAGGTTTGGGCCTCAAGACCCATTTCCCTTCCCCCACCCCTGCTAGAAGACACTGGTTCAGGGAGCCCACAGCCAGCCCATGTCTCCTGCTTCCTGAGACAGACATCTGGGTCAACTCGAAGAGTCCACTTAAGAAAAAACATTAGGTAAGTGGATATCCTGGTTCGATACTTAGAAATGATTTTGACCAAAACCAAAAAAGGAGTCTGAGAAGAGATCAATCTGCAGATTCTGCCCCTCTGGGAGACCACAGATAATAAGAACCTAGGAGTCTTCTGCAAGGCATGAAATCTCCCTGCACAGGGACGTGGGCACTAATGGGCATTGTTTCTTATTTAATCCCCAAGTTACACATGACACACCAAGATGCTTTGGACAGCCCAAGGCCCCAAATGCACGGAATGGTAGTAGCAAGAGAGAAGTGGTTTCTATACTATGTGTCTGTCCTAACCACCAAATCAGGTTTAGGAAGAGGTCAAGGCTGAGATTACATGGCCTCTTTCACAGACCTATGGCTTGGCAACTTGAGTTTGAAGATACCAGGTTATGGCTTTTCTGATGAAGCCTATGTTTCTCAGTCCTAAATAATTAAGGATTCAGGGAATTAAAAGGTTCTTCCTTAAGGAGGCCTTGTTAAGCTGGACAGATAAACCTGGGTGGTCTCAGAGGGCCCTTCCGTGTCTGACCTTTTACTGCTCTAAGTGGAAAATTCTTAGCTGACTGCTGAGGGAGGGCTCCATGTTGCTGCCTGCAGGCTGATTGGCTGGCTCCACCTCCCAGATGGTGAGTGACAATCTTTGGGCCCACACCTCTGCTTCATGTCCCAGAACCTTTAGCTCCAACTGGCACTTACTAGCTGGTTTCACGTAAGGTCATGCCAACAAAGCAGAAGGCTCCTCTTGGCTTTTTGAGGGCTGAGTTAGCTCTGCATGGTCTTTGCAGTGGCCCAGATATCTTCATAACGTTCACAGATCAGGCTGACACCAGTCACAGACAATCTGCCAATCTGAGGCATGGGCAGAGGGTGGGCACTTCCTGAGCCCTAAATGGCATGCCTTGTCAGATCTCCAGCTGCAGGCAACCAGGTTCCAATGGAGCTGGCTCTGGTGATGTCCATGCAGACATCACTAATCAATCACTGGGAATCAGGGTCTTTGTCAAGATGGTCTCCAGGCAGCCACTACCAATCAATTCAAGTTGGTATCTTTACTAACACTTATTTAGAGAGTCCTCACCTGAATATCTCATGATTCTTAAGAAATACAAGTTACTCACAGGTAGGCACTTTTCCTACCTTTGTCTTTCTCCTCCAATGCCCTTTTTTCCCTCTGTTTCCTTCTGCACCATTTTCCCTGACCCACCAAAACATCTTGGGAGGGAGGAGGGCATGGGCAGGGCTGGAGCAGTGTTTACTGCCCTAAGGCCCCCATGGAAACACCTATACTTCAAACTACCCACTCCACCTCAGTGACCAGACCTCAGGATATCAAGGGACCCAAGCCCAATGAGGAGGCCTGGATGGGGTAGCCGATGGCCCAGGGGCCCCACAGGGCCTCCGCCAGTACTCACCAAGCAGCCCCGGGTTGGGGAACCTCCAGGAATCGTTGTACGAGGAATACTGAGGGTGGCTGTAGGGACTCCCGGAAAACTCACTCCCTGCGTTTGGTGGGTGGAGAGAGAAACAGGAACCAAATGTCAAATCCAGTTCAGAAAAGGCCCTGGGCCCCAGCCAGCCTGGTTGCCAATGGCATTTGCCTCTTCTGTGAGCTGCAGGCGCTTTTGTAACCAACAAACGCAGGTCAAGTCCACATCCTTACTGAGTAGGCAGCCGTCACTGGCATTGACTGTCTTTCCCCTCCTTATCAGTGGGAATGGACAGCAGACTCTCACATGTGTACCGCGGAACTCCTATGTCACTTCGTAGCCCCAGGTGCCAGGTGTTTCTTGGGGCCTTTTTTTTATACATGAGAAGGCTGATGCCCAGGGTGTCTGACAAAGTGGTCTTGATGTACCTTGCCAAGTTCAAGGCTGCAGACTGCTTGGTTCTCATCCCTGACTGAAGCCACTCCAGGATCCCAGGATGGACTAAGTTCTACTCCCCACCTGCTCCCTGAGTGGCTCTGGGCAGAGAAACCAAAGGTAACGTCAACCCCAGCCTGGCCCTCTGGGCTGTGAAGACAGAGCTGGCTGTCCCTGGGGCCTCAGTCTCATCAGGGAGATGAGAAATAAACCCAGGCTCTCTGCCTGGAGGAGGCCGACAGAACTGTGCTGAAATGAAGGACAAGACAAAGGGCTAGGGGATCACAGAACAGGCAGTGTTTGGGGCCTTCTGGGTACTGGGGAGGGGGCAGCTGTTGGCAGCTGTGGGTGTGCTTGGGCAGGAGCTGTGAAGTATGCCAGGGTGGGAAGAGCACAGTGTGTGGCATGGTGGGATCTGGGCATGGTTCACCCTGGCCCAGGTGTTCAGGGAGCAGTGATGCCCGCCTCTGGCACTTCCCTGGTGATCATGGGGCAGTGACGCCCACCTCTGGCACTTCCCTGGTGATCATGGGGCAGTGACGTCCACCTCTGGCACTTCCCTGGTGATCATGGGGCAGTGATGCCCGCCTCTGGCCCTTCTCTGGTGATCATGGGGCAGTGATGCCTGCCTCTGGCCCTTCCCTGGTGATCATGGGGCAGTGACGCCCACCTCTGGTACTTCCCTGGTGATCATGGGGCAGTGATGCCTGCCTCTGGCCCTTCCCTGGTGATCATGAGGTAGTGATGCCTGCCTCTGGCACTTCCCTGATCATGGGGCAGTGATGCCCACCTCTGGCGATCACGGGGCAGTGATGCCCGCCTCTGGCCCTTCTCTGGTGATCATGGGGCAGTGATGCCTGCCTCTGGCCCTTCCCTGGTGATCATGGGGCAGTGATGCCCACCTCTGGCACTTCCCTGGGCTCTGGCTGCCAGTCCCAGGAGAGCCTCTTTACCATTGACTAGGTCACCAGGAGGAGAGTTCACAATTCTGTTGTCTTGTTGCCAGCAGGGCCTGCCTGTCTTCACCCATGGCTAGTGGCTCCCAGAGAGGAGGCTTCAGCCTGGACTTATCGCCGGGTGCCCAGTGCCCAGCAGAGTGTGTTCAGTAGAGGCCCTGGAAAGGGGTATGGAAAGCTGGCTGCTACTGGGTACAGAGCAGGGGGGCCTTTCCCTGCTGGAGGTAACAGGAGTTACACAGCCCCATAAGCCCACCTGAAGCCCAAGCCACCTCCACAATTCCCCACAAGGATATCTACAAAGGGCTGAAGGGTGAGAGACTCAGGAAGGGGCCAGCCAGAACCTGAGACCAAGAGCCTGCTCTCTCCCCTGCAACCCAAGCCCAGGGGTGGGTCCCTGGGGCTCTGCCAGGTAGGGCAGGAATAATGAGGCAGGACTGAGGGACCAGCGGCTCCTTCCCCCAGGTCTAGCTGGCCTCCCCCGTACCTCGCAACCACAGGCAGAGCATGTATACATACACACACACACGCAAACACACACACACACACACACACACACACACACACACACACACTCCTCCTTGGGCCTCTCTGGGGGCCATTCCCAGCCTGACAGGCTGAGTCTTCCAATTCTCTGTTTTTTATGCCTCAGTGGTCAGGGTGTCAGGTTCCGGCATGTAGAAGGAGAGCCTGGTGACAGTGGGCCCCAGCCGCCCGGCCCGGCATATCCATCAGCGCCACGGAGCCTCCTCCTTCTCTGGGGCTGGTGGGGGAGCAGGGAGACAGCACAGCCTGGAGGACAGGGACAGCACCCTCCCCCCAGGGCTCCAGGCACCCGTGGAGCTGCCCTATCAGAGGCACTTCTTGACAGTGCTGAGCTCAGGGCATTGGGCTACGTGGCAAAGGCCACCTCTGCATTTCTGTTTAGCAACATCATCTCTGCTGCCTGGCCCAGCTCTAAGGCCACTTCTTCCAGGAAGCCTCCCAGATCTCCAGCCCCACAAAGTGCAAGTCTTAGGTCCATCTGGCTGGAGTTGGTTCATATGGACATGTTATCCATCCCCAAATTGGCACTGGCTCCTGCAAAGGGCCATAAACAGCTTCCAACTCCTTTAGAGGATGCACCTAAGTCAGTATCACCCAGCATCCTTGACCATGTCCCCACCTTCCTAGCCTTACAGTGGTGAGTGTAGAGGTCCTTGGATACCTCTTCCTCTGGAAGCCCTTCTCCCACACCTCCTCAGCCAGCCCCAGTCTCCTGTGAGGTTCCATGGCACTGGCTTTGCTCTGACCTGCATGGGAGACCGCTGTGCCTGGGTGTGCCTGGCCCTGCAGGTCCGTTGGATTCCTCTCTGTACCTGTGTGCCACCCTCACCCCAGCTTGATGCCTGGTCCACAGCAGACGATGGGTATCTGAATAATCCCCGGCTGCTCGCTAGCTTTCTGTAGCACAGGAAGTCTTCCCTGATCACTGAATTTACAAGGGAAACTCCTTCCATCCATCTCTCTTTCCTGCTTTCTTTTCTCCATAGAGCTGATCACAATCCAACCTGTCTTGTTTATCCTGCTCATATTACCATAATCTACCTCTTCCACTAGGACGTAAGCTCCCTGGGGGCAGTTTTGTCTGTTCGTGTCTTGATCTAGCCTCTAGCACAAGGCCTGGCATCTAGTAGGCACAGATAATTATTTGTTGAATGAACGAACAAACGAATGAACAAATGAACAAACAAATGAGACTTCTAGGTCAACCAGGCACACACTTCCGGAGCAGACTCTCTTACTCAGGCAGCAGCTCTCGCTGCTTCATTTATTAGTTCCCATAGCCAGGGGTGCGTTGGACACCTGCTATTTGCCAGGATCCAAACCAATTTCTCCTATTTCATTGCCCACCATGCCATTCTACCCCTTGGTGGGAGAACTGAGCCCAGCAGGGACCGGCTTGCCTGGCATGCTAAGAGTGGTAGTGTGGTGGGCAGCCCCACATGGGGCCCTTGCCCAGTGAGACCTGTACACTCCGGGTAAGGGGCATCTGACTGTGTACAGGCCATGAGGCTGACCTAGAGACTGGTTTACCCACCTGCTGGGGACCCTGGGATTGCATGTGAGTATCTGAGGAGCCACACAGGAAGCTGCCTGAATGTAGGGAGCCCTCACCCCATGAGATATGGAGAAGCCAGGTCCTGAGTCACCAGTCCAGAGGAGGACTCGGGACACACTGGGAACACTTTCTGGGAGTAGAAGGGACCACATGAACCAGGCCTTGAAGGGTGGGTAGGACTTTGATGGCAGAGAGAGGCAGGCATTCCAAGCATAAGCAAAGATCTGGCAGTGGGGTTGAGCAGAAGCGGCCCCTGATGGTCAGGTCTTCCGTGAGGCCCCAGCAGAGATCGCTGCAGGGCAGAGCAGGCGCGGGGCAGGAGTGTAATATTTTTCTCCCATTAGGGCTGGGATCAGCCAAGGCTTCAGACTGGTGCCTGCCAGAATCTGGACAGGCTGGAGGAGGACAGCCTGCAGTCAGCGCCCCCCTCCCCAGGTGGCTACAACCACAGTCTAAGCAAGAAGGACAGGACTTGGAAGATGACACAGCAGTGGCATCCTCAGGCACAAAATGATGTTCCTCATGGGCAGGAAGGACGTTCTTGGGGAGGGAAATGAAAGCTGCTGCTTCTATCTTTTGTTGGGGCCTCCAGAGGTGCAGCCAGCAGGCCCAGGACAAAGATCCCACAATGAACCCCTTTCAGATAAACATGCCCAGCACAAGGGACACCACGGACCCTTCTAACTGACCCATGCTTTTGACATCTCTCAGAAATACTAAACCCTGGAATTGGGAAACTTTTCTTTCTGAATCCATCATAGTTTTCTATGAATACATAAAAAAGTGGCTGTGAGTCCCGGAGGGTGCCAGCTTACGCTGGGGTGGCTGTCACTCAGTGCGCAGTGATACCCGCAACTGCGAGACACCAAGCACATGACCCTCCTCAGAGATGGCTCCTTGTGCTTTCTGGAGTTGGTCACATGGAAACCCCTAAGACTCTTTCAACAACAAAACACGTGCTTCCATCTTCTCCATCGGCAGTCCCCAGGAGCAAGCAGTGCTCGGCAGAAAACAGTACTGGACCCAAAGCCTTGTGAGACCAGCCCTGGAGTCGGCTCTGTAAACTGGGCCCCAAAATGGTGCTGTGGGGGCAGAAGGCAGGGGGGCATATGGTGGGCACAGGCATTGCTGCAGCGGGGCTGAGAGCACACTCTGCCGTCGCCCCCTCTGCTCACTGGTTTTGTGGCCTTGGGCAAGTGATTGAACCTTCCAGGCAGAGCCTCCTCATCTTGAATATGGGCTGAATAAAAGCACCTACATCATAGGACTGGCAAGAAGTAAGTGAAAGAATGTTACTGGAAGAACAAAACTACCTTTTCCCCAGGCCGAGGAGACTGGGGATGCTGGGGAGGATGGAAGAAGAAAGAACCTCCTCTGAAAACTGACAGAGGCCCTAAACATAATTTTGTAGCTTTTGGTGGGGCTGGAGGTAGAACATTGAAGAAGTGGGATGTCCAAGTTTGCGTTTTCAGTTGTCTGTTGGGTGGTTAACCTACCCTCTGCTGTTTCTGTGCATTCACACTCAAATGCCTTGGATGGCCGGGTGGGCGTTTTCTCCCCACATGCAAATCAGAGGAAGTAGCCAGCGGGGTTGAGGTGAAAGAAAGTGGTTGAAGAATGTCCTGAGGAGCCTGAGCCTGAGGTGAATGTGGGAAAGTGAGCCTCCACCTGGAAATGGGGCAGAAATCTTAAGGAGAACATAGGATTTTCCCACTAGGTGGCAAATGAGGATTTGAATCAATTTTATCTTGATTTTTGCTCCTGTTGCCCAGGCTGGAGTACAGTGGCATGATCTCAACTCACCGCAACCTCCATTCCCCAGGTTCAAGCAATTCTCCTGCCTCAGCCTTCTGAGTAGCTGGGATCACAGGCGTGCCCAGCTAATTTTTGTATTTTTAGTAGAGACAGGGTTTCTCCATGTTGGTCAGGCTGGTCTCGAACTCCTGACCTTAGGTGACCTGCCTAAAGTGCTGAGATTACAGGGATGAGCCACCATGCCCAGCCAATCTTATCTTAATTTCAAGGAGCTGGGTGATGCTGGCCAGCTGCTGGGATTGTTGGAATTAGAGGAAGTTGTGGTGGGGCCAGAGGACGCAACTGCATGAGCTAAGGCAGGGAGAGTGCGGCAGGCAGATGGCCCATGACGGGATTCCAGGGCACATGGGCTGATCCCCCTTCTCCAGCTGCTGTTGACAGAACTGAGAACAGAGGGCTTGTCCCCTTCAGGTCATGTTCCGAGCTACACCCAAAGCGTCCTCTGCTCTCTGCTCTTGCCCAGAGCTGCCCACACTGGAGGAGAAGACAGAAAATGGCCTTTGAAATCACAAAGACCCAAGTTCCAGACCAGGCTCTGCCTCTTCCAAGCTGTGTGGCTTTGGGCACATGCATTCACCTATTGAGTCTCAGTTTCCTCATCTATCAAATGGAGGGAAGGAAAATCCCTACTCCTTAAGCTTATGGAGAAGATCAAATGACTTCATGTTTGCAGATGCTCTTTGCAAACCCCTGTGTCGTGGGGACTTGGTACCTTCTCTCATTGATTGGAGAGAGAATAAACTCAGAAATTCCACCCCTACCCAAGCCCTCTGATCCTAGCTCCTCCTGCTGCCCCAGCACCTTTTGATCCTGGGCAGGTGGGAAGAGAAAACCTAGTGACGGAAAGAAAAACAGAGCTGTGGAAATGTCAGAACAGGAAGGGATCAGTGAGATTGACATGCTCAACACGCCCTTGTGTCGCAGATTGGGAAACTGAGGCTCAGAAAGGAGAAGGGACTTGGCAGGGGCTGGGCACAGGCAGTCCCTCGGAGGCAGGGAAGACAGGAGGGGAGGGTTGCGTGGGAACTGTCTGGATGGTGGCCATCGGAGAAAGAAAATGACAGCGAGACTAGAAACAGAACGCTAGCAGGCAAGGAGCAGCTCCACGGCCATGGCGCCTCATCCTCACTGTAACCCTGGGGAGGAGGACGCAGAGCAGAGGAGTCCAGGCTGGAACAGAAGGAACGTGGCTTCCCACTGGACATCTCAAGGCTGATAGTCACTCCCTACATTCGGCCTAACCCTGAGCAATGCACTTCTTCCACTCTTCACACAACAAATTTGTCTTATGTTGAACCTCACCAACCTGTGCCATCACTCACAGTCAGAGATGGTCAGGCCTGGGATGAACCTTTCCATCCCCAGGGTCTTCTAGCCAGTCAGGAACAGAGCAGGGCTGGTATTCCCAGGCCCCAGGGCTCCCACCATCCCAAGGAACACCTTGTTAAGTTGGGTCAGCAGGGGAGAGGGAAATCTTCTCATCACATACTTCTTCACCCTGATTCATTTGAAACTTTTCAAACATACAGCAAAGTTGAAAGAATGTTATAGTGAACACCTGTGTAGCCACCATCTAATTCTACCATCAATATTCTCGTATGCTTGCTTGTCGTATGTACCTCCATCCCTCTAGCCTTTCCTTCATCTTAATTTGTATTTCATTTCCAAGTAAATGCAAATATTGGTACATTTTCCCTTAAGTAATTCAGCATGCATTTGATTAACTGAAGTTCCTTATTTGTGTTATGTGTCAAATTTTTCTTTTTGGTGCCCCAAAGAAAAATTAATACTGGGACAAAGAATCTCTCAGCAAAGCAATTCTTTTTACTTCCTGCAGAAAGGGTACCCCCATTAGCAATTTTGCCACGAGAGTACAACGAACAAAGGAAAGCAGACATATTTATTTCTTATGCATTTGGGGTTGTCCTTATTGCTGTGTCTGATCTTTGTTGGCTGGAGTCAGATCTCACAATCCAAACTAAAACTTGATTGGCTAATAACTTGAAACTTTTCTAAACAGATAAAAGCAATGGAGAGCAAAAACAGGAAGTCCAAATAAGGAAGGGGCATAGGCTGTGAGCTGGGACACGCCTGTGAGTATGTCCAGCACAGATATCTTGGTTAAAGTGCAAGGACATAGAATGTACTATGTGCCTGTAAGCAAGTCCAACAGCTACACAGGACAGGGCTTAACAAAGAGCTGCTAGCAAAAAGCAAGAAGGCTTTTGAAGAAAGTGTTTAAAACAAACTATTATTTCTAACACTTATGAGTTTTTCTTAAATAACAAAGGAAACTTTGAAGAGGAACTTTTCCACGTCCCACAACTTGTTTACCAGTTTTTCCATTTTTTCTCTGGATATAAAATTTACATATAATGAAATGCACAAATCTTAAATGTGCTTTGCTGTGTTTTTACAAATGCATAGACCTGTGTGACCCAAATCCCTACCAAGATATATTAACAGAATGTTATCATCAGCACAGAGAGAAAGTTCTCTCATATTGAAGAAGAGGGCCTTCTTGACCAAAGAAGAACCCAGCTAACTAGAGATGTAACTGAGTCATCCCTCCATGAACATAGAGCTCTGAGGTTAGCAATTGCCAGCCCCAAACCCTGATGGGTGAAAGGGCCCCCGACCTACAAATTCAGTCTCTCCAAAGCCGTTGAACAGAACAAAGCCAGAGGAATGTATGTTCCTTCCTCAGAGATGCAGAGAGAAAGCAGAGCCTTAAGAAATTTCAGATACATCGTGGGTCTCCCCAAAACAGTACTGGCTTCTAAATATAGAAGACCTGACTGTAAAAAACCAGTGCACTAACCAGAGAACACTGATTAAAATAAACAAGTTTTAAAAGGGGTTATGATAAATGCACGTAATGCAGCCATCCTGCGGATCCCAGAGGCAGAAACATCACCAGATTCAGAGATGTTTTCAGTTTTCCCTTCGCTCAAAGCTCAGGGATGGTAAGAAAGTCAAAGTTTCCTAAAATTCTCAGAAGTGACAGGTAAACGGGCTCAGTGTAGCTCTTAATTAACCCAAAACGACACCTGCCAGATGACGGGGATTTGCAGAGCGCACTGGGGGCCGACCCCGTCTGCAGATGGTGGGCTCCCACCTCTGCTCCAGACCTTGGCCGGCTGCAATTAACATACGGAAAGTCTTTCAAAGTGACTTCGTGGCCAAGTTCTGTTTCTGAAGGATTCAAACTGGGCTTTGAGAGAAAATCTTTGCAGAGGAGGAGGAAGAAACAATTTGAAAAGAATCGGGAGGTTTCTTCAGCAACTCTCCATGACTTCACAGAACTGCATGAAGTGCACGGTGGCTCAGGGATGGGTGGGTAACCAGGATGCTGTGAGACAAAACTGCTGACGACTAGCATGAGCGCAGGCACCGCCCCGCACATAGGCACAGCCAGTCTTTCTTACATACACAGGGAGAGACTCTCCGATATACATGTACATATGCATATAATGTACACGTGTATGTGCACATCATATGTATATGATATACAGAATGTATGTTGGATGCGTATACACACACACACACACACACACACACACACTGGATTCTGGAGCTATGTCAAAGCCTTTCAGAGTGACCTTGAACAAGTCATTTCTCACCAAGTCTCAGTTTTCTCACCTGTGAAAGAGGTGCGTTTGGAAGAAATTGAAATGAGTGACCTCCCAGGGCTTTCAGCCCTTGGAAGCTGTCTTCAGTCCACCCACGCGAGCCTCACCCCATCGCAGGCCAAGGCTTCTCGCCATCCCTCTCACCACAGCAAGACCTTCCTAGGCTCCCAACAGGGAGATGAAAACCTGAGCTCAGTAAAGGTCATCCCCGTCAGCCCCGACAGCCACGCATCGATCCATTGCTGGGAAAAACCTCTCTCCCACCAGCTCAGGCCAGCCACGAAGGCCTTCAGAAAAACAGAGGGAAGAGAAAAACCGAGAGAGAAGGTGAGCGTGAGGAGCAGAATGCACAATGTGTCTCACTTCTGCTTCTCCCAAGAGCCACAGGCCCCACAGCTGCTCGGCAGGGCTGGGTGAGCCCCGGGGAGCCCGGTGTGGAGGCCAGGGCTCTGCCACTGACCAGCTGTGCAGTGGCCGAGTGGACTTTGTAGGCCTCAGTGTTGTCCTCTGTAAAGAAGAAGCTGCGGTGTCCCCTTCCTGCTGTCTACAACTACAAAAACCCAGATCCAAGGATCCTTTAGGGAACTTAATGGAAACAAACTCCACTACTGCATCACAGCACCTCTACCACAGGGCACGGGTCCGACTCCACCAGCTGGCTGTCCGTCACAGGACACATGGAGCCAGGAGGGACCATTGATGGGCTCCCTGTGTTTGAAAGGGGCAAGTGTCAGTAGCCACAGGGCTTCCATCTAGCTAGATCTGTTGTCTTTTCCTGCAAGGCTGACCTCCTTTACTTTCTGTAACCTGCCTGGCCCCTGCAGGCATTTCCACTTGAGACCCTGGCTATGCCGTGGCACATTTTGAGCAGCTCTGGTCCAAGTTTAATGCACTCTGCTGCTGTGGTCTTATTCCAGAATTCTGTCCTGTCCTGCCCTCATCTAACGAAGCAAACAATGAGTGTGTGCAAATGGCCCCCTGAAGCCTCACGAGGGTGCAAGATAACATCTGATTTGCGTGCATGCGTAGGGGAGGGCGAAGGGGGGACTGCAGCGCCCTGTCCTGGGAGTGCCCACAGGCAGCACTTTGTGAAGATCAACACCCAAGAAGCCTCCTGGTGGCGGTCAAGGCCCTTCAGGGGCTGGTTCCCATGGAGCTTCCCAGCCACATCTCCTACTGCCTGCACCCTCCCCCCAATCCACCCCACCCACCACAAGCCATGTTCCAGGCCAACCGCACCACCGGCCCTTCTGTACACCTACTCCACGGGGCCATTTCCATCTCTCATACTGTTTCCTTCATCCGAAACACCATCTTCCTTCTCTTTCTCATGTCCAATTCTCCTATTTGTCAAGACCCAGCTCAAATACCACCTCCTCCAGGAAGCCTTTCTAGATTAATCATCCCAGCTGAGAGCAGTCCCACACTGGACTCTGAGTCCCCAGCCTTGGGTCTATCACTGCCCATGTCCCAGGGCACACAGATTCAGGGCTGTCTGTGACCCTATCTTGCTTACCCTGCTGTTGGGTCTGGCTCCTCCTCTACAGCAGGAGCCAAGGCTGACCATCTGTGACTGACAGGTCCCCGTGGCCCCACCCCCAGCACAGGGCCCTGCCCACAACGTCAATGCAGACTTAGTGAGCACTAAGTGTGCCCAGCAGATGTTCCTTGATCCAGCCCCTTTCAGAGTCAGAACAGAAAAGGTCATGAAATCCATGCAAGAAAGAATTAGCGAAACACCAGTCCCTGATCTTTGCTAGAAACATGGAGACAGAGAGGCAGAGACAGGGAATAAACACACAGAAAAGAGAAGTGGGCTGTGTTTGCTGCAGGGACCACCGTGCAGGTCCCATGAGTGAAAAGGGACACTAGTTATCTCCAGAGCAGCTTAGCACCCACGCCTAGGCCTCAATACACCTCCCCTGCCACATAATGACTGCACTCAGTTCGGCTCACTTCAAAAGAGCACAAACATAAAAGCTAAAATAAAAAGACACACATTTTCTAAAGGGAGAAGCAAAAAAAGAGCAGGCCCAAATTGAAGCTGGGTGAGGCATTAGGAAGGCTCTAGGTTTTTTCCTTAGCACCTATTCTCTGCATCCATTTGGCCACTGGCAGATGCTTGCTCTGGAAACCTGAAGAGTTTCTTTGAATGTCCAGAATGCTGCCAGAAGCCCCCATCCCAGGGCCTAACACACCCGCCCCAGGTTCTGCAGAGTTCAGTGGGAATAAAATTGAATTGCATTCCCAGGAAAATCCAACTCACGTATTTGTGATAAGAGTCTAATAAACTCACTACGCTCTCCAGTGTCCAGCCTCAACTGGGCTCGTACACGCAGTCATACACACTTTCCATGGTTCCACTTGGAGCAACTTCAGAGTTGGAATGAATGATTTAAAAGGTAGCCCACGGTAGAAAGCAATATTTCTCCCCAAGTTTCTAAAGTTCTTCACTGTCCTCCTACTCTAAATTTGGGGAAATTTACCTTAAGCTTTGATTTGGGAACTATATTTCACTTTTAGACCTGTATAAGGGTGATGTTCTGCATTTTGGTAAATCCATTCAATTCAGCACCCACTGTGGTCCTGCTCCACTCCGAGCCCAGGGCCAGGCCCCCAGTAGGGCATACTCAGTAAAATGTGCCTACGGCTTCAGTCCTCAGGGGACTCCCTGAATTAAAAGAGATTCTTAGACCCAAAACTAGACATTCAGGTGCCCGAAAAAGGCAAGGTAGATTTAGAAGCAGAGTAGAAATTGAAATTCATTCTAGCTAGGGTATCCAGGAAGGCTTCCTGTAAGAAGTGGCCGTGATGTGGGCTTCAGAGGACATTCAAATGTCATCATTTAGTGGGTACCAAAATCTGTCCCAGCCCAGGCTGCATTCTTGAGTCAAAGTGTACTGCCTCTGATCCCAGGGAAGGAGTCCTCACTTTCTTCTAAGCAAGAGGCCAGTAAGCAGGACGCACGCGGTGCTGGCACGGAATGAGCCACAGAGACACGACTCTCCTTGATTTCAACTCCCCAACAAGGTGGCTGAGAATGCAGGACACTGGTCGACAAACCCAGGACCCCTGACAGCTCTGAACCACGTCATAGTTTTTGTTAATAATCGTAGGACGGAGAGCACTGATTTCTGAGCAGGTACTCAGGGCAGCAGTGGCTGCCACTCCGTGTTGATAACTGGCAGGTAACCAACACTGAATTGCGTTTCCAGGAAAATCCAACTCACGTATGTGTGATACATGTAAAGCCCCTGGCTGTGCAGCCAGTCAGTCCTGGCCGAAGCCCAGCAGCCACTTAGCTGGGCAGCCCCAGAGAAGTCTCCTGAATCTCTGAACCTGAGTTCCTAATTTGCAGTATGGTAATGACAACACTCAGAGGACTAAATAATGATGCATTTCAAAGTCCTTTGTGAATTAAAAAGTATTATAAATGTGAGGGACTATCTGATGCTTACATCAGTCCTTGGCACATAGCACATGCTTTGTGTGTCTGTTGCAAAAGCAGATATACTGCGGCTTTTTTTTTTTTTTAACAAAAATTATATTTCCAGATGTTTTTCTCACATTTCAACAAACACCCAAAATTCTTGATTGTAAGGAAAGCCTCAAACTGGGAGTCCGAACCACTGATCTTCTTCTGTCTCTGCCTGTCCCTTCCAGGTTCACTTAGCCTCAGTTTCCCCAAATGGACGCTGGCAAGGTGGGAAACAGACGAGATTGGTTTCCAGCCTTTCTGCCACTAAGGAATAGTTTTCCTTCCCTCCATTTCTACCCAAATGACTCTTCGCTTGCTTAAATTATGAATCCTACCCCATACCTTTTAAAAATGTGCTATGAGGCTTTTTGTGTGTGTGGGCAAACAGACAATTTCCACAAGGCTGATAGGAAAGCTAAAACCAGCCTCCAGCCCCTATTACTGGTTCCAAAAAATATTTTGCTCCAAAAATGGCCCAGCCCCCTCCAGCTTGGAGACCCTCGCATCTCCTGGCACATTCCCAAGGCCTTTGGGAACTCCTTCGCTCAGCCCGAAGCTGACTTACTTTCCTGTGGCCCAGACCTTGGCCTGTCCCTCAGAGCAGCCAGGGGTCCTCCTCGGAAGAAATCACCTCCCCTGGCTCGGCGCTGAGGCCTGAATGTCCCGCAGCTGACTAATGAGACGGAGGGTGAAGGTGTCATACCTTGCTGGGAAGTCGCAGTGCTAGTCCCGACCTGCACTGCCTGCCATCAAATTTTAATGCTTCTGCTGACATATTTATGGAATGCCTCACCAAGTGTTTGCGAGGAGGCCAGACAAGATTTACCTCCACAATTACCACCACCACGCTCGGGCTTGGCTGTGTGCTGAGAACTCAGCAGCGCAGAGGCTGCACTTTCCCCTGTGCCCCGAGGAACGCGCTCAATTCTGCGCACCCTTCCTGCCCCCAGCAAGCCAGGCCTGGGGCCAGGGGAGGCGGAGATGAATCAGACACGGTCCCTGCCCACGCCCACGGAGAGCCCACAGTCTGCGGGAGGGGCGGGCACATACATAAATTACTTGCAACCCTGGGAGGCTGGGGCCAGTGCACTGGTGCAGGTACGAGAGGCTGGTGGGGCTGAAGTAGGCAAGGGAGAGTTATTTCCCCTAACAGAGTCAGGGTCAAGGAGGACGCCAAAGACCCAAGCTGGGCCACCCAGCTGCTTCGGCTCTCCTGGTCACTCCTCTGCCTGGAAAAGCTCTCAGGGCCTCTCCCTCCCTTCCCCTGCCAGTATCAGGATTTCGGTGGCTCCTCTCCTTCAGCGTCTGCAGCCTATATTCATTCCTTTGGGATTCTCTCTCCCAAGGCTGACAGTGGGATGGGCCCCCCACCCATTCCCCGGCTCCTTACCCTTCCTCCCTGTGTCCACAAATTCCTGTAAATTTTACTGCGTTGCCAGCAAAGCTGCCACGAGGAGAAGCGGAGGCAGGCAGGAATAAGGCACAGTGCCCGGAGCCAGTGGCTCCCAAGCCTTGCTGCACATTAACAATCATCTGGGAAGCTTTAAACATCCAGATGACCAGGCCACATCCCATACCTGCTCATAAGGAGCTCAGGTGAGAGGGGGCAGATCGTAGTATTTGTTGCAACTTCCAAGGTGACGCCAATGTACAGCAGGTTTGAGAGCGGGGGACAGCACTCGGTACTCATGTGCAGCATGGAGGAGCAGCCTCCTGCACCCACCCGCAACTCTCTCAGCCAGAATCTGCTCTGTGAGGTGATCCCCACTGATTTGGGTGCAGCTCAGTTCGAGAGGCACTGATCCATGCTAAAGAGCCTCCCCACCATCCTCAGAGGCAGGCTGGTGTCCAGTCCCCACAGCCTCCGAAATGGGGCCCCTAAGGAGGCTGACTTCTAAGCAGGCAGCCACCATAAGCTGACCACAAGGAAGGGCTGGCTTCTGTGGGGGACTCTAGGCAGGTCACATGGCAGCTGCCACCGTTACTCAGTGAGCTTGATAGGGCCATTCCGAGGAGAGAGCGGACTTAGGACAAGACTCATGGCTCCCAAGGCTGGACCAGGAGGCAGGAGCCCAATGCAGTCCTGTGCTCATGAAGAGCTATTTCTTCCAGGAGATCTAGGCTTTCCTATGGATCCCCTGTGACCAGTCCACACACCTGGCTATGAGGCAGCTCTGCAGGGAGGGAGTCGCGGAGAGGGGAGGGGAGGAGAAGGAGGGAAGATATCTTGGGAGGCCAGGGAAAGAAAAGTGAAGAAACCGCTAAGAGCAAATGCAGGGCTCAGTGGGGGAAAGACGTCCTGAGGAGCCGGCCGCAGACAGCGGCATTTTCATCCATCCATTCATCCACCAGATATTGACCGAGGGCCTACTAGGTGCCATGCACTGAGGATACAGCCCTGAACAAAGCAGACAACAGTGCCTGCCCTCATGGAGCTTATATTCCAGCGGTACAGACAAAACAATAAACCAGGCAAGTCAAAACGAAGCGTCTGGCAAGCTAGAGAATGATGCGTGCTAAACAGAAAACACAAGGCAGGAGACAGAATAAGACATGTTGAGAGGAGGTGGAGTTTTAGAGTGACCAGGACTTTTGAAGAAAGAATGAAGGAAGTGAGAGTTTGCCGTGTGAATATCTGCGGGAAGAGTCCTCCAAGCAGAAGGAACAACGAGTGCGAAGGCCCCAAGGCAGGAGTGTGGGTGTGTGTGGGTGGGACGGCCAGGAGGCCTGTGTGGCTGGAGAGGAGGCAGAAGGTGGGGGGAAGAGGAGGCCAAGGAGGGAAGTGGGGTGGGGGAGACAGGTCCTGACTTTGGCGTCTGCTCTGAGTGTGCACAGGAGGGATGCGTCCTGACTCCGATTTTAACGGGCTCGCTGCGGCGCGTTGTTGAGGATAGACTAAAGGAGCAGGCCGGCAGCGGGGAGACCAGGAAAGAGGCTGACCTTCCCACTGACTGGACACCTCTGGCCCTTTCAGGTCTAATGCCACAAGACTGGGAAGGGCCAGGCCACGTGGCTATGCAGAGGGTCAGCTGGCCAAAGCCAAGGGCACTCCCTGAGTGGGGCCAGGTGTGTGGGGCCTTCTGGCAGAGGGAGAGCACATTGGATTTTAGTCCCGGCTCTGCATGACCTTGGGTCGGCCCGTTCCTCTCGCTGAGCCTGTCATAAAAGTCGTAAAAATGGGTGCCTACGGGGTTGTGGTGAGGATTCTATGAAAGGATGGGAGTGAAAGCTCTGGGTAAACTGAGGAGGGGTGTGGGTGCGGAGTCCTGTCTGCCACACACCAGGAAGCGGGAGGACGATGCATCCCGATTCTCCACTAGGGGGCGCCTGGGCAACTCTCTCTCCCGCAGCAATGAACTTCGCAGGCAGCATCCTAGCGTCCCTCATTTCAGAGTCCCCAGCAGCGCTCTCTGGGGTGGGAACAGATGTGCCCCTGAGCGGTCCTCATGCTGCCTGAGATCCTGTGGTTGGCAGGACATGTTCTCTCCAAAAGGTGTTCGGCACAGCTCCAACAGCAGCAATTTGAGAGGTTGGCACGTGGAGCCCTAACGTTCCATCATGCCATGACCCCCCAGTAAACAAACCAAAAAGAAGATGGAAGGGAAGCCAGGCACAGGGGCTCACAGCTGTAATCCCAGTACTTTGGGGGGCCGAAGTGGGCAGATCACCTGAGGCCAGGAGTTCAAGACCAACCTGGACAACATGCTGAAACCCAATCTCTACTAAAAATACAAAAATCAGCCGGGTGTGGTGGCGGGCACCTGTAATCACAGCTACTCGGGAGGCTGAGGCACGAGAATCACTTGAACCCAAGAGGTGGAGGTTGCAGTGAGCAGAGATCGTGCCATTGCACTCCCGCCTGGGCAAAAACAGCAAAACTCCTCCTCAAAAACAAAAACAAAAACAAGACGGAAGTCCTGGCATGGGGCCTCATCTGCTCAAGAGAAGGAAGGAACAAGAAAAGCAATATGGGAAAGAGATGCCACCCCTGGCTGGGGGCGTTTGGTTTGAAGCAGACAGGTGGGCGGCTTTGGGTTCAGCCCTGCCCAGGTTTGCGTGCCTGTTTCCCATCTCTGTCCACCGGTTCTTTAAGGTGGCTCCTCACATGTTCACTGGGCATCTGCCCTGTGCCACGCTGTGTGCTGGGAGCAGGTGGGTGGTCCTGCGATGCAGCAGAAACCCAGGCTCATGAGCTCCCACCTACTCCCCAAAGAGGCGGGAAACGCGAGGCCTTTGAGCTATTAGGTTGTCTCTCACCTCTTCACCTCTCCATTTATCTGAAGATTCAAAAGGCCCAATAAGATGCCCTTAAAACAGACCAAGGGGGCAGGGCAGGCACGCAGGGAAGAGTAGGTTGTTCACTGCGTCAGAGTCATCGGCTGACTGGACAAGTGGGGACTGGGGTCCAGCCTGCTCTCCACACGGTACACCCTACGTCCTGCTCTCCACGCGCCACACCCTACGTCCTGCCCTCTACGCGCCACACCCTACGTCCTGCTCTGCACACGGCACACCCTACGTCCCTACGTCCTGCCCTGCACGCGCCACACCCTACATCCTGCCCTGCACGCGCCACACCCTACGTCCTGCCCTCCACGCGCCACACCCTGCGTCCTGCCCTCCACGCGCCACACCCTGCGTCCTGCCCTCCACGCGCCACACCCTGCGTCCTGCCCTCCACGCGCCACACCCTGCGTCCTGCCCTGCACGCGCCACACCCTGCGTCCTGCCCTGCACGCGCCACACCCTACGTCCTGCTCTCTACGCGCCACACCCTAAGTCCTGGCGTGGGGCCTCATCTGCTCAAGAGAAGGAAGGAACAAGGTGGGGACAGCCCAGAGGAAACTTTGAGACAAACCCTATTGCATGACCTCTCCCTCCTGCAGTAGCTGCTTCACAATGCTGTCGGTGATCAGGGGAGGAACAGAAGGATGAATACAATGGATCTGTATTTAACCTTATGTTCTTCCCCTGATCAACGACAGCAGGTTCTTTTCTTTCAATCCGCCTTTATCTTAGTTTTTTATATTTTAGAGACAGGGTCTCACTCTACCGCCCAAGCTGGAGTGCAGTGGCACCGTCATAGCTCATTGCAGCCTCAAACTCCTGGTCTCACACGAGCCTCCCACCTTGGCCTCCCAAAGTGCTGGGATTACAGGTGTGAGCCACTGTGCCCAGCCTCAACCTATATTTATTTAGTGTCAATCATGTGCCAAGTACTGTGAGAGGCACAAATTATCGGTCAGGTGATGTTATCATGCCTTTCACCCATGCGGAAGCCAAGGCCCAGCACAATTCAGGAACATGCTCTGGGGCACACTGCCAGGCAGAGGAAGGCTCCAGCTCTCAGGGCCCTGCGTTTTCGCTTGTTAAAAGGGATCTAGAACCCTTGAGTCTGCTAGGCTCTATCCTGGTACTATCACTTGGGCAAGTTACTTGGTGCAAGCTGATGCCTCCACTTCCTACTCTGAAATGGGACAACATCAACAGCAGCCTGGTGGGGGCGCTGCAAAAAAATAGGCAGGTCGGGAATGAAAGGCAGTTGGTTTGGGGCTGACATATAGAAATGCTCAGTAGGGCCAGGCACAGTGGTTTACGCCTGCAATCCCAGCGCTTTGGGAGGCCAAGGCAGGTGGCTCATGAGGTCAGGAGTTCGAGACCAGCCTGGCCAACACATGGTGAAACCCTGTCCTACTAAAAATACAAAAGTTAGCCAGGTGTGGTGGCATGCACCTGTAGTCCCAGCTACTTAGGAGGGCAGGAGAATCACTTGAATTCGGGAGGCGGAGATTGCAGTGAGCCGAGATTGCACCACTGCACCCCAGCCTGGGTGACAGAGCTAGACTCCATCTCAAAAAAAAAAAAAAAGAAAAAGAAAACCAAACAAAAACAAGTGCTCAGTAGATGTCAGCTACGGCTGTGAAGCAGGGCCTTCTCCCTCTCACTTATCTTCACAGGAGCCCTGGGAAGAAGACCATAACCGTGCAGGCTGAGGTCCAGAGACAGGAAGGTGACTTCCCTGAAAGGCTGGTAAACCTACAGGCAGGACTGAGGCCAAGGGTGCCGACTCCTGGTCCATGCAGCTTCTCAGCCTCCCTAATTCTCCACTAGAGCCTGAGGAGTTCCAGGAGTGGACCTGGACAGAGATGGTCCAGGTATGGGGGACGGCGAGGAGGCATGTATTAGGTCAGTACTAAAAAACAAAGAGTGGGGAGCAGGGCAGGACTTGAACTTGTTCTTTGTGGATGATCCAGGGGGGAGAAGGTTGTCCGGAGTCCTCACGGGGCCACTTTCAGAACCCACCAGCTGTAAGGGTCTCTGTGCCCCAGCCGGACCCTGAGTCAGGAGACCCCAACTCCACCCTCACCTGCCCCCGTCAGCCCAGGCCAGCTAACGCTGGTGGGCTTGAGTGTGGGCTAGCCTCCCGCAGCAGCCCACCTGCCTGCCCGCCTCCTCCAGCCCAGCCAGCATGGTGGCAGGCCCTGCCTGCTCCCCTGGGAGCCCGCCGCCAGGCCTGATGGCGCTGATGGAGGGAGGGAGGCCGCCAAGCTGTCAGTCTGGAGGTGCCCCTCGGAGCCCCTCCTGGCTGGAGCGAGGAGGGTGGGCCGGCGCCGGAGCCGGGCTGTCAGGGCCTTCACAGAGACGAGGCCGGAGAGGCGCTGCCTGACAGCTCGCCCATCGAATTAGGACCATTTGCATGCTAATTTCCAGCGCTGTAACGGGCTGGCAGGCGGGCTGGGGTGTGGAGAGTGTGCAGAGAGAGGCACCGCGGCCTCCCCGCCCGCGATGGAACAATGCTTGACTGATCTAGCTGCGTTAACGAGCAAATTATGGTAATTTTGTTATTACAAATGCATAGAAATTTCCAAAGCAGGCAGCCATTCAGGGCAGCTCCCTGCTCCTCCCCACTCCTAAATACAGAACCCCCTATTTGCACACACTGCCAGGCACCCATTTCAGACTACGATTTCCAGGGGCTTCCCTTAGTTCTCCCAGGGAGGCCCAGGGTGAGCCCTGCCAGAGCCGAGCACTGCTCAGGGCATCCATCAGGGTCAGCAGCCCTCAGCTCAGCCCATGCCTTGCCCTCTTGTCCTCTCCGTAGTCTCTGCCTAGCCTCTGGGCCTAGCAACCCCGCAGAACCTCCACATGCAAGCTGGTTTCTTTCCATCTGAGAAGGTAGCATGGGTGATTCTCCTAGGTCTTGGGAAATTCATTCAGTCATTTCTGTGCCCATTCTTTGAACTAGGCCCAGCACCCAGGAGGGACTCAGGGACTGTTGATGAATGAATGAATGAATGAGTGAAGAAAGGAGGAAGGAAGGGAAGAGAGGAGGGAGGGCAGAGGGAGAGGCTGGGGAGAGAAGGAGAGAAGGAAGAAACAGAGGAAGACCAGAACATATCCCACCAATGGAGACAATCAAGAGAGACCACACACGGCCAGCACACGGGTGGTATAATTAATCTAAGACTTCACCAGAGGAGTTTATTTGCCAACCAGTAACCCCTCCTGGTATTTACAATTGTCCACTGTCAAAATCACAATTTGTCCCAGTTTTTCTGGTAGTCTTCTTTTGATTAAAAGCATGTTTTTGTATGCCTGCTCTGGAACGCATCCAGACAGGAGCTGTTTCCGAAAAAGTGAGCTCCCAGCTCCCAGCAGCAAAGCGTGGGTCGCTCCAGGAGCAGGGCTGGGCACGAAGGACGGCTCAGTGGTGCCGAGCTGTGAAGTCTGCCCACCCTCGGGCAGGCGGGGTGGGCCTGCGTCCACTCCTGTTCCCACCGGGAACCACTGGCAGTCCTCCTATTTTATGACAGGGATTTCAGGTTTGGGCTGATGTTATTGAAAGGTCAGGAAGCTGCCTCAAATCCACTTTGGAAGTCAGTGGGGAATAAATCGTCAATTATGGAGGAAACCAGCGGTGAGGAAGGTCCGCTCCTGGTAGCTGAAGAAGCCCGGGCGGGCCGGGCCTCACCGGGGAGGGTTCAAGGCAGAGGCCTAAATAGAAGCCAAGACTTCAGAACTTCGGCCGGGGTTGTGGTCAGATTTTTCTGTTTGTCTGATTTTCTAACTGGGTCATGACTTCCAGAGGGAAACTGAACCCAGGAACAGAAAACAATCATTTCTTTGTGTCTGGCTACCTGACTCTGGGTGGGAAGCTGCGGCCCCGGCATGCCTGCAGGTCTCAGGCCAGCCTTGGCCAGCCTGGGGAGCCCACCGTCACCTGGATCCGCTCAGGTGCAGAAGCCTGAGGCCCCTAGAGAAGATGCTTTTGTAGCTGGCCAGGTCCCAGGGCCAGGGAGAGGATCTGGGTTCAGGAAGAGCACCTCAAAAGTTGGGGTGAAGGTGGGGGTCTTGATTTGGGTTGCTGTAGAAGCCAGGGCACCCAGGAACCATCCCCTTTATACCAGTTCTGCAGAAGGATAGGAGACAAAATTGCTTTTTTTTATTGCTTCAGTGAGGAACTGGAGGGTGGGGAAAATAGGGCAGAAAGAGGGCCCCCGGCTTTCCCTCTGACTTGCCATGTGACTTTGAACAAGTCCTTTCCTTGTCCTTATCTGCACAGCCCTGGGTTGATTTTTAAGGTTGAGTCCAGCCCTGTCCATCAGTGATGGATGGAAAAGCAGCTACGGAACACATAAGGGCCTCTCTGGTCCTCTCTGAGGTGGGGGTTAAACGCCCCCACCCCCAGCAGGCACAGCTGAATCTACAAAGGGGCTAACAGCCTTCAAAGCTTCTCCTGCAGAGCGGATTTCCCGAAGCCAAAGGCAAGGCCCTCCGCTAGGGCCTCTGTTGAATCAATGTCTTTGCTGCTGCCCCCAGTGGCTGACTCTACCGCCCACAAAAGGTCCTGAATGGGGTGGCAGGTGGGACATGGCTGGTCTCCTGCTTCCCAAGGCTAGATTCTAATTTCTTTACATTCATTTTTCCAAATGTGTCTGGCTCATTCCTGGGGAGCTCTTCTCTTCCCAGGAAGCCCACACCCAAAGTGCGCATGGAAGAGGTGTACATTCACAAAGCTCCAGTGCAAAGTTCTACGGACCATGGGAAACGGCTCCAACCCACTCCCTGGTATACACCTGGTGTCCCTGCTTAGACCTGCTCGTGTCACACCATGAAAGCAATTTCTGAGCTGTAACACAGTGTTTCTTAGAGTCACACTCCAAATTGGCAAAGTCCCTCCTTTATCATCTAGGCTGAACCACTTGCTAGCAACCCACTTAAGCCTCAGTTTTCACCTCTGTAAAATGGGGCTACCATGAGGCTCTGCTACAGTTACACGTGAGAGGGACTCATGAATAGCAAAGCTCTGTCCAGATAGGGGTTCGTCTTCTTAGCATCATTGCGAACAAGACCTCAAGATGGCCACAGCGGTCAGGCACCCTGCCCTGGCAGGACAATGCCCAGGGCATTTTTGACCTGGGATTGCTCTTCAGGCAAAGGACATGGTCTAACACAGTTGTCATTTCATATTTTCCTTTCCAGCTGCTTTCATCTCCCTTCTCTTTTCTACTCCTTCCCTCTTCCTTTCTCTCTTTCTTTCAGCCCTGGATTTAAGTCTCCCTGTTTTGGGCCCTTTATCTGTGCCCGTTGCACATAGACTCCTTATAAAGAAAATTCATTTGTTCAGGGTCACCGCATGGTTTTTCATTAAAAACAAATTACCCGCATTCAGGGAGGACATCTGGGCTTCGCGGGTCCCATTAATGACTATATTTCCTGCCTCCCCAGCCCGGTTGGGCTCCCCTTGCCTGTCACCCCGCGTTCCCGGCCCCGGGAGGACAATGAGAGTGACAGTCAAGTGAAAGGGAAAACATGAGGGATGAGGGCGAGAGGCGAGTCCCCTGAGAGGGGAAGGAGGGAAAAGTGAAAAAAATAAATAACTCAAACAGAGGGTAACAAGGGCCATTGTCTCAGCATCTTCCTGTGAGAAGCCAGAGCAAATATTGGAAGAAGGACAGGGGGCGTTTCAGTGGTGCTCAAGCCCTGTTTAATTACACAGTTGGACCCTAAGCCCTGGACTCTGGACCGGGCAAGATGGGGAGGGGCATGTGCTATATTCCAATAAATTCCACCCACAGCACCTACTGCAGGCTGGGCCAGGATCTCAGAAGAATTCCAGGCAGCCCTGACCTCAGAAGCAGCTGGGAGACGGGGGCACTGGGTCCCTAAGGCAGACCATCGGCAGTGCCCTGCGGGTGCACACAGTGGGGAGATGAGGGACTGGGGTGGGAGGCTTCCTGTAAGAGAGCCCCTTTAATCTGGTTCTAAGAGCATATGTCAAACACAGACAGGTGAGGATGGGGAGGAAGAAAGGAGTATACCGGAGTTGCAAGTGTGAGCTCCCTGGCGTCCCAGTGGGATGAGCTCTTCCTGGGCCATAAAAGAACTCAAGCTAGGAAGGCCACCCATGTCCCTGAGGCAGCGCCTTCCCTGGGCCCAGAGCCCATAGATAGTCTCCATTCCCTCTCAGTCTCCATGGACACCAGGGACTCAGAGACCCTAAGTTCCAGGCCCCAAGGCCAGCTGTTCCCTGACTGGCCGTGTCCCCCTGGCAAGGCAACCCCACCCCCCTGAAGCCAATCAGCCTGCCTCTGAGATGGATATGCACACTCCAACCTCACAACATGCTTTCAAATGGCAACTGGGGCTAATAGCTGTGTGTCCCTTGACACACTCTAAAGCACCATGCAGGCTGGGGGTGGGGAAGCATGGGGCTTGTTGGTAGAATGAGCTTCCAAGCATGGGTGGTTTGGCCTCGTTTGAGAACACTCTCCTTTTGGAAGGCAGGAGCCAAGCCCTACTGGCTCTCACTGCCCCGGGGGCTTCAGGCACTGCCAGAAGTTCTCTGGATAGCAGTATCCCAGGAGGAGCCACCCTCAGGGTTAGAGACAGCGGTTGGTCCAGATGAAGACTGACAGCTGTCAGGGTCTTGGAGACAGGGCCTGCAGATCCCAGCAAGTCAAAGGGAGTCAAACTCCGACAGCAGCAGTAGACTGGGGCTGGGTTTCAGAAAGGCTCCAGTATGTACAGAGCAAAGCACATGTCTGTCTCCATTGTCCCTGCCCCGCCTGAAACACTCAGCTCCTCCCTCCTCACTCTACCTCCCACTGGCTAACATATGTTTCTCTCTCAACAACAAACCTGAAAATTGTCTCTTCCTAGATTCCTCCCATGCCCTAAGGGCAGAACCACGGATGACTTGGAAAGCTTTAGCTGCGCCCCTATTCTTTGATGTGTTTTCTCAATCTTAGCAAAACTCTCTGCAAAAGCACCTTTAGACATGCCTCCCACCCAGCCCTGCCATACAGAGATTCCGAACCTCTCTATGCTTGACATCCCCAGTCTAAGCTGGATCCCCCTTCTCTGTGTTCCCAGAGACCCTGGGCTTGCCTGTTACTACAACTGGCCCCCATAGCCTCTCACAGGTTTGCCTGACAAGCGTCATGGCTTTTGATCTTGTGTCCTTAGACTAATGCCCAGCACATATAGATGCTCAATAATTGGAAGGGAGAAGGAAAGGAAGGAAGCCATAGTAGATGGATGGATAAATGGATGGATGGATGGATAGACAGAAAAATGGTTGGACAAATGGAAGGATGGATGGATGGATAAATGAATGGATGGCCACTGTAACCTGATCAGCTCAAGGCCCCACAATTATTTATTATTTTCAATATGTTTCAACAGGAAATGTTCAATACATTTCAACAGGCTCTCTCCCAAGTCCCTTCTTCTAGGACACGGAGGCCCCTCTCCACTCTACCCCACAGCACATCATGCATTAAATGCACTATAGTAATGATGCTTTTCACTCTAACAATGCAAAAATCTTATTTTTATAATTTTGCTCATGAAATTATTTGGTCACAAGTAATCTAATTGATGAGTAGCTATGATTTCTCAGCCATTGAGGCACAAACTGAGAAATTCTTGCAAACCAACAAAATCTAATCTAAAAATGGTTTTTAAATGTAATGAAATTTTTACAAGCCCTAAATTTAATAGTTAGTGAAGTTAACATAATGTTACAATTTGTAAACATTTTAATATAACATTTGTTAATGTCAGTTTTCTAGTTTCCTATTTTAGTTTTAGAGGTGAAAGGAGCTTTGTTTGAGCCTCAGATTGTTGTAGATTCCTAAAAAGCTCTTGAGACTTTAGCCCAGGTCCTCTCCAGGGCCCTGCACTCCCATTTAGGATGCTGTGGGAAGTCCTGGCTGGGACACCAACCTCCTCTTCCAGGAGCTCAAGCCTGGTAGGGGTGGAGACGCACTTGTAAATAATGTGATAAAAAGTCAAAGAAAAAGGAAGGAGTGTGTTGGGCCCCAAGCCTCAAAGGGCCAGACTGCCACTGTCCAGTGGATGAAGGGGCTGGTCTGAGCCCTGGACACTCCTGCATCTGGTGCCCTCACAGCAGGGGCTGCCCGGTCCAGGCTCCTCCGAGAGCGTCAGCGTTTCCTTCCCATCCCACCTCCAGGTAAGCCAGCCCCAAAGAACTTTCTCCTTGTTTTCCCCCAACTAAGACTCAACCACAAAACAGAGGGAATTGCCACCGGCCCTCTTGGCAGGTCTTTTGGCAAGCAGTGCTACTACTGGGAGGTGCCCCTAGCAGCATGGCTTAAACCCCAGGCCTGGTGTCAGGCTGCTGTGCCACCTGCTATGTGGCAGTGGCTGAGGATGGCTCCTGCTGCCACGCGGCCAGGCCTGTGTGTTCCTGGGCTGCAGTCCTCCTCCAGTCCTTGGAGTTTATCTCCTGGGTTCATGTCCACTCTGTCTCTGGTCAGAATCTGTCTTGGCCATCAGGGCTTAGGATAAGAAGGTCCAAGGTTCAGCAAGGCTACCATCCTCAGAATGCCTTCACTTTGGGCTGTGTACCTCCAGGCTCCTCTCTGCACTAACGGGGAACCCCCAACCTCTCAGGGCTGGGAGAACCTCCAAGTCCTCCAGGCCCACCCTGACCCTTCCTCAGCCACCCAATGCTTCAGTTTCTTCTAAAGCAAATTCTGATAGCATTCCCCTTCATCTCCTAAAAAGTCATCATGGTCCAGTTGTTCTGTTTGTTGTCTGTTTTTAAGAAACACCATTAGTAAAAGGACATCAGGAAGAAATGGTAAGTCAGGATTCCAAACACATGTTCTCACATACTCATGACCGGGTTGGTGCTGTTGGATCTGGGTCCTGCCAACCACCATCAGAAGGAGCTGGAAACTGGGGAAATCTAACAAGTAGACTCAGCCCAGAGCAGCACGGAAGCAGATGAAGCTGCCCCCAGGCCCTGGCTCTGAGCTCCCCTAGCAATGCACGCTTCCCAGGCGGGCCCTCGAGCACCGGCTTTGGACAGGGTATTCTCCCAGCTGAGACTCTGCTTCTTACCGGATCTTGCGATGGGGTCATGGGAGATAAGAACATTTCTGGGCACCTGCTGAGCCTGGGATATTCTCTCGCCTCATCTTCATGCTCCCAAAAGGGACACTTTGCTTTCAAAGATGGAACAAATGATGGTGATCTTTACTACCACTCTCTCACCCTAAGGTTGCAGATTCTGGTCTGTGAGCTCTCCTCCCAGGAGCACAGGCCCTGAATACCAGTCCTGCCACACCCCAGCAGTTTCTGGGGCCTTCTCGATGGAGACATGGGAGCAGTATGTAAGGTTAGTGAGTCTTCAGGCTCCCCTCCTTCAGTCCAGCCCTTGGAAGTGATTACCAGATTACACATGACACCCCAGGGCCACTGACTTATCATTCACAGCCCCAGATCTGAAGGGAACTTGGAAGCATTTGCTGCTCGCTTAGAACAGAGGGCTCAGGGAGCCCTCCAGTCTGGCCAGGAGCTGACATCAGCAGGCATAAACATCACTGACTTAGAAACCTCGAAAGGCAGGAGCAGAAAGCCCCCGGGATGCATCCAGCCCAGCCTCCTCAGGCCTTGCCTCCTGCTTTAAGAGAGAGCAGGAAGTCCCAAGGTCATGTCCCAAGATCATGTTGTGAGTATCTGGCAGCTAGAATCAGAACCCAGGTCTCCTACATTCAAGTAGGACATTCATGTCCCCAGAATCCTTTCCATCTCTGAGGCTTTTGTAATTCTTTTCTTCCCAAATGCAGACAAGAGCTGAGAAAGCCTACATGTGGTATCAGTTTCTCCTAACTCCCAGCGTCACTTCAATGCAGGGTTTCTGGAGCTTTAGTCACATAGGCTGTCCAGATCACATCACTCCAGACCTCGTCCCCTACCCTGTGAGGGCACAGATAGCTCTGGCTCTCAGACTGGTGTCCACATCCGCCTGGGCAGAGCCTGCCCTCTGCAAGGGGCAGCCAGGGCTGAGTGTGGGTTTTACTGGGGCCCCCTCCTCCCTAGGTCCAGCCTTCCCGTCCAGCTCATCTTCCCACCAGCCCCACAAAGCTTTGGTCACTCCCAGCTCCCTCCCTGATGCCCATGTTCTCTGGTCCCCTTGGGGCTTCTCACGCACTCATTCCTTACCCAACAATATCCCTCCAGCTTCACAGACTGGCAAACTCACTCTGCAAGGTCTTCTTCAAACGACCTCCTCCGAGAGTCTTCCCTGATTTCTCCCCCGCATTGCCTCAGCAGACTCAGCAGCACTCACCTGCATTTCCCTAATGCCAACAGATTCCTAGGTCTTAGCTCTTAACCTAGCACATCTGGATTCTCTTCTATCCATCTCCCCAACTAGACTGTGAACTCCCTGAGGGCAGGGGCTGTGTCGGCAACTCCACCCCTAGCCAAGAATTGGCAACCATGTTCTCTCAGGAAATATTTGGAGAATGAATGAATGAACAAATGAATGGCCACCTGCATTTCATCCTGGCTGTGTCTGGAAAATCCCCAGGGTCAAGTCTATATTCCTGGTGTGGCAGAGCAATTGGAGGCCACTAGAGGGCAGCAAAGAGTCAGGAACGAGCAACAGGTATGCGCCCCAGAGCCCAGGCCCAGGGTGGCAAAGGGACAGCGTGCCCAGGCCAGAGAGCTACCAGGAGCCCCAGCAAGAAGCTTAGAAAGAAAGTCAGAATTCCCCTTCATCGTGGGAAGTTAGTGCAGAGAACAAAGCCTGTTCATTCCCTGAGCAAAGGCTCCCTGAGCCTGGGGCTTAGGCCATGGAAGTGCTTGGGTAGCACTGGTCCTATCTCCATCTGATGCTCAAGTCCCCTCCACCAAGTTCTCACCAGTGTCTGCTGGACCCTCCCAAGTCTTCCCATTCCAATGTCTTCAGTCCTTGGACTGAAGGAAAGGTTCTGATGCAAGGCTGGAAAGGGTGGCCCTTGAATCCCGTTCACGAGTCCCGGCCATGCCTGTGGAACTGGGCAGGATATATTGTCCCCGGGTTCACATGCTGAACCAGACTCAGAGAGTGGAAATGACATGTCAGATGGCACAGAGTGTCCCTGCTGAGCTGGGCCAGGACCCTGCCTGGTATTGCGGCCCCCACCCCTAAACACGCATGCTTTGCATAGGGCAGGCCTGTCAGGCAGGCAAGACGCAGAATCAGGGGTGGTCTTGCCAGACCACAAAAGAAACCTTCTCCTCCCCGCTCCAGAACCTCAATACCCTTTCTACCTCACACAAGCAGTGTCTCCGTGACTGCACAACCGTCATTTCAGCCAGCAACAAGGCAAGCTCCGAGAGCTCACAGAGCTCGTCTGTGGTCACACTGCTAATAATGGTGAAGTGCCATTCTTGCCGAAGCACACTTCGCTTCTCTTGGGGCATCTCCACATCTGTCTGGACTGGGTCTCACTCCGTGCTCTTGGCCTGCTTTACCACCTGTCTGCAGAAGACCTCACCTGCATGTCTATGTGGCTTCCAAAAGTTGCCAAGCTCTGATCCTAATCTTGCTGGCCATCAGCCTCCACTCAACTGGCTCCCCTCCCTGCCAATCTCACTTGCCTGGCCTGGGCTGACTGGGCTGGACTCCCACCCCTGGAAACCCACACTAGCCACTAGGCTTAACCTTCTGCCCCACCCCAAAGCCCCCACCCTCCTCTCCAGAAAGCCAAGCACACAAGGTTCCCAGCCCAGCTCCAGGGCCACCTTTGCCAGAACACCTTTCTCAGCTGCACCAACCACCGCTGCCTCTGTTTGCTCCAGACCCACTGCATTTGGAGACTGCCCCGACTCCTACTTGGCAGAGCTCTTGTTTGTGGCTGGATTATTCTCTAACTGGCTCTCCCATTGAGCCATGGGCTCCAGGGGGGATGGGCTCTGCTGGAGAGCTCTTGATCTGAGCTTCAGGCATGTGTGTGAGGTTCTCCGTTCACTGCCCTATCCAGCCCAGGCCCCTGTGTAAACAATAACAGCAATAATAATGAACACTTACATGCCACTCCATATGCGCCAGTCAGAATTCTAAGAGTTTTCATGTATATGACACCACTTAATGCTCACATGTATTAACATTATCCCCATGTTATACATGAGGAGGAGACCAGGGCCCTGAGGAATTATGTCACTTGCCCCAAGTCACACAGGCAGCAAGAAGCAGGACTGCGACTCAGAACAAGCTCAGGTCCATGCTCTTAACCACCCAGCCTTCCCCTGCTTCCCCAGGTGATGGCCACTCGAACAGCGCCACCACTCCCAGCCCTGGGTCAGCCCCAGCCTCCTTGGTTGTATCACCCCAGCCCCAGACTTGGGGCCACACAGACCTGGCGAAGCTCTCCTTGGCAGCTCAGCTTAAAGTTCCCCATTTTAATTTCAGCTACTGTGTCCTGAGTGCTACTAGGTGCTAGGCACTGTGCTGGGAACTAAGGACATAGCAGTGAACAAGACAGACACAGCCTTGATTATTGCACAGCTCTTACATATCATACAGGGAAGCCAGAGAGGAACGAGCAAAGCACACGCTAAAAGACTTTGGCTGGGCTTAGTGCTGCACACGAAAACAGCAGGAAGCTCTGGGAGAGGAATGATGGGGTTCCTGGTTCAGGAGGTGTGTGGCAGGCAGATTAGTGGTCCCCCACCAAAAATGTCCACATCGTAAGCCCTAGAACCCATGACTATGTCTGGTTACATGGCAGAGGGGAATTAGGTTGCAGATGAAATGAAATGTGCTAATCAGCTGTCCTGAAGATGGGTAGATTATCCTAGATATCCAGATGCATCCAAGGGAACCATAGAGTTCTCTAAACAATGAGGGAGGAGGGGCAGCCGGACAAAGACTCAGCCCAACATCACGAGTTTCAACAAGGAAGGAAGGGGCCAAAAGCCAAGGAATGTGGGCAGCAACAAGCTAGGACAAGAAAGCAAACCATTCCTTCCTAGCACCTCCAGAAGGAACAAGCCCTGCAAACACCTTGACTTTAGCCCAGTGAGACCTACTTCCAGAATCGGAGGGTGAGAAGTGTCTGTTGTTTTAAGTCACTCATCACAGCAGCAACGGGAAACTCATATATATTTGGTCACTGGAAAAGGCCTCTCTACGGAGGGGAAACCCAGATAGGTGAAACTGGACCAGGCAAGCTGGGCAGAGGGCAGAGAGGGGCTGAGCCTCTAGGCACAGGATCTTGTGGGCGCTGAGGTGGGAAGGAGCAGGTGCCTCTCACTCCTTCTGTGGCCCCTGTGCCTGCCTGACCCACTTCTCCTCTGCACCCTCACCTTCTTCTTCTTTAAGAAAATAAAAGCCATCAGTTTAGTGAGTGCCTCCATTGAAAGGCATCTAGAAAAGATGTCCATCAGTCGATGGCAAGCAGAGTGCCCAGGACCACAGGGGCCCGCCTAGCGCCTTTGTGCACATTGTTCTGGCAGGTCATGTGGGATGGGGCACCCACCGCTTCCTCAAAGATAGAGCCTTGTTTCTCAGACTCACTAAAGCCAAGGGGGGGCGAACTCCCCTTCCTCTTTCCTCTAGCCCAGAATTTGTAAGAATTTCAAATGCCATGTTGATATCTGTTAGGTTGCAAAATATCTTCAGGCAGGAATCAGCTAGTTACACTGATCAAGACACTATAAAATCTTTGGTGCAAAATTTTCAGCATTTTCTGGAACTTGGTAGAAATAAAATTTGAAAACTGTTTCCTTTCTAAGCTGATAGAGGATGCTTTCTTCAACGTAATTGCTCAGCAAAGGGCAATGCAGAGTTTACAGGGCTGCAGAGTTTACTGAATCTGCAAACCCTAGAGAAGACCAGGAAGCTATGTTTCGCAGACATGGGGATGCGCTGGAGGCAGAAGGGGCAGACAACACTCTGATGACAAAATCGGAACATGAGTCCAAGCTAACAGGCTGCCATTTAATACGGAAAAATGTGACGTCCACTTTTTCAGGCCCCAAAGTGCAGCTGTGGAAGCATAGCCCGGAGGCAGGTGTGCCTTCCTCTATGTGTCCTCCAAGCACATTTACAATAAAAGACTTCACTTAGAAATGAAGTGGTGGCCGGGTACAGTGGCTCACACCTGTAATTCCAGCACTTTGGGAGGCTGAGGCAGGAGGATTGCTTGAGCTCAGGAGTTGGAGACCAGCCTGGACAACATGGCAAAACCAGTTTCTACAAAAAATACAAAAATTAGAGGGCGTGTTGGCAGGCGCCTGTAGTCCCAGCTACTCAGGAGGCTGAGGTGAGAGGATCACCTGAGCTCAAGAAGTCAAGGCTGCAGTGAGCCAAGATCACGCCACTGCATTCCAGCCTGGGCGACAGCCAGAGTGAGACCCTGCCTCAAAAAAAGAAAAGAAAAGAAAAAGAAGTCAAAGTAGCGGCGGTTAAATGTTTTCTAAAGCCTATAGTGGGAAAAACGCCCCAAAGATTTTGGGTTTCCCTCTAGATTGCACCATTAGCCCACCAGAGGCCAGGAGGGAGTGAAACGGACCTCGTAGCAAAACAGACCATTGCAGCGCAGCAGCCTCAGAGAGACAAACGCGAGAGACACAGATATCCCGGAGCCTTGCTCCACTTCTTCCTCCAAACCTGCCAACAGGCCCTCGGGGTCAATGAATGGCATCATCGCCTTCAGCACCGTCACAATTCAATGAATGCCTCCTGGATTCACATGCCCAAGAGGTCATGAATCAGAGTCTGAACAAACACTAAGTGGAAGTTCTCCAGCGGGCTGTGGTATATTCACATCCTACTCCCTGGAGCCTGATACGGGAAAGCTCCTTATATGTAACCCTGGAATATGACTCCCGGTGAAAGGAACAAAGGGTCTTTGCAGATGTGATTGATTAAGGATCTTGCGATGGGGAGATCATACCAGATCCTCCAGGTAGGACCTAAATGCGTACGTATCCTTATGAGAGAGAAGAGGCAGATTTGACACACAGAGTAGATGGAGCAGGGAAACACTGAAAGCTCCTGCCCTGGAGCAATGCGGCTGCAGCCAGGGAATGCCAGGAACCTCAAAAGCTGGAGAGGAAGGAACAGCTCTTTCCCCAGGGCCTCCAGAGGGAGCACGGCCCTGCCGACACCTTGATTTTGGCCCAATGATACTGACTTCAGATTCCTGTGCTCCAGAACTGTAAAAGAACACAGTTCTGTGGTTTTAAGCCACCAGATTTTGGGGAATTTTTTACAGTAGCCACAGGAAACTAACACACAGGTCAGTATAATTTCCCTGGCCTTCCTCCCTTAGCCAACATTTTCAAAGAGGACTTGATATGTGTCCTCTTTGTGAATGTTGGCTAAGGGAGGTTGGCCATGAAGGGTGCAGAGACTGATAAGGTCCCAGTGAGAGTGATGGGTGTAGCATAACTGACTACCTTCACCACGCTGGGCCATGTGATGCGGCAGAGCCAGGCACAGGCATCTTCCACCAGAGGGGGCCATCTGGGAAGCTTTCTCTGAGCGGGCAGGTTTGCGCCCAGCCCTGAAGGGTAAAGCTGGATTCTGACAGGTCAAGGTGGGAAGCCATTCAAGAATGATGAAGGAACTGATCGGTGGGAGTCCAAGGTGTGCTGGGCACCAGAGAGCGGTCAGGGATGGGGAGGCTGGGAGAAGAGACCAGAAAGGCAAGTTGAGGCCAACCAGGGTGAGGGCCCCTGCCCTGCCGAAAGGTGGGCTCTCTCTGTTCTGTGGGACAGTGTTGGGGGCAACGTCTGTAAAAACAGTGTGCACAGGCCACCCAATAAACAGATTTGGAAATTTTGTTGGAAACAAGAGTCCCAAAGACCTGACCCTGTTTGGCCATTCAGAAGCAGGAACTAAGGGCTGTGTGGCTGAGCTTGGAATCCCAGCCCTGATGCCAGGCCTGGCACTACATAAGTGCTGGGGAATGTAAGAGAAGAGACAGCAAGGAAGCTAGGGCAAGGAGAAAAGATGGGGGAAGAGGAGGCAGAGATGTGGAAGGAAAGAATGTAGGGAGAGAGGGAAGGAAGAGTCACAGGCTCCCGGGCCGCGGCTCCTCTGCCGAAGTGCTTGTTTTCCTCCCTCCACACTGTGTACCCTCCTCTGTGCCCAAGGATAGAGTCCCATGGGGCCCCGGGGCTGCCCCTGTCCAGCTGCTGCCAGGCTGGCAAGGCTGTGCCCTGCTCAGGCCTATGATTCCTGCTGCTCCATTAATGGGCAAGGAGTCACCATCAGTTCCCACTGGAGGCTCTGCCAGGCCTGCACCCATGTGTGTCTTGAGCCTGGTAATGAGGGATGGGGGAATCCTGGGGGCCAGCGGACAGGCTCTATTTGGATAAACTTGGCAAAGTTCAGCTGCTTCTCTGAACTCAGCCCCTGGGGTTTCCGTTGGGGAGCTGAGGACCAGCCTGTAGCCTCAGCTTCATCACTGACTTGCTCTCAGAACAGGTTCCGGGCCTGTCCCTGCCCCTCTGCCATCACAGATGAGCTGGAGTTGACTGATTCAGAGAGCACACCCAGGAAGCCCAGTGCGGAGGAAGAAGTGCTGCCCGGGTGTGGGGAGTGCTGGGAGGGAGGTAGAAGGGGCCAAAGACCAGGGTTCAAGTCCTCCACCTGCAAGCTGCATAGCCCCCAGAAATTCCCTGGCTTCTCCAGGTCTTCTCTGGTCCTTTTGGAAAACAGGGATTACTCTCCTGACCCTGCCCACCTTGTGGGGCTGTTGCATCATGGGACTCAGGGGAAGTCTGTGTTCTCTAAGGCCCTATATAAACATGATAGGCCATTCATGGATACAGCTTGAGATCCATCTCCCAAGTGTACCAGGACTTGCTAAAGGTTGGAAAATGAGGAGCCAGGGTGGGGGGCAAGGGTAAGGGTGGTGTGTATCCCACCACCTCTGATCTGCCATGGGTCCATCCTTGCAGCAGAAAAGACCAAGGTTTTGCAGGCGGAACGTGGCAGGTCTCCCCTGCATTGGCAAGGCCCAGGACAAGATTACACAGGGAGGCCATTTCCCACGTGTCTCATATTTAAAAATCATCAATCAAGCTAGCAAACTGTTAAATGAAATATGCTCCATCCTCCTACCTTGTTAAATACATCTTCGAAACAACCTGGAAGGCTAGGATCAAATGTAGAATTCTGGCCTCCTTGGTGATCTGTGCCAGGACGTGGCTGTGGGGGGGAGCCCTCCTGGCTAGGATCCATCCTGCTGAGCTCTCCATGCCGGGCTCCTCATCACCACATGGGGCCTTGCACACCCATGTGTGGATACCCAGCCCTCACATCCACCTCCGTCTACACTCCCGACAGAGAGCCAGCCCTCAGGCCCAGGGGTGCACACACCAGTGACATGGACTGGCTTTAGGAGGATGGCCCTGGGGAAGAGGCTTGGGCCTATTTGGGTAAGACTCCAGCATGAGCTAGTAAGAGGGGTGTGGGCATGTCCCCTTGGCCCTGCAGGCTCTCCCCAGTGTACGGGAGAGGGGGCACAGCTTCAGTAGGTCTGGAGTGGGGCCCTCTGAGGGGTGGCTCCCTTATTTATTTATTTATTCCTTTACTATTATTGCTATCTTTTGAGACAGAGTCTCGCTCTGTCACCCACACTGGAGTGCAGTGGCATGATCTCAGTTCACTGTAACCTCTGCTTTCCGGGTTCCAACAATTCTTGTGCCTTAGCCTCCCAAGTAGCTGGGATTACAGGCGTGTGCCACCATGCCCAGCGTATTTGTGTGTGTGTGTGTGTGTGTGTGTGTGTGTGTGTGTGTGTATATTTTTTAGTAGAGACAGGGTTTTGCCATGTTGGCCAGGCTGGTCTTGAACTCCTGGCCCCAAGTGATCTGCCCACCTCCACCTCTCATGGTGCCGGGATTACAGGCATGAGCCACTGTGCCCAGCCTAAGTACCCAGAGAGAGTCAAGAGTGTGTGTTAGGAGGAGATACAGCCCTTGGAGCCCAGGCCCTGAAGCCAGCTGTGTGGCCCCTGCAAATGACTCTACCTAAGAGACAGCATGGTGGCTAGAGTTAATAATAACACATTGCATATTTCCAACAGCTAGAAGAGAGGTTTTTAATAGTTCTCACTACAAAGAAATGATGAATATTTGAGGTGATGGGTATGTGAATTAGCCTGATTTGATCATTCCAACAATGTATACACTGTCGAAACACCACACTGTACCCCGCAGATACACTGAATTATTTGTCTATTAAAAATTAAATTAAATAAAAATTTTTAGAAATAATTTTTTAAAGGAGACAATGCTAACTCATAAAAGAAATGTAACAACATCCAATGGAGGCCTGATTTTCCCCTGATTTTTAGAAACACCTTTCAGAAAAGAATACTTTGGGTATTTTTGCTATGGGAATGCCCTTAACACCCAGGCAGCCAGCCCCGCTCTCCCCCCACCACCCCATAACGCAAGGAAACGTGGTGGCCTCCTCTCCAAGTGTCTTAAAACTGACACCTAACTGGCCAGGAGCGATCAGGTTCCAGTGGCCACAGGGTGTTCCGTTTAGAATCAAGTGACAACTTCACCATCCAATATCCCCAACCCCAAGGAGTAAGGCCACCAAGAGCACCCCAGTGCCTTCTGCTTGCTCATGTCACACGACTGTGTGGGAGAGAGAGGGTGGGGGCCAGGAGGGAGGGAAGCTTGGGGAGAAGGCCTGTTCCACACTGGTGGGGTGACCTGCAGCCAGCCCCTGCACCCTCTTTGTTCAGATTCCCCGTGTGGCCAGGGAGGCGCTGTTTGAGTGACAGTCAAAGACCCTCCCCCCCGCCTCCCAGCGTCCTCCCCAGTACGGCTGCTGGCTGGTCCAGGGCCCACTGCAGGCCCAGCTGCAGAGAGCACAGACCTCTGCCTGATTTATTCAGGTCTGCTTCTCAGAAGCGTAGAGGTCACCCAGGCTGTTTGGGGGGATGCCCCCCCACCGAAACTCCGTCCGCTGCCTGCTGCGGAGACGCCCGCCGACAGTGCAAACTCACCAGGCACCATCCCTGTCAGCGTCGGCGCTGAGTAGCTGCCCTGTCCAGCGGGGGGGACATGTGGAGGGTACCCGGGGAGGGTCGTGCTCGCCAAGTCACGGCCTGAGGAATCAAAGCAACAAATCACAGGGTGAGCATCTCTGCGGCCAGCCGCTCATGTCCACAGCTCCCTGCACGCTTCTGCACATTTGTCACGTTTGGACGCTGAACGGCAATGTGCCCCCAGCTCCCCCCTGTCACTCACATGCGCTCTCACAAACACACATACACACACAACCACACACACACACAAATACACACACATGCACACACATCTCCAGCCACCCTGGCTCCACTCAGCAAGAACAGAGTCAGAGCTGTGGCCTGTCCCTGGGAAATCGGGACCTCCTGCTTGGGGAGGTGGGGCAGTGCAGGTGCCAACACACTCCAGCCAGCTGTCCCTACTCTACTCCCCAAGAATGCCTGGGACCGCTCCACCTCCACACTGTTGCTTCTGCTACGTCCTCTGCACAAAGTCCCCCTTCCTCCAACTGCACACAGCCTGCCACCACCTGCCTTCAAAGACCACTTCAAATGCCTCCTTCCTCCTCTCCTCAGTAGCCCCCCATAGTGAAGAGGGGGCATATCTGCCTCAAACCCTATAGAGCCATATCTGGTCTAGTACTGAATTCTTCCTCTTTTGGCATAGAGCTGTTTCTTCATTCAGCGAAGATACAGGAAGCACCTCCTAGTACCAAACACTGTTCTGGCGCTGGGAGATGGAGGTTAAGGCCTCGGCCCTCAAGGCCTGCACACTCCCATGGGTGAGTGTCCAGCTTTTTGCAGGCCACTGTGCTTCTGACCATGAGTCCAGAGTGTCCACGTGTCTCCCAGCTGGGACACTGTCACCATTGCTGATTGGTTCCATCGTGCAGAAGAAAATTCAATTGCACAGTTTTGATGGGTGTGCATGTTGGGGTAGAGGCCAGGAATACATAAGGGGGTGCTGCCAAATCTGCCTCCTGAAAGATGGAGGGCATTATCCCAGTAGAAGGCTGCCTAGTACAAATGCTCACACCCTGCCTGGCTGCCTGCGTTGGATAAGACGATGCTAAGAGGGAGGGGACTTGCCCAAGGATACTCGGCAGACCTGAGGCAAGGCTGGGACTGAGAGTCAGTCTCCCGCCTCCTGGGAGTGGATCCTTCCTTCAGTAGGGGGTTGCTCTCTGGCTCATTTCTGAACCCCAACAGTTTCTGCTGCTGTTACATACACATGCTTTAAAACCTTGATCCTTAGGGCAAAGGTTTAGAAGATCAGTGCCTCACCAAAGCACTCAACTCAAGAAACCAGATAAAAACCAATAAAATGAACCCAGGAAAAGAAGGAGGAAGGAATCAACAAAATAAAAACAGAAAAGAATGAATTAGGGGCAGGTGCAGTGGTTCACACCTGTAATCTCAGCACTTTGAAAGGCTGAGGTCAGGAGTTCAAGGCCAGCCTGGCTAACACAGTGAAATTCTGTCTCTACTAAAATATATATATATATAAATTAGCCAGGCATGGTGGCGCATGCCTGTAATCCCAGCTACTTGGGAGGCTGAGGAAGGAGAATTGCTTGAACCTGGGAGGCGGAGGTTGCAGTGAGCTGAGATGGTGCCACTGCACTCCAGCCTGGGCAACAGAGAGAGACTCCATTAAAAAAAGAAAATAATGAATTAGGAAACAGAAAAGCAGACAACAGTACCTCAGCCAACAACTGTTATTTGAAAAGACCAATAAAATACACGGATCTATGAAGATGCAAAAAAAAGGCACAGATAATCAAGATAAGGAATGAGCAGACAATATAACCAGAGATGATATTTAAAAACATAAAGAAATACGCTCCACACGAATAAACATAGAAATCTCAACAAGGTACAATTTTCTAGGAAAACAAGAATTTCCAATAGTAATTCAAGAAGAGGCAGAGAATACTAACATTCCAATAATCTTAGAAGAAATAGAATAAGGTTTTTTTGTTTGTTTTTGTTTTTTTTTAAATAAGTGCCTCATCCATTTAGCTTCTTGGGAAAGTTTTTGTTTGTTATTCTTTTTGGCAAGTTCTTTTAAACCTTCAAGAGATACATACCTCTGTTATTAAATTGTACCAGGATATATAAAACTAAGGAAATCTACCCAATTCATTTTTCCAAGCTAGCATAATCCTGATCTAAAAACTTAACAAAGGCAGCACACACAAAAAATTAAAAACTAGTCTCATGATTTGTGAATATAGATGTAAAAAGTCCACTATCATAATGATTGGGCAATATTACAGAAAGAATAATGTACCATGACCAAATAAGTTTCATTCTGGGTATGCAAGGATGGTTCAATATTAAAGCATTGTTCAGCACATCTTATTAATGTATCAAAGGAGGAAAATTACATGATTATATAAAATATGTGGAAAAGGCACTGGCTAAAATTCAGTATTAATTCCTTATGATAACTCTTAGTAAATTAGAATTGAAGTATACTTCCTTGTTCTATTGATGCTACATCTAAAGTTAATATCATACTTAATTGGTGAGATACTTGGAGAGTTCCTGTTAATGTCAAGAACATGCCAAGGAAACCTATTATCAATGTTATCACTGAACATTGTTCTGAAAGTTTTAGCCAGTACAATAAGATAAGACAGAGACACAAGAGGAATAAACACCAGGGGGCGGGGGAAAACCCAAGATTATAATTAGCTAAATAAGTCTTAGGCTTGGGAAATCATAAGAAAACTGGTTCATCTCCTAGAACCAATGGAAAACTTTGGTGAAACAGCCAGGTAATGGACTGTGTCAGCTCCAGCCTTGTGCAGGACTTGAGCAGCCATCATGCTGGGGGCTCATTCCGTTCTCAGGTTCCCCCTCCCAGCCCATCAGGATGGCAGTGTGCACTCAGAGGAGCTAGCACATGGCCACGTACACTCTACAAATCACTTTGCCTCTGTGTTCCCATTATAGAGGGGCTCCTTTGCCTTGTCCATGGCTCCAGTTTTATGCAAGCCAAGTCCCTAGAAGCAGATGCTTCACCTGTGCTGTACCTACTCTCCTTGGACTAGTCATGAAAACAAAGGGCATGGGTTGTCCCTTGCAAGGAAGGGAGAGAAGCTGACAGCTTTCTGTGTCCTCCCAACCCCCTGAATTGCTCCAGTGTGCCAGGCACTGGTGTGGGCTGTTGAGCAGCATTATTCCACCATAGCCTCATGGCTTACAAAATTCCCAGCATAAACCTATGACACTGCGTGGGGAGGTCTCTGGGAGGCTGCGGCTCACCAGAGAAAAGAAGACAGTAGGGCACAGTGAGGAAGAGTGTCAAGTCTGTCCAGGCTCACGTCCTTGATTTGCCACTTACTAGCTGTGTGACCTTGAGAGAGTCCCTTAATCATTCTGAGCCTCAGTTTCCTTATCTATAAAACGGGGATGATAGTAACCAACGCTTATAGAGAGTAAACTGTGAGTTAGGCACACACATACTCACTTACTCCTCACAATTACCCTATTAGAGAGCTGCTATTATCCCTGTTTTACTGAGAGGGAAACTGAGGCGCAGAGAGTATAAGTGATTTGCTCAGAGTCACACAGCTAAAAGATTAAAAAGCAAGGTTTCAAACCCAGCCAGTCTGGCTTGCAAGCCTGCCCTCTCCACCCCTGCCCTGCCCCGTGCCATCTCTGCAGCCACACAGCAGCATACCTTCTTCACGAGGCTGTGGTAAGGAGGCAGAGGGAAGATGTGTGAGAAGCACACGGCACAGTGTGGAAGGTGGAATTACTGGCGCCAGTCCTGCATCCCACCCTCACCACCACCGGCTTGAAAAAGAAATAGCAATTTAACACCAAAAAGTAGAAAGGATACATATTAAACTGGTTTTAAAACAAACAAATTCAGTTTTATGAAAAACTGAAAGGAACCCTTTGCAGCTTTTCCTGCTGGAGCACGGTGGCCTCCTCTGACATTTAAGCTTAGGTTCAGCCATGTGCCTTGCTCTGGCCAATGGGATGGAAGCAGACAGTCGCCAAGCAGAAGCTTGATGTGTGCTTGTATGGCTGGGCGCCCTTCTCCCTTACCCTGAGAATGTGCCCTGGCTAGCCTGCAGATCCAAGGAGGAGGGGGTACATGTGGAGCAGAGGTGGACCCAACCTGTGATTGGAGCCCAGCCCACCCTGGGGCAGCCAATCCCCCGCCGACCCCAGGTGCACCAGCAAGAAGCAATGATTACTATGCTAAGACCTGAGTTTCGGGGGTGTTGGCTAAGCAGCAATGTTGTGGGAATGGCTGATTGACACAAGATTTAATAAATGTCATCACTGTTCTCTACTTAAAAGCTTGCTGCCTGGAACCTCTAAGAACACCTATCCAAATCCAGGTAGAGGCTGCCCCCCACCCCCCGTGGGGAAACCCACTCTGAATTCAAGCCTGAGATCTGCTCTGAGGCCCATCAGAGCTCTCCTGGCACCAAGCTGAAGAGTCTGTGACCTTGGAGGGCACAGGCAGTTTCAGCTTCTCAGTCCCTTCCCTAACATGTCTCAGGTATCTCGCCAGGGTTGGGGGTGTTTAACAACCTGTCAACACAAGGCAGCTAAGGAGGCGCTACTGCCCCTTCTTAGCGCTAATTCAAGCCTCTGGACTGGGATGGGGAACCAGATTTAATGCTTCTAAACATGCTGTGACCTCAAAGCTCACACTTCTTTCACATTTTTTTACCAAGGAAGAAATTATTTGTATCATTTGCAATGGCACTGAATGTTATTGATGGCCTATAATAAGTTTGCAAATAACCGACTAAAATGAATCAATTTGAGTTCTTCGCGTAATTCCTCCTATTAACGGCATGTAAGCACATCTTGTCCAACTCATGCGGGGCCTTCTCTTATCAGGGAGGATAACCAAGACTTGGCTTTGCTTACTATTAGCAAGGAGTCCAGGCAGAATTGTGAAACTCAAGACAAAGACCACTCCTCTAGAAGAGACACATTTAGTTTAAAATAACTCACTATTTGGCAATCCTGCCAGGAACGGGAAGAACTGGGACCTGGCCCTGTTGTACAGATGAGGAAACTGAGGCTCAGGGATGAGGTTTGCTTGGCCCAAAGTCACAGAGTAAGCGGTAGAACAGGGACTTCAATTCAGAACTCATAATTTCTACTTAAATGCTATTCTTGCAAGATCATTAAAAATGTTTCCCGTCGAGGGGACTAGCCCTCCCAGATGCTAAATCATTCTACAAAGTCTTTATAATTAATATTGTGATACCAGCACCTGAAAAGAAAACCAATGGAATAGAATGTAAAATACAAAAGGCGGCCCCAAAGATCCAACTGGATTACAGACCCAATAATCCAATGTATAGATTATATGGAAATCCAGCATACAATGAAGGTAGGAGCTCAAATCACTGGGGAAAATATGGACATTTTCTAAATGGTTTTAGGACAATGGAGAGCCATCTGGGAAGAAAGATAAAATAGATCAATTCTTCCTACCACATATAAGAATAAACTACAAATAAATCTGAGAATAAATGTAAAAAAAAATAAAACTAGACAAGTACTAGAGGAAAACACAGGTGAATTCCTTTCTAATCCAGGTGCAGAAAGACTTTCCAACTATGACTCAAAACCAGATACACATACCACTACAAAAATTAACTCAAAAATGAATCAAAGACTTAAATGTAAGAGTTAAAAACACAAAATTCTTAGAGGAAAATGTGGGCATAAATCTTCATAACCTTGGATTTGGCAATGGTTTACTGGATATGACACCACCAACAACAAAATAGATACACTGGACTTCATCAAAATTAAAAGCTTTGTTCTTCAAAAGATACCACCAAGAAAGTAAAATGATGACCCACGGAATGGGAGAAAGTATTTGCAAATCATACATCTGATAAAAGGCTTGTATCTAGAATATATAAAGAACTCTTGCACTTCAACAATAAAAGACAAACAAATTTTAAAATGAGCAAAGCATCTAAATAGGCATTTGTGTAAAGGAAAATAAATGAAATGGCTAACAACCACATGAAAAGATGCTCAACATCATTAGCTCTCAGGAAAATGCACATCAAAACCACAATAAAACACCGCTTCATACCCACAGGGAAGGTTATAGTCAAAAAGACATATTGTCACAATCATTGGCAAAGACGTGGAAAATGGGAACCCTCAAACACTGCTGGTAGGAATATAAAATGGTACAGCCACTTTGGAAAAGTCTGGCAGTTCTTAGACATAGAGTTACCATGTGACCCAGTAATTCCCACTCCTAGGTGTATACCCTATATGTCCACATAAAAACTTGTACACAAACGTTCATGGCAGCATTATTCAGGATAGCCAAAGTGGAAACAACACAAATATCCATCAATTGATGAATGCATAAAGAAAATGTAGTATGTCCATACAACGGAATATTTGGCAATAAAACAGAGTGAAATACCAATACATACTACAGTAGTAACATTCATAATGAACTTGAAATGACTATGCTATGTGAAAGAAGCCAGTCACAAAAGACTGGCTTTTAGTGTATGAATATATTCATATAAATATCCAAGATAGGCAAATCTACCAACAAAAAGTAGATTAGTCGTTGCCTAGGGCTGGGGCTGGGGAATGAGGGGAAAGGAGTGACTGCTAATGAGTGTAAGGCCTTTTGGAGGGGTGTAAAAATGTTCTAAAACTGACTGTGTGGGTGACTGTACACTCCATGGTTATACTAAAAACCACTGAATTGTACACCATTAAGATGACTGAATTGTATGGTATGTGACTTACAGCTCAATAATGCTATTACTTTTAAATCTATTGTCACCATCATCTTGAAAAAGAAATGGTAATTTGACACCAAAAATGTAAGAAAGACATAACATTAAATAACACTAAATAAATTGATTTTTAAGCCAAATAAACTTACTTTCATGGGAAAAAAGATACAATGAAGATACATTATACAGTAGAGATTGAGACACTGGATTACTTAGCAATCAAAAACTCTTGGCTGGCAAAAACAACAATAAGCAAAGTCAAAAGATAAATGACAAATTGGGAGAAATTATTTGCAGCATATACCACAAATAAAGGTCTGCTACGCCTATGTATCAACAACTTGTAAATATTGAAGCCAAAAGATTGTTAAAATCTCACATAAAAATGGACAAAACACATGAACATAAAACTCACCACAAATACATATATATATATATATATATATATATATATGATGTGTATATATACAAAACAGCCCTTAAATGAATTGAAAAGATGCTCAGTTTCACTCATAATGCCAGGCATGCAAGTTAGTTGCAAAATGGTACAACCCCATGTGGAGGGGAATGTGGCAATATCAAACAAAAATACACATGCATTTACCCTTTGAACAAGGAATCCCACATCTAGGAATTTACCCTGAAGACACATATACCTTTAACCATACATAAACACATATGGACAAGGTTATTTGTCGCGGCATCATCTGTACTGCAAACTATTAGAAACGATCTAATTCCAAACATCGGGAGCTGGGTGAATAAACAGTGGTACATACATACATGGTACTGCACACCTGCATAAGAGAATGAGGAGCTGGTAGGCCTCAGGATGGGCAGGTGAAGCCCAGGAGCTGTCTCCCCAGCCCCCTGTGGGAGGTTGGAATCCTCTCACCACCTCAGGTCAGAACCCTTAGGGAAGTGTAAGGTCGGGTTCCCAATGAGGAATGGAAAGCCTTGTGGGGACTGTGGAGCAGGGACAAAAGGAACTATTGGTCCCAGGGGATGAGTGAGTTCGGAACGCTCACTAGGCAAAGAAATAAAGGGAAGGTATAAAGTCTCAGGCTGCATCTGGGCTGGGCAGAGGCAAGCTATGGCTGACGCTGGTGGCAGACCTGGACTCCAGAAGGCAGACCCGCCCCCAGGGAGGAGACCTCTAGCCAGCTCTGCAGGCGGCAGGCTTGGGGGGGTCATGAAGTCACCCACATCTGCTCTCTCTTTCACACAGGCTCCCCCATTGCCTCCAGAGCCAAATCTAGCCCCCTGAGCCTGGCAGGGAGGGGTGGAATTTGGAGTCACACAGGCCTGGCTTCAAATCTTAGCTCCACCACTTACCAGCTGTGTGACCTTTGGCAAGTAATACAATGATCTGAGCCTTGGGCTTTCTTTGATAATTGGAAAAAGAGGGTATTTATTGGAAGTGTAACAATGGTACTCTCTGTAACAGGATTAAAACATGTCTGCAAATTCTTTGTTACCCTTCTCATGGAGAAGTGGTCTCTGACCCTATGCCCTGAATCTGGGCCACCTTGGTGACTGGTCAACCAACGGAGCTCCAGCCTGCTTGGAGGTTCCCACGAGCCAGGCCCTGGCCAGGCACTTTCGTGTCTTGCCTCATTCAATCCAGCAACCCCATAAGGTCATGGTTATAATTCCCATTTCTCCCAAGTAGTTGATGTGCCTAAGGTTACACAGATGATAATAATAATAATAGCAACAGCTAACATTTGTGTAGAATTTCCTGTATGCCAGGCAAGGCTCTACACTAGGCAGTGTTCTAAACACTATTCACTGTGCTTTACAGATATTGATTCATTTAATCCTCAGAAACTCTGTAAGGTGAGCCCTATTGCTATCCCCATGTTACAGATGTGGAATCTAAAACGCAGTGAGATTAGGCACCTGCCCAAGCTCCTATGGCTGGTGGGAAATGAAGCCTTATCTGAATGGAGGCGTTCTGGCACCAGATTCCTTCACACTACCCCAGCACTGGGCACTCATCCTTGTCCTGCTTCTAGACTGGAAGTTCCCAGAGATCAAGAACTGCTGTCATCCCTCCTTCCCTTGCACTGGCCTGGTGCACAGTAGGTGCTCAGAAAATGTTTGCCAAGATGAAATTCATCAAATGACATTGGTTCTGCTCCTCGGAAGGAACTATGGTTCCCGGCACATCAACATCTCAGAAAAGCCCTTCATCATGAACGCCACAAAATAACTAGGCCTGATTTATCAGTTTTTGCTTAGATGCAACTTTTTCTTTTTCATAGAGCCCATTTCTAGGTAGGCTCTCTCTATGTACACTAATGGGGGGGAATGTGAATCCAATTAACTTCAAATTTAGCTCATAATGAACTTATCTCATTTTGCTACCAGCTCGGTTCTCATCGTGTGGCAGTAATTAACCACTGGGGGTTGTCACTCCCAGACACATGACACAGAAATCCTCCCAGTCCTTCGCTTCAAACCCTTGCAGAATTCATTACCCTGACAGTGTGAAAACCCTTCACTTTGAATACCATAGGGCACCAACCAAACTCCCCCTCTATCTACCTGACTGTGTGTGTGAGTGAGAGAAAGAAGGACGCAAGCCATCGAGCAGCCATTAATTATTGTGAACAAGAGGGGATGTGGGGGCAGGATGCTGGCGATGGCTTGATGGCCCAAGAGGGTCTGCCAGCCTTGACAGCCCTGGGGCAAGAGGTCCCACCCACAGGAGGGAGATCGGAGCATACAAGGCCCAGGCTATAAGGGAATACGGTGGGGCTGGCTGGCAAAGGCAGAGGCCTTTGCGAACTAGCAACTCCTATCTGCTGGAGAAGGTTCAGGAAGCCTGCACACTCCAGGAAACACTGGTTGCTATGTGACCTCAGGTAAACTCCACCTCCTCTCTGGGCCTTGGTTTTCCCATCTGAACACTCAAGCAGTGGAAACAGATGGCCTCTGAGGGTTTTTTCCACAGCAACATTCTGTAAGTCAGTGGCATCATTTCACCCCCATGTTGATGGAAAAGAAGGCGGGTGTTGATTCCCATAGAGACAGATATGGCAGCGCCTGCTCGCGTGGCCCCCACACTCTCGCCTACAGTGTCAGACTCCCTGGAGCCCCTGAGCTAAACCCGGGTGAAAGGAGGTTAAGCATAAGGGACTTACAGAAGGAGATGGGAGTGGTCAACCTGCAAATGAAATAAAATCTTCATATTAGGCCAGGCATGGCAGCTCACACCTGTAATCCCAGCACTTTGGGAGGCCAAGGCAGGAGGATCACCTGAGGTCAGGAGTTTGAGACCAGCTTGGCCAACATGGTGAAACAGTGTCTCTGCTAAAAATACAAAAATTAGCTGGGCATGGTGGTGTGAGCCTGTAGTCCCAGCGTCTCAGGAGGCTGAGGAGGGAAAATTGCTTGAACCCGGGAGGTGGAGGCTGCAGTGAGCCGAGACTGCACCACTGCACTCCAGCCTGAGTGACAGAGCAAGACTCCATCTCCAAAAAACAAAAAAACTTCATTTTATATATTGTTCACTTTATATTTGTACAAGAGTTATGCTTTTAATTTGTTCTGGAGTATATTTTGACACCTGTTGTAGGAAAAGGTGAGCAATGCCAGAGACAACAATATGAGCTGAAGATTTTCAACAAACTCCAAAGCAGATGACAGTAAACAACTGTCACCTTAGGGAGAGGGGGAGAAACAGCCCAATACCCAGGACTGGGGGTGGGGATTAGTCCTGCTACACAACATGTGGGTGCGTGTGTACACATCGTGCATACACCGCCTGGCTCATTCGTTCCAGCTGGTGTCTGAAGTGGGTGACAGTTTGAACAGGGCTGCTCTGGAGTCTCCCTTTGTCCAGACCTGCCACTAGCAGAGGGTGTGCTGCTGGCGGTAGCTGCAGAGGGGGCATATTTCACCCAGAGGGGAAGGGCACTGGGAATGGTGATGTAACAGCCTACCTCTGCCTGCAGACAATGGATGTGCTAATTGCAGATGAGCTGTATCCAGTCATTAAAGCGGATCTGGCAGGCTCCTAATGACAGGTTTATTAGTCATTAGTTTGGGTGGTGTTATTGACTTAGAAATAATAACCCAAAATTTCTTTTCCCAAAATTAACTAATCCTCACTTTTAGTTAATTCTGACTGACCTCTCTCTAATTACCCTGGCTAAAGATCTAATCTGGATTTGCAGAGCAGGAAGACAATCTGAGAACCCGCTAACCAGGGCGCTGTTTACTTTGCTAACCCTCCTCATTCCTTCTCTGAGCTGACCGCTCCACCTCGCTGGAACCTCTGCAACTATCAGACTGTGTTTATATTTTGGAAGCGTGTTTGAATTTCATCTGCCTGGCATTTTAGAGCAGACGCTAGGACTCAGTCAATATTTCCATGCACATGTATGACACAATCCCCCTAGAACCGGCAACTGTTGATCCAACTTAATGAAATGACAAAGGCAGGGTTCTAATTAGGAAAGCAGCAAAGCAGCACTACCACGCTGATGGCTCTGGGCCTCCCTGCCAGGACGGGCACTGCTTCAGAGACAGGAGGAAGGCAGTATTTATGGCGCAAGGATTCCCAGGGCAAAGTAGGCTAGCTCATGACTTCATTCATTCATTCACTCATTCATGCATTATCTGACACTAAGTTCTAAACACCGTCCTGAGTGCTCTAGAGGATAAATCATAACAGTAACAATAACAACCACAACAACAGCAACTATCCTTTATACAGCTCTTAGCACCAAGCACTGTTCTAAGCACTTTGTATGTATTATCTCATTTAAGTACCACAGCCACTCCGAAGACATCATCAATCTTTACAATCCCCAGTTTGTAGATAAGGTACTCAGCTCCCAGGAGGTAAGTTGGATGCAAGCTGAGGCTGACTTCAGAGCCAGTCACTCCCACCTCACACACAATTGTTTCAATAGGTGAATCACAAAATTCAAAATGCACCCTCCCCTGCAACCAGTCAACTTCTAGGACTTCACCTATGGAAACACACAGGAAAATACACCAAGCTATTTCATGGGAAGGAGGGAAGGCAGCAATCTTTATTCCTAGGATAAGTAAATGATGATACTTGCCTATGATGGAATATTTATTTCACAGTTTGGAGAAACAATGAGGTAGATTTGACTGTGGAAATTGTAGAACGACCTCCAAGTACAATACTAAGTGAATAGGCAAGTGCAAAAGAATGCTATGAACAGTATAATTCCATCCGTTCTAGCAGAAAGAGGAAAAATCTGGAGGCTGATAGAGGCACTAAAATGTTACTGAAAATATACAGAAGACCCTGCTAACTGTGGAGAGAGGGATTATAGATGGGAGGGCTTAGACTGGGGGTGGGAGATTTATTTTTCATTTTCTATTTTTCTGTATGACTTGAATATTTAACCACATGCATGTATTACTTTTTATTCCAAATTAACTCTTTGATTTAAAATTAACGTTTTCTTAAAACCAGACACAGTCTGTGCCCAAGGGGCTCACTCACAGTCTAGAAGAAGAGTTGATAATGAACCAAGATGAGGGAAGTGCAGTTGCCCCTGCCCCCACTGCAGCCGCTCTCTGGCCAGGATGTCGTGGAAGGAGCGTCTCGCTTTCAACAACAGCATCACAATGCCAGCAGCACCTTGGCCACGTCCCATATTCAGAGCTCTGGCCCCACCAGCCCTCTCCCAGGCCAGCATCCAGCCCTCCATGGTGGCCTGCCCTACTGATCTGAAATGCACCATCAATAATCTCAGCCCCTGCAGTCCGGCTATGAGTAGCCAATAGTGGGCACCAAACCTGTCCCTAAGTCCTTCCTGGCACCAACTCTGGGAGGCTGGGAAGGACTCAGGGACAGGCTTTACACGCGCTTTTATTTGCACATAGTTCCAACGAGCTCAGGGGCTTGGCTTCCCAGCCCCCAGCAGATTAAAAACAGCAAAATTAGAAAGAGAGAGACTTCCAGGGCCAGGAAACTGACATTAGGAAAAGTGACAGGTGGCAGGTAGGCCGCAAGGACGGAGACAGGAAAACAATATAATCAGACATAAGCAGTCCAAGCTGCGATAGTCTGGAGCGGTTGGTGGAAGAACAAACCACCTGCTTACAGACGTGCAGGGGCTTTGCTACCATAACAAGCGAGTTTCAGCAATGCTGGTTCCCAAAGATGAACCTTTGTCATCGGAGGAAGGTGATGTCACTTCAACATGATAATCTGCATCTCTTTTCCAAGAAACTGATATGACAAACCAGTGTTTGACAAACCTATGTAATCATAATTAGCAGGTGGAGAAAGCCCAACTGCCCATCTGGGTCCAGAGTGGCTCCCTGGAGGGCCCTTGGGCAGTGCATGGCGACAGAAAGACCTCCAGGAGGTTAGCTGCTGATCGAGACCCACCATACCCCTACTCCTGGGTTTGATACATGCCCATGCCAAGCCATCTCCAAACTGGCTGGCAGATATAGAAGACAAACCCAAAGATGTCTCATGCTTCAGCATCACAGAGTCCTGGGGATAGATCGAAACTTGGAGGTCACCCCATGTCTTCCTGCCTGGAGCTGGCAGTATTTCCATCACATGTCTGCCCAGCACCTCTTGCCCACCCTGGGTAGGAGCCGCTAATTCAGAACATACCTGCCAAATTTAATGGTTGGGAAAATCTCCCTTCCTGGGAGATAGATTTTATGCAAACATTATTGCTAAATGAAAAAATGGAATAAATAAATGAATGCACAGAAAGGACAGAGTTCTCCAGAGTGGCCTTCTGAATCTGGGGATGTTAAATCTTTGTAAACGGGGGCAGTGTGTGATGGGGCAAGAGCCACAGGGCTGGGGGTCTCCACTCAGATCCTGGCTCCATACTTACTGGCCGTGTGATCTCCCGCAAGTCATTTTGCCTCTCTGTGTGTCACTTTTTGCATTTGCAAAATGAGGATAATCCTATCTTCTTCGTAGTGCTGTCACATGGATTAAATAAACAAATACAGGTAAAGCCCCTAGCACAGGGCCCAGCACAGAGGGAACACTCAATAATGCCACCATTGTTAACCTCCCTCACTCTACAGCCACCTTCGGTCCATGCCAAGAGCAAGGCCAGATCGGGCTTTGAAAGCGCAGCTCTGTTCACATGGAGCTGCTGTCAGAAATCCTCGATGGCTCCCCACTGCTTACACAGCAAAATCCATACGCAGCTAAGAGCCTGGGCTTGGAGGGCTCAAATCCCAGCTCTGCCGCTTACCAGCTGTGTGACCTTGGGCAGGTGACCCAGCCTTCCTTTCCTCATCTGTCTAAGGGAGGAGGAAGGGGAACTGCACAGCTCTTCTCTGATGGAGTGACAGTAAGGGCCAAGTGAGTGAGACAGCTCTGAGAACACAGGTAGGCTGGTGCCGCGGCCCACTCACTGCACCTCCCTACCACATGCCTTCATTTGTGCTGAGTCTCTGCCAACTCCAGGATCCGAATAAAACATGGGGTCAAGCTGGGGAAGAGAGAGGCACAGAGGGAAGCAGTCCTGTGCACAAAGGCGGAAGCAGCCTCTGGAGCAGCTCACCCCCATGCCTGTGTGCGCCCCCGAATCTGCTGAATGCATGCACGAGAAATGAAGGATGGTGGCCAGCACAGGGGTCTTTCCATCTGCCAGAAACTCTTCTAAATGCCTTACTTGCATTACCTCATTTAGTCATTGGAACAATCCTGCGAGGTAGAAATGATTGCTATTATTGTTGCTGTCATTGTTAAAAGGCTCAGCTTAGCAGTGAAGAACTAAGGTTTGGGAACAGACTCTTTGTTTTATAACCTTGGGCAAGATGACACCTCAGTGTTCTCATCTATAAAATGGGGATAATTGTACCTCCTTAGACTGTTTAAAAGTATTCAAGACTCAATGGATGTAAAGCACTTAGGAAGCCGCCAGGCCCATGTAAGTGCTCCCAAATGGCAGTGATTACCTGTGACTCCCGTTACTGCCACCAAGGTACAGAGGAGGCCACTGAGGCTGAGAGAAGTGAAGTAACTTATTCAAGGTTGCATAAGCAGAAAATGAGACAGGTTGGGGGGTCTCATTTAACCACCAAGTTTGCGCTCTTAACCACCAAGTTCCACTGGGCAAAGCCCTTCCTGAGGGTCAAATCTAGGATGGGTTTGCAATGAAGCCAGGCATGGTGGGAGGGACCTACTGGACCTTTCAAGCTAAGTGGTAAGGTCAGGGCTGGGAGACCAAGTGCAAAGCCCATGGTGGCACAGCCAGCCCTGGGCTTAGAGTCAGAAAGCCCTGCACTTACTCACTGTGCCCTCAGGCAGGTCCCCTTTCTTCTCTAAATATCCTCACCTGTGCAACCAATGCCCATCCCCAGGCCACCCACCGGTGGGGGGGATAAGCTAACGCTGCAGAGACTGGAGGAATCCACAGTTATCGGCTTCTCTGCTCTTTGTCCACGTCCGGCTGACAGCTCATATTATTTTAAGAAAAAGTCAATAGGTAAGTATCCAAGCCTCTGATAGCCTTCTGATTTCTTGTAAAGGGACTGAGGCCCATCATGAATCCTAAACCAGTGCCTCGGCTGGTCCGGGGGTAACAGAATAATCGATGTCAGTGCCAGGCTTGGAACCAAGAAAGTCCAACCAGACAACGCTGATATTTTGCAACACCGGCTCCTACACCTCCAATTGTTTTCCCAAAACAAGCAGCATGGAGGCCCGTAAGAGACAGCCAGGCTGAGCAGGGGCACTGCTTGCCAGGGAAAACCGAGCCCATCCCACAGAGGCACCTCCCAGGGTGCACAGCAAATTAATGTGCTGCAGAGAACATGCATTAAATTGTGCTGCTGGGCTGGCGCTGCAGGCTACCATTGTGCCAGCCCATCCCTCCCCAGCCCTCCCTTCCCTGGGAAGCAGATCAGGTGCCAGGGCTAAACTATCTCACAGAATCACCGGCTGCTTCTGCGAACCACCAGCCTAGCTCAGCCTCTTGCTTGCAAGCCAATGCCGCTTCCGGGTCTCGGTTTCCCCCTTTGTAAAAGGCGGTTGATTACTCCTGCCCTGCCTCCCTCATGGGCTACCGGAGCCCCAAATGGGATCGTAGAAGTGAAAGGGCTTTGTACAGTGCAAGGGTGGGGATGCCACTAAACAGGGAGCACCATGTGGGGACAGGTATAAGAGCCAGTCAGGCCTGGGTTCAATTTGTCCACAGATGGGGAAACTGAGGCTCTGAGAGGTGAAGGGTCCTGCCCAAGCTGTCACATGTAGCAAAGAGCAGACTTGAGATTCTGTTTCTGCAGTCAGACTGCAGACTTTCTGGGGAAGGAGGCACTGAAATAGGGCTTTGGTGGGTAGGGTTCCTCTAAGAGGACCCAGAAGGGGATTCAGGCTGAGCTGGGGCAGGGTGGGCAGTGCAGTGGGTGTCTAACTGCTGCCTCCTATGAGCCTCAAGGGGCAGATGTGCCTGGGACTCAGCCTGAGCTTCCCTGAGTCCGGGCAGCAGCTGGGGGTAAAGTATGAGGGCTGCGGCCCCAGAGGTGGGAACCGAGAGCCGGGCTGAGCAGAGGACACACATGTCTGTGAGCTGCCTTCATGCTGGCTCCAAAACTAGGGCAGAATCAGGGAGCACGGAAGGTCAAAGGATGCTAAAGGTTTGGGAGAGGGGTCGATCTGTTCCCCTGAGCCTCCAGGGGGTCCTCGGGGACCTCTGGGGCTCCCACTCTTTCAACCAGTGCACCTCATTTCTAACTAGTTTATATCAAGCTTCCCAGGAAGATTCATCTGAATAAAGGTTTCTATATACACACGCGCGCGCACATGCACACAAGCAAGAAAGAAGCCAAAATCTTCACAGTTGTTAAAAAAAAAAAATCACAAATTGCCTATTCTGCAGGTGAGAAGAAGAAACACCTGCAAGGGCAGGGTCTTGCCCAGAGGGCTGTGCACATCCCGATCCAGGTTTCCTTTCCCAGGTTTTTTCTGTAGCTTTCCCACCCTTCCCTTTCTCTTCACAGAACACCCTCTCAAGCTCAAGGAACTGATTCTCAATTTTCTTCCTGTAGTCCAAGGTGCTTACATCCCTGATGGAGAGAATTACAACACTTGCTTTTGTGAGTGGATCTAAAAATGCCAGCATCTGCTTGGGCTCTGCAGACTTGACCAAAGTCAGCCATGTGCCTGGAGCCCAGGAGACAGGACTGAGCCCTCCTTGAGCCTGACGGTCAGGGCCAGGTAGGGGGAACACACACAGAAATCGGACTTCACAGAATTTGACACTAACGTTCTCCTTCTGTGCTACCAGCAAATGCCTGTGCCTTGATGAGCCTCGCTTTACAAACCTGAAAATGGGAACAATCGCTCTTGCTCGGTCTCCCAGGGTTCGTTCCTGGGCTTTGGAAATGGAGGATGGAGACAGGGGAGGAAAGAAAATGAGAAAGAGGAAGAAGGCAGTCTTCTGGTTAAAAAAAAAAAGAAAGAAAATAGAAACATTCAAACGTGCAATTCAACGTAGCATGAGCTTTAGTGTTAAAGCTCCACTGGCCAGTGCTTGCCAGCCCAGCCAACTGCATATTATTTATGTGGCCTCAGGTAGTTTAATTTCTGCCCCTTAGTTTTCTTGTCTACAAATTGGGGCTAGTGACGCTATCTACGCAGTGTTGTTTGAGGTCTGAGCCCCATTGCCTAGAGAGGGAGGCGCGTGGGGTCTAGATTCACATGGGTAAAGGGCTCTCTTCTTCCCTCTGGCCTCCGGGCCCCAGGACCCCAGCAACCCCTCCCATCACAGGCTCCTTCTGCCCCAGCCACCCCCACCAAATTGAAGCTCACTGGGCAGGAGGACTAGGAGAATTAAAACATGCAATCAAACAGCTTCTTGACGGGAAATGCTTTGGAAATTTTCGGCTCCATTTACTTCTCAATCTAATTTTGTCCTCGGATGCACATTATGCGCGAGATGGGATCTCATGTGGTTTGCCCGCTCTCCGCACACCAGCAGGAGGCACCCGGCATCTTGATTGCAGCTCCCGGCTCTCCTCGCCGTGTGAGGGGCATAATGAGGGCACCCAGCAGGCTCTGGGGGCACCCCTGAGCAAGAAGGCCTGGCTCGGACATCCTGGTACCCACTGGCCCAGCCTCTCCCACCAACACCCCTGGGCAGGGTCTGGGGGTGTCATCCACAGCCAGCTCCAGCCACACTGCAGACACCCATCACACTGCCGCCCACCTGAATCCCTGCCTGGCTCCAGCTACCTCTGATCCATGGGGACCTGCACTCCTTGGCTTCTCATTGCCTCTGGATCAAGTCCAGACCCCTCTCCTCCTGCCTTTTCCTAGGCATCCCTACTGGAGTGGTATCGGCTCCAGCATCCCCACCAGTACCACAGCCCTAAATAGCTTGCTTTCCCCCAGCTTGCCTCCATGCCTTAGCAAATTTTGCCACAGTGTCCTGGCAGGTACCAGGCAGACACCACCAACGTCATCTTCTGTGAAAGACCCCCCAGATGCCCCAGCCCTGTCCCCCACAGTCCCATGCTCCCTCTTCAGTGCTCTGAGAGCTGCTGCACACAGCTCCACAGACCAGCACGTGTCAGGCTGCTGGAACAGCTGTCTAGTAGAAGATGCTAGACCTAACCCTTCTGGTGCAGGGACTATGTCCTGTTCACCTCTGTTTCCCCATGGTGCCCGTCACAATGTTTGGCGCAGAGCTGACGCCAAACAAATGCTTAGGCTTATTCTTTCTTTCACTCAGAAAACATCTCGCGAGCTACTCCTCTATCCCCAGCCTGCGCTCAGTGCTGGGGATTTCATGCCCATAAGGACAGGAACCTTTCTCTTTGAGCCCAATTAGTGTTACTTTCCATCCTCTCCACCCGGAAAAGCCACCAGCCAAAGCCCAGAAACTACCCAAGTGCTAGCCAAAGGGAAGTGCCTGCCAGCCAACCCCCAGGACTGCAGGGTCGGGGCCGGGCCACCACGTCCTTGCTTTGTCCTTCTCCCTTACTTCTTTCCAGTCCAGGCATCCACTGCAAGTCACTCAAGTCCTGAAAGACAGCCCCAGCCCCACGGCTTCCTGGTTCAGCCTCTTCTCCTCACCAGGGCCTTCCCAGAGCTTCAGGCCTCAACTGCCACAACTCCCATCCCAAATCCAGTGCAAGCATGACCCCTTTCTTTGGGTGGTTTCTGCCTGTGCAGATGCCCTTGGGCTTTAATTTAATGCTGCCTCAAAACCTGTAGAATCGAATGGACCATGGGAGATAACTGGACAGAAGAACAAGGCCCTCCTAACTTCCAAAGCCAAAGGATTTTTTCTAGCCCTGTTATCTTCGATCTCTCTGCTCACTCTCTAATTCTTCAAACATTTTTGGCTGCCTGACATCACTGAACATCCTGCATTTGTCTAGGGTATTTTCCACTTTAAGATTTCAGGCTTCTTGAGGCCAACATCAGAGATGTGAATTCCCAGCCTCCCTTGCGGCAAGGGCACAGGCATATTTCTGGGTACCCACATAGATACATATGTGTGAGTCTTTAATTCAGAAGCTGGCGACACAAAGAAGCGGGCACCACACAGAGTCCATCTGCTGAGGCAGAGGTCCTAGTGGTGACATCCGGTGTCCAGTGACGGTTGTGTGAGCCAAAGGGTCTATGTCCACAGGCCACAGCGTAGCAGCTCCACAGGGGAGCCCTGCAGTATAGGCCAGGCATTATTCCTGGCTGGGAAGCCTCCAGGCCTGGCTCTGTGGCCCTCTTGGAGACCCTGAGCGCCCTAACATCCTTAGAAAATCCCTTTTCCGCTTAACCAGCCAGAGAGAATTGTTTACAATGAAATCCTGTGACTGCTACAGCTTCCAAGATGGAGTGCATCTGTGGTGGGCGTGTCATTCACCATTCACTCCTCCCAGGCTCTCCATGGCATCTTCCTCTGCAGCCACCCTGGTTTCCCAGAGTCCTTCTGCTCCTCCCCACCGTCCTTGTCTACAGCTCTTGACTGAGTGACTCACATCCTCCTACCACCTGTGTCCATGCCTCCAGCCCTGCCCCTGCCCCCAAATGCCCTCTGGACATTCCACCTGGCCACCCCTGGAGTAACTCAAGGTCAAATATTCAAACAGCTCCTCTTCCACAGTCTTCTTCTCAGCCACTGGCTCCATTTTCTCCAGGGTCCCCCAAACTCCAACCAGGGTAGCCATCATTGATGGCCTCCCACCTGTTCCCCACATGTGATTATTGCCATTCCACCCCTCAAAACGTTTCCTCCAACCCTCTTCCACAGCCTGGGTTCAGGTCCTCATCCGTTCTCTCCTGGGCTTTTGCAGCCACCTGGGGCAGGGCAGGTCTTCCTGCTGAGTCTCATCCTCCTGACGTCCACCCTCTGTCAAGCCCCACAGAGAATCCCTTAGGGATTAGACTCCCCTCGGGGCTCCCAGCACCTGCACCGTCTGCCCCCAGATCCTTGGCAGCCTTGGGGACCTGGCCCCTTCCTCATCTCCAGCTGCATTCCTCACTCCCCCTATATCACGCTGTTCCCTCTGCCTGGAATGCTCTTCCTGGCCTGTTTCCCCAGCCTGGCTAATTCCTGCTCATTTCCATGTGCTCAGGTGTCACCTCCCTCAGGAAGCCCTCCCACCCAACCTCGGGAGGTGGCTCCTGGTGGGCGTCTGTGACATTTGTCACATGCCTCTCATTATCGTTTTACCTTTTAAAAACGTCACTGAATGCTTTTGATGAGCCAGGAGCCAAGTTAAGAAACCCAGTGACGATCTCATTTAACCCTCAGGACAACCCAATGAAGACAGCTTGTCTCACTTCCAGGTGAGGAAATGGAAGATCAGAAAATGTAAGTGGCCTTCCCCGGGTCAGCTGCTAAAAGGTAGGGGGTCTAGGATTGGAGCCCAGGGCTATCTGACCCCACACCCTAAACACCTAATGGTGATGCTCTGCTGCTTCACCCAGGGCGCTCCTCTCATCAGCCCAGGCCTCCTGGGCAAGGCATATGGCCTTGCTGAGCCTCAGTTTCCTCTTCTGTAAAATGAGGGTCCAGTCTCTCCCTGCTGCCCTCCCAAGATGGTAGGAGGATCTGAAAAGTAACAGATGTAAAATCACTTGGTAAACTGTAGAGGGTGGTGGACATGCAAGAAAGCATTAGCATACTTTTAGGAGTTTGTCTCACCAAAAAATTTCCTTGCTCACATTGGAATCAAAGGCCTTCTATCTGCTCCTTCTTTTAGAGTGAGGGTGAGGGAGGGCTCCCATCTCCTCCATAGACCACGGTGTCCCTGCAATTTTAAAATTCACTCTCTAGCTGTCCCCATCCCCACTCCCAAAACACAATTGTGATAGTCAAGCAAAGAAAGGCAAGAGAAAGGAGAAAATCCATAAAGGCTCGGCAAAGCGGTGGCCGGTAGAATTCTCCAGCTCCTGACTACCAGTTAGTGACGTCAGGATTTATAACTGTATTAAATGGTGTGACAGGCAGCCTTGATATATCAGTTCCCCCTTCTTCCCAAATCACAGACAATAAAAGCTTTGGCAGTGAAAGTCATTCATCATCATAAAGACCTGAGACATCCCAGTCATCAATTTCACTCACATCCTTAATACACTGGAGAGAGTGCAGGAGTTGAGCACCTCAAAAAGGGAGGAGGAAGAAAACACGAAGGAAGATTGAACAGGAATAATTACAAAGGTCAAAGAAGGGATTCATCTGGGAGGGTGTCATGGGCAGAGCCTGTCCCTGCTGGAAGTGTGTTCGGGCCACAGAGAAGCTAGGCCATTGATGGGCCAGCCCTTAGACAGGCCCTGTGAGCCCGGGTGGGGAGGGGCCAGAATGGGGCTTCGGGACCCTAGTGGGGAGTATTGGGGGGATGGGGAGCCACACCCTGGCTCCACGGCCTTAGGCTGGGTTCCACCATGGCCTTTTACTCCATCAGCCTCATTAGCACAAGAGGGATTTTAAAATAATGAAGCCACAAGTATCTGTTCAAAATCTACCATGCCCACACTGGCATAGATGGCTATTTGTGCCAACCACGGTTTTCTTTTGGGCAACAACTTTTGAGCAACTATAACACCTGGGGCTGATATAACTGGTTGTGAAAGACACCATGAGGCTGCCAATCCAGCTAGAAAAGAGTCGCTGCCCAGAGCCCTAAGTGCAGCCTCTGCCCCCCTCCCCCAAATCCAGCCACCTGGATCACACCTGGAAGTCAGGGAGCCCAGGGAGGAGACAGATGCCAAAGCTCCATGGACTAGGTGAGCACCTCACCCCCACACTCAGCGTGAGGACAGGACCGCCTTGAAGAGCCCCTGCTCCCACCTCCTGGTCCTCCTCTGCTTGGGTCCCTGCTGGCCCGCCCCGGGGCCTAGGCTGAGGCTCCCCAGCCCTCACCACCAGGACTTGGCATCCTTCTTCCTCTCAGGTGAGCTGGGCAATAGAGGATAAAAAAGCATGAACCCCGTGGGGTGCAGGTGTGAAGAACTGGGGACTTAAGGACTTGTTCCTGAAGAGAACCAGACCTAAGTGGCATGACCCTTACCCTGGCGCTTGGCCTTCTCTCTCCCCAACCAAGGAAGGAGGAAGAAAGTCTGTCTGAGATAAGCAGTTGACTGGGCAGGGTGGCTCACATCTGCAGTCCTGGCTACTCAGGAGGCTGAGGCAGGAGCATCACTTGAGCCCAGGAATTTGAGACCAGCCTGGGCAACACAGTGAGACCCCATCTCTAAAATATTTGTTTCTAAGTAGTGACAATTATCTTTCTTATGCTGTTATTTTTTTTCTTGAAAGCAAAAGAACAGAAGGAAGCTTTGGTCTAGGTGGGGAGTTCCAAACACAGGGCTCCCCACAGCCTGGGGGCTGGGAGGCTGCTGCCAGGGCTGAGAGCCCTGAGGCTGCTAGGTGTGTCCAGGTGGCTCCGCCCAGGCAGGAACTCGGGGAGAACACAAGACAGAAGGAACAGTCATACCTGCGGTGTCTACCCATCCACTCACCAAACCTTCACCCAGGGCCTGCTGAGGCCTGGTCAGGCTGTGTGAGGTCTGTCTGAGCAGGAGGCTGGCCTAAGGGGATGCCAGCTTTTCAGAGGTGAGTCAAACCACTGCCCTTCAACCAGATACCACCCAAGATTAAAAGAAGCCCCATCAGTCCCGCCCCCACACATGGCCTGAGATCCACTTATCAGCTCTGTTCTTCAGATAGGGGTCTGTCCAACTCAGACTTCCTCTGGTCACACTTCCAGGCTGCCATGACTCACCAGGCTTTATGAGGATAGTGTGGCTCAGAGGTCAAGTGTGTGGTCTCTGGAGTCTGCCTGCCTGCATTTGAAACATGGCTCCACCACTTACAAGCTGTGTGACCTTGAGGAAGTTTCTATGCTTCTCTGTGCCTCAGTTATTGCATCAGTAAAATGGGGATGAGAAGAGTGACTCCCACAAAGGGTTATTATGCAGCTATTACACAGGGTTATTAGACAAGCTATTAATAAGTCAAGTGCTTAGAACAATGCATGTTTCAGAGGAAGTAGATGGGAGCATCAGCTATCACTCCTGCTTGTGACTCTTGGCTCATGGGACCCTAGCTTGGGCCTGCCTCTGTGGCTATTCAGGATTGAAACTAGCTCTGGGGGAATGGCCCCCTAGAACCCTCTCCTATATACCAACCTTCTAAATAGGCTGCTTGGCCATGCTATTCTTAAGATGGGCATGTCACCCCATCCTGAACCTGGGTTCACAGAGGCAAACAAAAGGAACTGATGGGTCTGAAAGGCAAACACTTCTCTGGACAGGTTCATCCAGACAGGCTGCAGGTGCCCCTAAGCATTCATGCCAGAAACAGCCTTACTAAACATTTATAGATGATCTTAGGAGTAGAAGTTCTACGGCCTCGCAGATAATGAAAATAAAAGCTAATAGAGATAAATTAGAGAGAGATTTTTTCCTGAGCTGTGAACATGGCCAAGAAAAAAAAAAAGGCAGCAGACCAGTAGAAGCTAATGCATTTGGGGAGAAATAATAATTATGATGATATCTTGAATTCAAATGTGCCTTTATGCTAATCAAAGGTGTGTATGTGAGTGTGTGAATCATGTCAATAACCTTGACAATGACCTAGAAGGGTGGAGTGCAGGGTGATTAGTAACCACCAGTCACAGTAGACAGCTCATTGGTTTATTAATTCATGCATCCATCCATTCATCCCTTCATTCATTCAATAGGCACTTCCTGACTACCTACTATATTCCAAGTCCAACACTAGGCTGTGCTGGAGAAGGCAGAGACAATTCAGAATCATGCAGACTAAGGAGAAAGTTAGGCTGGACACAAGGAATTCTAAATCAAGACACAATGGGCTAACAGGCATGATGGTGGGCTGATCAGGGCAGCGTGGCTTCTGGCTGTAGGGTAATTGCGGAGGGCTTCCTGAAGGAGGCAGCACTTGGAACTGCTCCAAGGAGACATGTACTGAAGGCACATGAGCAGGGACTGTCAGGTCTGCTGGTTCTTAAATCCCTCAGCAGTTTGCGATATCCTTTTACAGGCAAAGCCCTGGACCAGCTCATCTTCACCTTCCTGCCAGAGAGGCAGGACCCCTGGCACAGTCAAGGTGGCCAGCTCTCTGTGAGCTCACAAGAAAGGACCCAGCCCCTTATACCTTCTGGGCCATTGCCACACACTCTCTTTCATGTGCCCCTCACCATAGTCCTGCAAGGTAAGAATGAGCCAGGATTTTTAATTCCCAGTGGGCAGATGGGAAAACTGAGACTCAGAGAGGGGAAGGGAATTCTCAAAGTTACCAGGAGTTATGGCAGAGTTGGGATGAAGATCTGTGACCCTGACTCCAAGTCAGGCCCCACTCTCCCTTTCACAGCAGACTGCCGCCACCTCTGGGCAAACGACAGAAGATCCGAAGTACAGGAACCAGCAGGGGCAAAGGCATGGAGTCAGGGGCTCCGCATGGCTGAGTTGAAAGATGGCAAAAAGATGGGCTTGGATAAAGGGTTCTACTGGGCAGCTTCATAGATAGGAAGATAGAGGGCAGTGGATCAACCAAGCTGAGAAATGAGGGTGGGAGAGGGGAAAAAAAAGTCCCATTCTGCAGGGACAAAGGCTGAGTTCCACATGGTGGAAAGAGCACTGGAACAGGAGTCAAGGGATATGGATTCCAGAGGTGTCTGACTTTGGAAGAACTTGAGTTCTCAGTCCTCAGCATCCCCATCTGTTCAGTGACGGAGCTGCACTTGGCAATATCTAGGGTTTACCTAGCACCAATATTCCAAAGCCTCTTGACTCTGGGTACCTGGGGAGGGCACAACTTGTCTCGACATTGGGGCAGATGGAGGAGACAGAGTGAGAACCAGCCAGTGCTCACAGAGAGAGTTGGGGAAGAACAGGCAGAAACAGAGCAAAAGAGATGCCCATCTGACCCTCACAGATGATGGGTCAACCAGGGGAACTCTGGGACGCAGGGTGCTCAAGGAGGCCTTTCTATTTAGCCCTGGAGATGTGGTAGACAGAAGAATAATCTATCCCCATGATGTCTACATCCTAAGCCCCAGAACCTGTGACTATGTGACCTTACATGGCAAAAAGGGACTTTGCAGATGTGATTAAATTAAGGTCTTTGCGATGTGGAGAATGTCTGGATCATCCGGGTGGGCCCAATGTAACCACAAGGTCCTTAGAAATGAAGCAGGGGGGTGAGAGTCACAAAGAGAAGACGTGACAGCAGAAGAGGAGGCCAAGGAGGAGAGAAGATGCTACTCTGCCGGCTTTGAAGACGGAGGAAGGGGCCCTGAGCCAAGGGATTCCTGTGTCCTCTAGAAGCTAGAGAAGGCAAGGAAATGAATTTTACCCCAGGGCTTCCAGAAGGAATGCAGCCTAACACTGACCTCCAGAAATTTACGATAGTAAATTTGCATTGTCTTAGCCCCTGGGATTGGGGTAGTTTGTTAACAGCGGCAACTGGAAACTGCAGGGGGTCAATGGAACATCCAAGGCCAGTGGCTGTCAGGCCTGCTCCATGCTGGACAGATCTAGACAGATCCCCTCCCCCAACAAGCTCTCCCACCAGCTGCTCTGTGGGGAAGCCCTAAGCCTGACTCTCTGACTCAGGTTGTTTTCCTGAGCTCCAGATTTTCAAAACCACACTTAACAAGCCCAGGCAGGACTTTAGTGCTTTGCAAATTACCAATTCACTTTATCTACGTAGCGAGTTCTATCCCCATTTTATAGATGAGGAGACTGAGGTGTGTGCACACGCGTGCGCGCGCACACACACACACACACACACACACACACACACGTTGAGAAACTGAGGTTACCAATCCATAAGTGGCAGAGCTGGGATTCGAAGCCAGGCAGTCTGACCCAGCATCTGTACACAGGACTACACAGCTTGATCAGCATCCCAGACCCCGGTGTGTGCTAGCCCCACTGTGCTACCAGTGAGCAGGAAAGAAGTCTGAGGGGCTTGCTACCGAGGGAAGCAGGACAGTAGAGGAGTTGTGAGAAAACCACGCGCTAGCTGTGTGAACTCACGAGGTTTCTTTGTTACTTGGGACAAAAATAGTGCCTGTGTTTCGCAGAGTGAAAGATTAAATGAACCAAAGTACATAACAAATGCTTCTTATTAAACATTAGCTATCATTGCTGTCATCTCCTGAGGCAGCCTATGCAGCTTTCAGAGAGCTCAAACTGCTCAGAAGTGCTGCTTCTCACTAAACTAAAGCCTCTTCCCCGTGGCTTCCCCTTGTCCTCCTGGCAGCCCCCTTCCCCACTGAGCACAGGAGAGGCCGCTGCCAGGCCCCAAGTCAGCTGTTTCTATGCCAACAGCCCTGGGCCTCCTGTGGATGCCAAGGTGCCCTGCCCTCTCCCTTTCTTGGGTCTGTTCACCTCTGTCTGCAGCCCCATGTATCAAATACTGAGAAAGATTCGCCCCCTAGCCCTGAGGATCAGGGCTGGTCAGCCATACCGCCAGAGAAAAGTCCATGATGGTTCATCCAGTTCATTAGACGGGGTGGAAGGGTGGAAGCTCTTTACCTACTGACAGCTAGGGCGTCCTTAAGACATTAATAACCTTAAAAAATTAAACAACAATGCAGAGACTATGCATCCATTTGTAGGAAATAAACTGTATGTGCACATCCTGACATGTTTCTTTATGCACAGCGAAGGTTCTGGAAGAACACATACCAAATTGTCAACTCTCACGACACCTACAGAATGGCTTAGTAATGGACGGAGGAGACGCAGGGACAGACTTCTGTATGTACATCTGTGCCATTTGAATTTATCTTACAGTGAGCATGTTTCACTTTGCAATTAAAAAGGAATTATTCACTTTGGGAGGTTGAGGTGGGAGGATTGCTCAAGCCCAGGAATTTGAGACCAGCCTGGGCAACATGGCGAAACTCTGTCTCTACAAAACATACAAAAATTAGCCAGCATAGTGGTATGTGCCTGTAGTTCCAGCTACCTGAAATGCTGAGGTGGGAGGATCCCTTGAGGCTGGGAAGTCAAGGCTGCAGTGAGCCGTGATCACACTGCAGCACTCCAGCCTGGGCCATAGGGTAAGACCCTGCTTCAAAAAACAGAGTTTTGTTTTGTTTTGTTTTGTTTTTTTAAGAGAATGGTGAAAGATTAAACCAAACTTCAGAGCAGAGAAGCCAAGAGTGGATGGCTTCCCTGGAGCAGCTTAGATTTTGCTTCCTCTGTAAAACCTTCCCCAGACCCTACAAAGAGAAGCACCTGTTTCTTCCTTCATGCCGGCAAAAGCACTTGGCTTCTCCCATAGTATTTCTCTTTCTCTTTCCTTTCTGTTTCGTTTTGCCTTGGACATGAATCCATGTTTGCCCCTCCCATCAGGCTGTGAGTTGGTTGAGGGCAGGAACTCTAAAACCCTCAAGGCCTAGGCTAGACTGAGGTCTGCCATGAAGGAGGAGTTCAGTTTTAATGGAGAGGTGAGTGAATGGGCAATGAATGGCAAAAGCTCTGCAAATTGCCTGGGTGCTATCCTTTGCTCCCTTCCTCCTCCAGACAGTGACAAGGCAGTGGAGATCTCTGACCACGAGAGCAAGCGAATGAAATCGCTATGTTAGGAAGATGGATAGCAGCAGGGTGGGCTGGAGGCTGAAGGCCCAGAGAACTGCTTGAAGGCTCTTTGGAAAGGTGGGCTCCCAAGTCACTCGCAAGCGTAAAAAATCTATGAGAGCATCACCAGAGAGCCATCCAGCTTCATTTATTTTTTATGCTATAAAATATAAGGTCAGAAACAACCGGAGTACTTTCCACTGAAATTATTTTTTTAATTGACACTCCACTTTACACAAATATTACTTCATTTTATTCAACAAATATTTCTTGGACACACTGTGCTAACCTGAAAGCAAACCATATTTTTCTTTTACATGCATTTTAATTACAAAGATGCTGGAGTTTCATTTTGGCTTTAACATGATCGGACCTCTGGCATCTCTGAACCTCCGAGTAGCCTTCCAATCTCTAAGACTCCAAAATTCTAGGTTTCTAGGAATCCAAGAATCTATAATTGTGAGTCTATTTACCAGTGAAAAAAACAAATACTTTAAATCTCAATAGAATTCACTCCAAATCGTTCTGGAATACAAATAGCTCTGTACCTCTGGGGAGAGTCCAATCTTGGATATGGAGTTTTCACGCCGCAGCCAGTTAGTGGCTCTGCCTGGGGTGGTGCCCTGACACAGGCCACTGCTTCTGCAAAGGGCCCACAGCATTGAGTCTGGAGAGTGTGGTATCACCATGCTGGGATGAAATGCTGTGTTGCTGCACATTCTTGAGAACTTTGGCTCCTCCAGGCCCTTCCCAGCGGGTGGTTTGCACACTGAGCTGATGCTGGGGAAAGCCATCCCAGGCAGGCAGAACAGCCTGAGCAGAGGCCTGAGGTCAGGCACAGGTAAGGCCAGCTAGAAAGCCTGTGGGCTGCCCTTCCTGGCTTAACAGAGGGGTTTCTGTTGGGCAGGAATAAGGGGAAGAGGACACAGGAAAGATGGGGTGATGGAGTTAGAACAGGGTTGAAAACCTGATGCCCACAGGGGCCAGCAGGTCAGGTAAATGGGTGAAGCTGCCAGGTGGGGCCTGGGGTGAACAGAAGCCTGCTGCTTCAGCTACAGGGCCAACCACTTCTCAACTTTCCTCAAGTGTGGCCACATGGGAATGCAGGCCCAAGGCGACCAAGTCTTCTGTTTTTTCCAAGAGAAACTAGACATTTTAATTATCTCTCTCTCTCTTTTTTTTAAATTTTTTTTGGATACAGGGTCTTGCTTCTTCACCCAGGCTGGAGTGCAGTGGCACAATCATGGCTCACTGCAGCCTTGACGCCCCCAGGATCACATGATCCTCCTGCCTCAGCCTCCCGAGTAGCTGGGACTATAGGTGCGCACCACCACATCCAGCTAATTTTTGTAGTTTTTTTGTAGAGATGGGGCTTCGCCATGTTGCTCAGGCTGGTCTTGAACTCTTCAACTCAAGTAATCCACCACCTCAGCCTAGGATTACAGGCGTGAACTGCGGTGCCTGGCCAACATTTTAATTCTTTATGTTAAATCTCCTGATTTTTAAGGCACTTTTAAATTTAACTTTTTGATAGCTGATACATTAAGTTCAAAAAATTAAAATGTAAATGGCACTCAGTAAAATGTGCTCTCCCCACACCCTCTGCCTAAACATGGTTAAGTCCTGAGTACCCTTCCAGGGTTTCTTTAACTCTCACAAACACAAATATGCATTCCATTGTCCCTTTTTTACACAAAGGCAGGATGCTGTATATACTATACTTTACCTTGCTTTTTTCATAAATAATATATCTCAAAGATACATTATTTACATCCCCTATGAGGATATAAGGGCCTCCTTGTTCTTTTCCACTCCATTGTGTGGATGAGCTATTCTGTGTGTATAACAAGTCCCCCACCATGGACATTTGGGTTGATTTCCTCTGGTTTTTAAAATGTTAGCTCTAATTTTTTTTTTTTTTTTTTTTTTACATGCAAGTGCTACCTTCTGTCATGAGTAAGTTAGGTCTAATTTTTTTTTAAGTTTAAAAAATACTATGCAAATCAAGCCACCTTTGGGCTGGAACTTGGAAGGACACGCCAGGCTGAGGGACGTGTTGGACAGTGCCTGGTCTGTGGGTTCATAGCATGGATGCCTGCCTGGACTTTGTAGATACCTCAGCTTCTGGCCTGACAGCGGGAAAGGAAATCACTTCAACTGAGAACAGCTTCGGGTAAGTACAGCTGGAAGAGACTTCACCTTTGGGATAGTGAAGTCCCCAATACCAGAGGTGGCCGAACCCTGATGTGGCCGAGCCCTGATGTGGAACTGACCCTGGGCTGCGTGAAGAGTCAGGCTGCCTGACTATGGTTTCCGCTAACTCCATGAGCCTCCAAGGCCTGATTTATGGGCTGAGCCTAGCTGGCAGCAGAGAAAGAATGGAGAAACCAGCCCCATCCTTTAGGTTACCCATGTCATTCATTCATTCATTTGTATATTTAAAAGGCTGAAGCTATAATTTCTGCCAGAATGCCTTTCCCCCAGCTCCCCGCAAAGTTTCTCAACATTTAGCTCTCAGATCGAATGCCACCATTTTACAGAGACCCCCGCACCACTGGACACCACTCCCTGAGTCTCTCTCCTCTCTCCCGCTTATTTTCTTCAGAGCACTGCCATGGTAAGATTACGTTGAAAACTTATCCTGTGCTTACTGTAAATTGCCTGGCTCTGCCCCGCAGGTAAGCCCAGTGAGGGCAGGGACTGTCCACGAGGGGCACCATGGCACTCCTGGCCTGGCACAGAGCAAGAGCCCAATAAGCTCTAACTGCTGATACTATCTCCTTTCCAACGCACAAAACAACTTCTTTTTTTTTTTTTTTTTTGAGATGGGGGAGGTCTCCCTATATTGCCCAGGCTGCTCTCAAACTCCTGGGCTCAGATGATCCCCCCGCCTTGACCTCCCAAAGTGCTGAGATTACAGGTATGAGCCCGGTGCCTGGCCCACAGGGCAACTCGGATAGCCCGGCATCTCCTGTGGATCCCGAGGACAGCTCTGTGGCCGACACTCAGTTGCAGGGCATCATGCTGCATGGTAGCTCTTGTAATTTTTCACAGCACCCTGGATACATAAGGTGTTTCTCGTATTTTGCTTTCATTATTCATTATGATTTCACTCTGAGGGAAGAGATATTAAGTTGTATCTGATGAGCCTCAAAAAGGCTCATAAAAAATGGGTCAAAGGAGGCATGGCCCATGGAAATAGGAACAAATGGCTGTTCAGAGCTGCCTGGCACCCTGCCAGAGGGGAGTGTGACAGAGGAGGCAGAAGATATTTCCTGAGGAGGAAAACCCCAAAGCCACTAAGCCCAGCAGAGGGTCTCCACCACGCAGCTCCCCCGCCCCTGAGACCGCCCAGGTCTGGAGTCCGAGGGTTCATGGGCCGAAAGCAGCACCATGCAGTGCTTACTGTTTCCTCAAACCCCAAATGCGCAGTAGATATCACTCTCCTGATGACAAACACTGGGACTCTACACAGCGGAAAAGAGACCCTTTAACACATTTGGAGCTCCGCACTCCTGCCCCTCAGCCAGACGTCCTGACGGGGGTGTTCAAGACTCCACCTTCTGTGGATTTCTGCGGGATCAGGTCGCCTCTGAGAGCATCCTCACATAGAGAGCTGTCGCTGGGCAAATGTCTCTTCATCTTATGCCCCCAGGACAGAGATAAGGGACTGTGGTATAAGAGCCCAGACACATGGTAATAACTCCATTTTTGGGGTGTTTACCATGTGCCAAGCACTGTGCTAAGCACCTCGCAAGGACTGCTCGTATAATCCTTGCCAGAAGCTGTGAGAAAACTCTAGTGCTGGCCCATTTTACAGATGGGGAACTTGGGCCCAGAGGTTAGTAACTTGCCCGAGATCACCCAACTACAACACGGTGAAGCTGGTTTCCAGCCCCAGCAGTCTGGCTTCCTTGCTGACATTCTCAACTGCACACTAAAAGAGATGCCTGCAGGAAATTTGAACTGGGATTTTTAAAATTCCATTTCATCATATAATGCCAGCAGGCTGTGGAAGCCAGGGCTCTGGGGAGCTAGGTCGGGGGCTCCAGCTCTCACTCACTGAATGTGGCTTGAGTAGGTCGCTTCCCTCTCTTGTCCTTGGTCTCCCCAGCTGTGAGGTGAGGAGTGGGACCACAGGATCCTCCCACCCTGCCCGGGTAGGGTCAGAATGTCTCTGCTCTGAGGAAGGCTGGGACTCACCAACGCTGGGTCCCGAACCCCTCCAAGCCTCTTTCTCCATAACTGCCCACATGCACTCAGATACCCCTTCTGTGGCTCTTAATCCCCCTCCTGCCACTGGCTCATTTTATCCTTGAAACAGCCAAAAGAGGCAGGGGCAGAAATTGCCACCCTCATTTCATAGATAGGAAAATGAGCTTGGAGAGAAGAGAATGACCAATGTGCCCAGAGATAGGACCAGTTAGGTGCAAAGTCCAGAGAGAAACCTGCTCCTCCGACTCCTGTTCCAGTGCTCTTTCCCTCAGCCCTTGGCTCTTGCTCAGGTTAAAAGCCAGAAGAGGGTGGACTTTCTTGGGCTACCAAGTTTTGGGTATGGAGTCCCCAAACCTTGAACCCAAGGGATGCCGCAAATCAGAGCAGGTGGACCCAGGGACCTGGCAGCCATTTTGTCTGTCTTTGTGGGTATTTCTGCTACTAAAAAGGGGCAGTGCCCATGGGGAACCTCAGTCCCCAGGGCCTGGGTCACCTACCAGGCTAGTGTTTCCCAAACTTGTTGGTCCAAAGGAGGCCTCTCTCTGTCTCCTCCTGACAGGCCAACTTGCTGATACAAAGAGATGGTCCTCAGGGAAAGAGGCCAGCAAGACACAGTCTGGCCCCATTCCTTGGTTCTCTTCAGGCAAAAGGCCAGGTGGACCCAGCTCGGGGCAAGGCTGCCAGGTCCTTCACCAATAGAGAAGTAAGCAGAAGTGGGGAGCCTGGTGCCCTACCCGCTGTCCTCTCTGGCAGGTAGGGACAGTGTCTGCCCCATCAGTGGGCCTGTGGCTCAGGACACACCTGCAGATAATTAGTTTCAATCAGGACAGGCCCAAACTGCTGACGGTGCAGTAACAGGCTGGCCATGTCACCAGTTTGCAAATGGTTAGCAGTTTTGAAACTGTGGCCCTAGCTGGTAGAGCAGGTGTTTAACTTAATATGTAATGCAGCATATATCTCCTTAACTAATGAGATCTTTCCTGAGCAGCCTGGAGTGTGACAGAGCAGCACAGAAGCCACCTGTCCCCCAGACCCTAGGTAGAGGGTCACCACCCAGCTGGGCACCTATAGCGCTCTGGGCTTTGCAGGGAGAGAAAAGGAGAGAGGTGGGGCCAGAAGGCTCTGATTCTCCCTTGAAGAGCTCCACACTGTCAGCACTAACACGGGTGGAGTTAGATGAATGCCATGTGGTGAAAGAGAGCCCCCCCCCAACCGCTTCTGGGGGCATTACTTCAAGGTGTTTAACAGTTCTCAATGGGGTTGGGAACTGCACCTCCAAAGGGTGTTTTGAAAATTTTTGGGGGCTTCTGCCTGCCTGAGGGGTGCTACTGCCTTGCAGCAAGACAATCCCACGCAGCGAAGCATTTTTCTCCATCCTGAACAATTCTCATGTCCTGTCAAACATGCAGGTAGGTGAGAAATCTGTTTTTAAGTATTTGAATCTAGAACTGAACTTCATTTACATATAAATGTGAATTTGCCATTTCCATGGTCTTAATATACCCTGAATTTTCTAGGAATGCAACTACCGTGTAAATGGCGCAAAGCTTGTACTTTGTTTTACTTGGAACTTAGCCAAGGGTTCCTCACCTGTTTGTAAAATCATGCTTGCTGGATGAGTCAGTATCAGTCCCTAGTCCACACCTGTGCGTAAGTCTATGTCTGGGGCTGCTGCAGTCACCATGGTTCTGTGCATGCGGAAAGCCCTGGACTTCCTCATTATGTCTTGCAGTTGAAACACACAGAGTATATACAGATCGAAGTACATATGATTTAATTATACATAACTTTGCTTTCATCTCATTTACCTCATAGAGCATTGTTTTGATTTTATTTGAAATTAGATGTGAAGACAGACCTACATTCTTAATGAACATGATTTCAGGAGAGTAAAGGGGCACTGTGAATATTTGCTATCCCAAGGGGATGCTGGGTGGAACTGGATGGAGAACTTGTCTGCAGTGCATCCCTACCCCAGCATCATAATGCGCCAAAAAGCAGAGGAGCCAGGCACGGTGGCTCAAGCCTGTAACCCCAGCACTTTGGGAGGCTGAGGTGGGTGGATCACGAGGTCAAGAGATCGAGACCATCCTGGTCAACATGGTGAAACTCCGTCTCTACTAAAAATACAAAACATTAGCTGGGCATGGTGGCGCGTGCCTGTAATCCCAGCAACTCAGGAGGCTGAGGCAGGAGAATTGCCTGAACCCAGGAGGCAGAAGTTGCGGTGAGCCGAGATCGTGCCATTGC
>NW_022436986.1:2247886-2297140 GCF_009761245.1 Sapajus apella
GGTAACAAGAGTGAAACTCCGTCTCAAAAAAAAAAAAAAAAAAAGCAGAGGAAAGGGTGCCAAGCTCTCCCACTGGATCTTCATATATAAGCATCTGATGTGTGTGTGTGTCCGTGTCTGTGTGTGCATCTGTGTGTCCGTCCTTTATATTTTTTCATACAAAGTAAATACTTGCCTTGTTCATATAAATGAAATAGATGAATGCCATGTGGTGAAACAGAGCCACCCCACCCCCCCACAACAGCTCCTAGAGGCATGCCTTCAAAGTGTTTCACAGTTCTCAATGGGGTCAGTAACTGCACCTCCAGAGGGTGTTTTGAAAATTTGTGGAGGCTTCTGCCTGCCTGAGGGGTGTTACTTAGTATTTACTTAAAAGTATATCTTAGACACTTATTTACAACAGTACAGATAGTTCTATTTTAATTCCTTTTAGTGGCTGCATAGTATTTTATTGTGTGAAAGAGACATAATTTATTTAACCAGCTCCTATTGATGGACGTTGCATTGTTTGTATTTATTTACCATTATCAATAATTCTGTATTTTATATATAAATATATATATATATATAAAATTGTGCATCTACGTGAATATACCTGTGAGATAAATTTCTAAAAGTGCATATAAAAGTTCTGAGTCCAGCAAGTAAACATATGCATTTAAAATTTTGATAAATCCCATTCCAGTACATATATCTCTAAAAAAAGTGATAGATATTGCCAAGTTTCCCTCCAAAAGAGATTGCATCAATGTATGTTCTTATAACAGTGTGCAAAAAGATATGTTTAATCTCCAATACTGAACTTTAATCTTTGTTAAGATAATGTTTTTAAGTGTCTCATGATTGTTATTACAGTTTTAAAATTATGATTCAGGTGAACATGTTTTCATATACTGTTGGGCATTTGCATTTTTTCCCAATGAAAAGATGTTCAGGTTGGACAAAACTTAAAAAAAAAAAAAGTAGAAAAAAATTAGGCAAAGGACTTTTTTTCTTATTCATTTTTAAAAGCTCTTTGTATATTGAGGAAATTAGCTTTTTGTCATCCATGTTCTACACTTATTTTTTCATTTTGTTCTTTGTCTTTTGGATGTTCTTCCATATACATACAAAAGATTTAAATTTTTAATACTTAAATTTATATTTTGTCTTTTGTATTTGAAATATAGTTTAAAAGATTTTTCCCACTCTAATATTACAAAAATTTTCCAGACCAGGCACAGTTGCTTAATTCTGTAATCCTAGCACTTTGGGAGGTCAAGGCGAGAGGATCACTTGAGCCCAAGAGTTGAAAACCAGCCTGGGCAACATAGGGAGACCGTGTCTTTACAAAAATAAAAAAAAAATTATCATGCTTGTGGTCCTAGTTGCTTGGGAGGCTAAGGTGGGAGGATCACTAGACCCAGGAGGTTGAGGCTGCAGTGAGCCATGATCGCGCTATTGCAATCCAGCTCGGACAAGAGTGAGATTGTCAAAAAAAAAAAAAAAACAAAAAAAAAAACCTTGAGTTTTCTTTCTGGTTTATTATGACTTCATTTTTTATATTGTGTTCAACCTGAATTTTATTTTAATATTGTGAGGTAGTTACCCAACAGGTCCAATTGTCTCAACACCATAAACTGAATGATTTATCTTTTTTCTACTGATTTCAAATGCTGCATTTGTGTATGCCCATGTATAATTGGACCTATTTCTGAATTCTCTATGCTGCTCCCTTTGTCTGTTTACTTCAGTTTCAGTAACAGACAATTTTAGTTATTGTAGCTTTAACGGGTATCTTTAAATATGCTAAGACTCATTTCTCTATGTTAAAATTTTTCTAACTATCACTGAGTGTTAATTTATGTATTATTTAGCATCATTTTGATAAAGTCAAAAGAAATCTGTTGATATTGTGATAGGAATTATTTTGAATTAATAGATTACTTAGGAGGAGTTGGCATTTTATAATATTTAGGCTTTTATCTAGGAATAAACTACATCTCTCTGTTTATTTTATTATGACCCTTAGGGGAGTTCTGAAGTTAGGCTTATTCATAGGTATTCAAGGGAGAGAGAGAGAGAGAGAGAGAGGAGAGAGAGAAAGAAGTTAGTTTTATTCATATATATATATATGTATATCTACATGTAGATCCTCTCGCCTTGACCTCCCAAAGTGCTGGGATTACAGAATTAAGCAGCTGTGCCTGGTCTGGAAAATTTTTGTAATTTTAGAGTGGGAAAAATCTTTTAAACTATTTTTCAAATACAAAAGACAAAATATAAATTTAAGTATTAAAAATTTAAATCTTTTGTATGTATATGGAAGAACAACCAAAAGACAAAGAACAAAATGAAAAAATAAGTGTAGAACATGGATGACAAAAAGCTAATTTCCTCAATATACAAAGAGCTTTTAAAAATGAATAAATATATATATATCTACATGTATTTATACAGGTAGATATACATACATATGTATATATCTACAGAGAGAGAGAATACCTAGGAATAAACCTAACTTTAAACTCCCCGAAGTGTCATAATAAAATAGGAGAGATGTAGTTTATTCCTGGATAAAAGACTAAATAATATAAAATGCCAACTCCTCCTAAGTAATCTATTAATTCAAAATAATTCTGTCAGACGAGAGAGAGAGAGAGAGAGAGAGAGAGAGAGAGAGAGAGAAAGGGCTTTTCTCTTTCATTTATTTATTTATTTTTTTGAGACAGAGTCTCAATGCATCACCTAGGCTGGAATGCAGCGGCATGATCTCAGCTCACCACACATCCACTTCCCAGGTTCAAGCGATTCTTGTGCCTCAGCCTCCAGAGTAGCTAGGACTACAGGCCTGTACCACCACACCCAGCTAATTTTTATATTTTTTGTAGGGACAGGGTTTTGCCATGTTGGTCAGGCTGATCTTGAACTCCTGACCTCAAGTGATCCACCTGCCTCAGTCTCCCAAAGTGCTGGAATTATAGGTATAAGCCACTGCACTGGGCTCTTTTATTATGTTTTCTAGCTAACTATTGTTTATTTAATTGTTTACTTATAAGAAAGCTAAGGATTATATTGATAATTAGAATACTTCTAATATTTTTGAGTCAAGCATAATTTTGACTTTGGCCTGGATGTTTACATGTTTTTCTGCTCTGTAATGAGATTTTAAAATGAATAAATCAAAGTATAAACAGGTCGTTGGTCAAAGGTTTACTTTAAAACCCAATCCATGCCCAGGCTTGCTGTCTGGGCCTACCCAAGAAGCCTTCTCCTGCAGACCCCAGGTCAGCTAAGACACTGAGCTTGTGCTCAGCACCAATCTTCTAGATCAGTTCAACTCAAATTCCTTGTCAGACTTGTAAGATACATGAGGAAGCAACTGAGTGGGGCCCATGGGGACCTGTCTTCAGGGGGCAGCAGCTACTGCTACTGAACCCCAATACCCATGACCACATGGGAATATGACCCAGTATGGCCAGATTTTCCAGATTTTCAAGGGAATCCCGAAATCCAGAGTTTTATTTTCTAAATGTTGACTTAAATTTTTAAAAGCTCTATCTAGACCCAACTAAACATGTCTATGGGTTAGATTGGCCCTTTGGCCAGCTGGTCACCACTTGACCACTTCTGTAGACAAGATTCTCAGAAAGGCAACCACAGCCTCAATTCTTACAGGATTATTTTCCACCTAAAGAGGCACGTGCATACACCATAGGATGCCCAAGCTCTTGCCCCATCTCAGGTCGAAGTCACTCTTGCCACCTGACTGGTCCTCACGTAGTGCTTAAAGCCACAAATAAGACCCTGCTGCTTCCGCCTGAGCCCCAGTGCTGACCCGTCAGCCCAGGTCTCGGAGCTGGGCCCTCCCTGCTTTGCTGCTTTGGCCTAAGGGACCCCGTCCACTGTTCTAACCCAAAAGCACCCACAGTCTACATGCATGTCTATGAGTCCCGCGTCACTGTCACTATTCACTGTGCCCTGCCTACCAGCCCACACGGGTGTTCTGCTACCTCAGACTAGACACACGGCTCTGGCCCAAGTGTGGCTCGCCAGCGGCGCCCTGTCTATTTGTGCAGTATCCAAAAGGACAGCCAAGAGCTGGCAGCTGAATCTGTCCGTATGGAGTTGGCTCCACATTATCCCAGCACAGCTGGGCCAGGGGTCTGCCCGTCCCAGCCCTCGCGTCCAGCCCTTCTGCAGCAGCAAGCCAGCAAGCCCCATGGTGACCTGCCACAGGGAGAGGGTTCTGAGAGGATCCTAACAGCTACACATATTGGGCACTTACCGTGTGCCAGACAAGAGTCCAAGCACCTTCCACATACGAGCCCAATTCATTCTCACAGCAGCCCCCGGGCTAGGTGCTAGCACTAGTGCTAGGTGCAGCTTAAAGCCACAGCCCAGACGCCTACATGACTCACCCAAGACTGCACAGCTAGGAAATGGCACAATCACACTCAACAGTGTGTCTCCAGGACCCACACGCCTCATCTCTACACAGGCAGCTAAGGAGTCTGGCCCTGGGCCTTCCAGAGGGCAGCTACTTTGCAACTGCAAAGCACCTTCCAGCCTAAGCCGCCTGCTCTTCTTGACTCAGCCTCTGCCTGGAAATCTGAGATGCCAACAGTGACCTGCAAAGAATCCCATTCCTCCTTGAAGCTGGTGCCCACCAGGGCAGGCTTTCTCATGAAAGCAATAAACCCCAGGTCTCTGAACACTCAGCCCCACCCATGGGGGCCCCTCTGGCAGGAGCCTTCCTGCCCTCCCAGCCCCCTCCAGCCCACAGTCCATCTAGCATTTGTTCTCCCCGGCTTCACTGGAACCTTATCCAGCCATGTCTCATCACAGCTGCAACCCTGGCCCCAGCACCCGACCCGTTCCCAGACCTCATACCCTCGTTAAAACAAAAATGGCCAATCACATTCAAATGCACCAAGGAGCCACTCTTCCCACCACACACTCTTCTGTCTCTCTCTTCCTTCCCCCCTCATCCCCCACTCCCCAGGTGCCCTCACCTGTCACAATGGGGTAGGACTGCGGGCCTGGCACGCTGCTCCCGATGTCAGCAGGGGTGGGGCTGGCCAGGTTGGCCTTCATGTCATCCAGCCCACCAGCCAGCGAGGCCATGGCTGAATACTCTGTGGTCTGAAAGAAGAAACAGAGATATCTCAGCACCAAGACTCCACAGTACCCTAGTCAAATGCCAACTCCAGGTTCTGAGCTCAGCCACCAAGCCGGGTTAATCCATGCCTGTGCCAAGGCCCACAGGGGGCTCATGAATGCCCCCAGTATTGAAAGGGCAGAGTCAGCTTGGTGGAATGAGACAGCTGTTCAGAATCAAAATTCTTCCCAGGAGAGGAGATAGGCCGGACTCAGTGCAACTTCACAGGAATCCAGACTTAGCTCCCTCCAGCCTGCAGGCTGCCCTCACCCAGCTCCAGTCGGCCAGAGACCCCATGCTCCTCCATGCGGGGATGGAGGGTCAGTAACCAAAAGCAAGGCAGAAATAAGTGTCTTCTTGCCGAGAGAATGGAAAGAATGGTTTCTGATATCTGTGCTCTTAAACCACAAAAGTAGAATCACAGAAACAAGGGTTACGAGGAACCTGGGAGATCATCCGGTCCAAATCCTCATTTCACAGATGAATAAATTGAGGCTCGAGGGAGGAGGGCTTTACCCACCGTCAACAAGGCAGAATACCAGTTGGGGTGGGTCACCATGAATTCCCATCCTAATCCAATATGTCAAACCAACTGAACCACCATTTGGCAAGTGTTTTTGAATTCTGGAAGAAGGTAAACACCTGTATGCTGAAAACCACGGGGTGCACACATCAGATTAAACAAGTGCACGCCAACCATGTGCATCTGGCCCATGAGTCATGATCCTTTCTTTAAGCCATTTCACGAAATCAGAGTTTGCAATGACTCCTTACTTTGTCATCCAAGCCATTGTCAGAATGGTCTCTAGAGAAGGCAGCAAAGGTGCCAACCTGGATCTTCCAACTGAAGAATAGACTAAATTATAAGCATGAGTGACAAGTCTCTTCCTCCCCGCCAACCCCAGGGCCTGCTTTCAGGTAAAGAAAATATATGCGGCTGGGCGCAGTGGCTCACACCTGTAATCCCAGCACTTTGGGAGGCCAAAGCGGATGCATCGCTTGAGCCTAGGGGTTCAAGATCACCTTGGGAAATACAGTGAAACCCTGTCTCTACAAAAAATACAAAAATTAGCCAGGTGTGGTGGCATTTACCTGTAGTCCCAGCTACTGGGGAGACTGAGGTGGGAAGATTGACTGAGCCCAGGAGATCAAGGCTGCAGTGAGCCATGACCATGTCACCGTACTCCAGCCTGGGTGACAGAGCAAGACTCTGTCAAAAAAAAAGAAAGAAAAAGAAGGAAGGGAGGAAGGGAGGAAGGAAGGAAGAGAGGGAGGGAGGGAGGGAGGGAATTTGCAAACACTTAAGCCAACAAATTTGTTTGTGCCTGTGAAGATTTGGTGCGGGGCGTTTCCTCCAGGACCCTGTCATTGCAGATGGAGGACACACCCCTGTTGGTCCAGGGTTATGTCCTTGTCAGGCAGGGACTCAGAAGCAAGCAGTCTTCTGGAAGGAGCTATAGGCACCCTGAGTAAGATGATGACTGAGCCACTGGGAGGGAAACCAAAGGAGCCACTGGCAAGTGGCAGGCAGGAGGGGCTCAGACTCAGGCACATTCCTGGTGTCTTTCCCTTCAAATCAGAGAGTACTTCCTGGGCAGCTAAGGTGCCAACTGGGGGTGATGGTAGCAGTGAGTCCAGGAGGTGCTGCAGGCCCAGGCGTTAGATGACTCATGCTGAGGACAGCTCATCCAGAGTTCCCCAGGGCTCTTCGGCCCTCATCCATTGAAAGCTGGTTCTGAAACATGTAGAGAAGAGCACAGGCCCAAAGCAAGCCCAGGTCTTTCTAAGGGAGAAGAACAAGGCCAGGGGACAGGCTTACCAGGCATCAGGAATCACTATAGAGCTACAGTAATTAAGACAGGGTGGTATTGGCACAGGGGTAGATAAATAGCCCAATGAAACAGAATCTAGTCAGACCCTGATCCGTGCACATATGGAACTGTGATATATGAAGGAGGTGGTGTACAAATCAGCAGGAAAGGATGGACTCTTTAATAAACAGGGCGGGGGTAACTGGTTATCCATTCAGAAATGGGGGAAAAAAAAGAAATTGGATCTTTACACGAGACACGAAAATCAATTCCAGGTGGATGACAGACCTAAATTAGGGCAAAGGCATCTAATGTGGTCAGCTCTAGGACCCAGCCAAAAATCCCTCGGAACAAATCTGTCCTTCATGGAAGGAGGAGTTCCTTTTCTGGCCTGGGATGCTCACACAGGGTTCCTGCTCACTGTGGGATTAGTAGAGGGACCCAGTCATCCTGCTGCCCTGTCTCAGTACCTCCTCCTCCAGGAAGTCTTTCCTGACCACCATTCCCCAGGAAGTGTGAGTCCCACGCTCATTCTGCTGGCCCCACCAAGTGGTGCCAGGGCAATACCAACCACAGTCTTCACAATTGCATCAAACTCTCACACTCACTGAGCACTCACTCTGTACCAGGAGCTTCAGCTGCACTATCCCATTTAATCCTCATAGTCACCCCTTGAAGCAGGCTCTATGACATGCCCATTTTACAAATGAAGAAACTCAGGCTTCTATGATAGAGTGGGAATGACTTGCCTAAGTTCATACAGCTTCTAGGTGCCCACACCAGGATTCAAACCTGGGTCCCTCTGACCCCAAAACCTGGACAATGACCCTAATGGTTTTTATACTGTGAGAACCTGATCCATTAAAACACAGTGAGATCAACTTGCTGGTCCCAACATTTTTATAAACGGAACTGAACAAAAAATACGCAAGGGTGTCCCACATAGAAAGGCTAAGTCCTGTTTTGTGAATCGTTATTTCCCATGTCAGTGTGCATGTGTGTATAAGGTAGAGATTCAGATGTGTTTCTTGCTATAGGTCACAGCCAGCAAAGTTTGGAAAATACGGCCTTCATTCCATGCAGGAGGAGCTAATGGAAAAAGGTCGCTGCCTAGACTTCCTCTTCTGTAGAACAAGACTTAGTCGTGCCGTTAGCCTCCTAATATTCTGAGAATGAACTGGGCATGAATTTGGAATTCCACTCACCAGACGCAAATCCTTCAGTTCACTGCTGTGTGCAAAGACAGCAGGTCAAAATGCTTCTGACAAGGGTCTTTTCCTAGATGGCATCTTCTAGTTTCTGGGCCCCCAGGGGTAGGTCCCAATTCCTCCCTCCTCTCTGCATTCCCGAATGCCCTAGTGAAGGCCTGAGCAGAGTGGGCATGCATTCATTCAACCTTTACTGAGACCTGTTGTGTGCAATATGATGTGTGAAGACCAGACACACCCTTTGACCCTTACCCACAAACCCCAAGAGAAGACACATTGGCCTAGAAATTCCATCCAAGAGGGACAGAAGCACAGAGTCATTAACGTCCATGGGGTGTGAAGCGGTCAGGAAAGGTTTCTTGACGTAGGCTGTATTGAACCCAGGACTGAACAATCCCTAACTCCCAAGGCTGAGAACAGCTGAAGACAGGCTCAGGGGTAATAGGACAGGAGTGACCCAGAAACAGGGCACTGTGAGGGGTGAAAGTGTAAAGGGGAAAGATGGAAAAGTAGAGTAGCTGGACCTCGATTGTGAAGGGCTTGCACAATGAACACTGGGTGAACCAATGAAGGAGTGTTCTTCCTAGGGCCAGGCAGAATCCCAGCCAAGAGTCAGCATCCCTGAGCCCCTCCCAGCCACCCTGGGGCCTGTCCCATTCCTAGGCCTCAGCCTCTCCTCTCTGACATGGGCTGGGCTACGGGGTCTGCAAGGGAAAGCCTTTATTTCTCCTAAGAAAGCAGAGCCAACCTGGGTTTAAGAGAACTGCAGAAAGGGTGGCCAACAGGATATATCCTGCCTCTTAACATATTTAATTTCCAGATGGAAGAGCTATGTTTTGCTATTTGATTTTTGTTTTAGTCAACAAATTCAGTATCAAAGCTCATCCAGCCACTTCAAAATTTGGGTTTGGATCATCTTTTTAAGACATGAAATCTTCAACTTATGATATGCATGCAATGTGAGGTCCAAAAATTCAGGCGTCCAACCAGAAAGCAAAGCAAATCTCCCTATGAGCCGGGCCCTGGGAGATGGCAGGACTCAGAAATGAGTCCTCAGTTGTACTTCACCATCTGTGCCTGCCTTTCTTTCTTTCTTTCTTCTTTTTTTTGGGAGGGGCGGTCTTGCTCTGTCACCTAGGCTGGAGTGCAGTGGCACAATCTTGGCTCACTGGAACCTCTGCCTCCCAGGTTCAAGTGATTCTCCTACCTCAGCCTCCTGAATAGCTGGGATTACAGGTGCATGCCACCATGCCCAAATAATTTTTTGTATTTTTAGTAGAGATGGGGTTTCACTATTTTGGCCAGGCTGGTCTTGAACTCCGGGTCTCAAGTGACCTGCCTGCCTCGGCCTCCCAAAGTAATGAGATTACAGGCGTGAGCCACTGCACCCGGCCATCTGTGCCTTTCACCACCACCACCTTGCAGGGCTGGAGTGCAATGGCATGATCTCGGCTCACTGCAACCTCTGCCTCCCGGGTTCAAGCGATTCTCCTGCCTCAGCCTCCCGAGTACCTGGGATTACAGGCATGCACCACCACACCTGGCTAATTTTGTATTTTTAGTAGAGATGGGGTTTCTCCATGTTGGTCAGGCTGGTCTCGAGCTCCCGACCTCAGATCTCCCAAAGTGCTGGGATTACAGGTGTGAGCCACCACACCCAGCCTCCTGTCTTCTTTGGTGGGATTCCCTCGGCCCTTACACTGCCCCTGCATGAGCCAGAGGAGGCTATCAATTAGTTTTGGTGTTTAATTGTTCCCTAAGTCCTAATCACTGTTTGTCCTTTTGAGGTGTCTATGATTTTTGAAGGCAGCTGCATTCTCCCCAGTCTCTTGGGCTCCCTGGACATTGCTACAGCACAGCTCCTCAGCCATTCCAGGCACTGTCCTACCTCTGCCCAGGCCCATCTCTCTCTCACTCTATCACTTAGAGAATTCTTATATTATCCACAAGACCCAGTTCACATGTCACCTCCTTGGTGAAGCCATTCCTGAGCTCCACACTTCTACAAAGATATAATCTCTCCCTTGTCTATGCTTCCATACTTGCTGGCTTTTTGCACAGACTTCCATTATCACCATGTAGAGTGGCTGTTTATCTATCTCCCACCAGGCTGCCTTAAGAGTGTGGAACAGGGAACATATCTAGTGTCCCCTAAGTTGAATGAATGAATGAATGAATGAATGAATGAATGAAGGTCCAGTAGCATGATATGAGCTACGACACTCAAAAATTAACTAAAATATTTGAACAAGAGCACTAAGTGATATGCTAACATCCCCTGCCCTTCTTTCACCTCTACCCTACATCAAGTCAGGTCACCAGAAAGCAACATCCCTGTCCAACATGTCAAAGCTTCTGGGTAGTGCTTTCACCAGTCTCTGATGGAATATCAGGCATTCAACACTTTTATGAGGCAAAAAAAGTAAAGAGCCGTGAAAAGAACATTGTTTAAAACCTCTGGAAATACTGTTCATTAAAATATTCAAATTCATTGCCAATCCCTCCTACAATTCAGCACCAGTTAAGTTTTTCCCCTGATGAGTCATTTAATCTGCCTCTGACTAAAAACAAGAACACTGGAAACCACTGCATATCCCTTTTTGCTTTGACTGCCTGGAAACTCGGTCAAATGCAGTGCTCAGCCACCACAATCACATCATTGCTGGTTCCTGGTACAATGATCTTCCCCTTTTCTCTACATAATTTCTGAACTTTTTCCCAGACTTAACTTAGGTACACATCATTGCTTATTTTACAGGTCATTTCAAGTCCTTTGTGAAAATAAAGACTGGGAAAGATGAACTGACAGAAAAAGAAAGGAAGAAAATAAGGAAAGAAGATCGGGGAGGAGAAAGAGACAAAGGGAAGAGGGAAGGCATTCCTAGTGCCTCTTTTCCTGGTAACCACGGCACTCTACTTTCATTCCTCATAGTGTTTTGGAAGCCAAGGGCTGAGGGGTGTAGAGGTGCGCACACAGTCGCAGATGTGTACGTGTGTTGGTGTACCTACATACTCAGGTACATTGCCCCTGTCCCACCCCAGCCACTGGAATCACAGGGAAGAGCTATGTTCTACATGTCCTACTTCTCGGAGGCCTTGGGGTTCTTTCTTAGGATGTCATTTTAGGCTTCTTCTCCCTCTTCATCAGGGACCCCTGGTGCTGTCCTTGATCACGACCCAGGAACAGAAATGAACTGAAGTCATCAATTCACAGATTTCCCACTGAAATGCAACCAATTGGGATAAAACTTCCTCTGCCTGCTGCCAGAGAACCTTATTGTTTATTTATTTATTTATTTTTTGAGACAGAGTCTCGCTTTGTTACCCAGGCTGGAGTGCAATGATGCAATCTCGACTCACTTTAACCTCTGTCTCCTGGGTTCAAAGGATTCTTCTGCCTCAGTCACCCGAGTAGCTGGGATCACAGGCACCCACCCCCATGCCAGCTAATTTTTGTCTTTTTAATAGAGATGGAGTTTTACCATGATTGGTCAGGCTGGTCTCGAACTTCTGACCTCAGGTGATCCACTTGCCTTGGCCTCCCAAAGTGCTGGGATTACAGGCATGAGCCACTGCGCCTGGCAACCACAGACTCTTATAAGACCTCAAGGTCAAGACCACCAGCCCAAGGTGTGTGCACCGTCCTCACAGACACCATGCTCCAGGTGATGGAACAGCTTCCCCTCTAAATGTCAGAAGTATAATTGAAGGACAGTCAGGGTCATCTTTTCCAAATAGAAAAACTGGGGTACAGGGATAGGGATCCTTGAGAGAGCAAGACCTTCTCTCAAAAAAAAAAAAAAATTAACATCCTTAGTTAATTTGTTTATGAGACAAGGCCTTACTCTCTCACCCAGGCTGGAGTGCAGTGTTACAATCATGGCTCACTGTTACCTCAACCTCCCAGGCCCAAGTGATCCTCCCACCTCAGCCTCCCAAGTAGCTGGGATGACAGGCACATGCTGCCATGCCCAGCTAATTATATATTTTTTTGTAGAGATGGGGTTTCACCACGTGGCCCAGGCTGGTCTTGAACTCCTAAGCTCAAGTGATCCACCCACCTCAACCTCCCAAAGTGCTGGGATTCCAAGCATGAGCCACTGCAGCTGGCTCTTAGTTCATTTCTCTCTGCCTCATTGGTAGCCTTTGACCCAGTGGTAGAAAAAGGACTGAACTAGGAGTAATAACACAGGGTTCTTGTCCCAGCCCTGCCCCTTTCTCACTTGTGTGGCTCTAGGCGAGCTGGGCCAGCTCTGTGAACCTCATTTTCACTGTGAGTAAAATGAGATTTTAATTCTAGTCCCTAGCTGCCTGCCTACCTCAGCAATCATGAGAATCTGAGGGATAAGGAGAGAGACAGTACTTTGGAAACTAAGCAACATGAGAGGGTCAGGAATTCTAGCAAGGGACTCAAGGAGGCACATGCCCCAGGAGAGTGTGCACTGGGCATCATTTGGGTCCCTAGGAAATTACCTGGAAAAGGACTGCCTGGGGCTGCACCAAGTATTGTCTCATCAGCACGGGGCACCACTGCCATAGCATGGAGGAGAAAAGAAACACAGACACGTGAGAAGGAGGGCAGCACGAAGGAGGGCAGTGCATGGGGACAAGGCTGCAGGGCTGGTCACCTCAGATGGCCACCTGGGGCCATGAGGCCTTCCCGTGACCTGCTTGGTTCTTGTAGGCTCACTGCCAGGCCTCAGGTATCTCTTGGGAGCTGGGCCAGAGCCAGGCCAACCACTCCCATTCTGAAGGACCAGACACCTGTCCACCTCTACACCTACCCAGAAGGAGGACGGAAGCTGGAGTGGGCGAGGCGTGTCTCCAGGACCTGGATCCAGGGACTGAGACTGAGCAGGCAGAGGGGTCTGCAAGCCCTTCCCTTCACTGGCCTCTGCTTCCCCACATGTCTGAGGACTTTTACTGAAGGATCTCTAAGTCCCCTTCCATTGCGGACACTCTTTGCTGCTATCACTGGCCACATGACAGAGTCTAAATTCTCTCTTCAACAAATGAATGGCAAGAACAAGAGATGGTCAACCTATAGGTTAAAGGAGGCTTAGAGACACATCAGTAGATCACAATGTGGACCCTGATTCACACAAGTTGTAAAAGATATAATCATGAAAAAAATCATGACGTATAATGAAACAATTGGAAATCTGAGCACCAACTGGGTATTTGATGACATGAAGGGATGTGCTAACTTTGTGGGTGTGATAATGGTAATGCGGTTATGCCTTTTAAAGGTCTTGTCTGGCTAGGCACTGTGATTCGCACCAGTAACAGCATTTTGGGAGGCTGACGCAGGAAGATCACTTGAGGCCAGGAGTTTGAGATCAGGCTGGGCAACATAACGAGACCCCCATCTCCACAAAAGAATTAAAAATTAGCTGAGCATAGTGGCATGCATCTGTGGTCCCAGCTACTTGGGAGAATGAGGCAGGAGGATCACCTGAGCCCAGGAGATTGAGGCCACAGTGAGCCTTGATCACACCACTGCACTCCGATCTGGGTGACCTTGTCTCAAATAAATAAATAAATAAAAGATCTTGTCTTTTAAAGATTCATTCTAGAATATTTACAGGTGAAGTGACATAATGTCTGAAGTTTGCTGAAAAATAAAGTGCAGTTAACAAAATGTGGTATATCTACACAATGGAATACTATTCAACAATGAAAAGGAGTGGAGTGCTGATACACATTACAACATGGATGAACCTCAAAAGTGTTGTGCTAGGTGACAAAGTTCAGACATAAAGGATAGCCCATAGAAATGCCAGAAGTGGCAAATCTACAGGCACAGAGTGCAGATTCATGGTTGGCTGGAGATGGGGGTGAGGTCAGGGATTAACTATAAACCAGCATGAGGGATCTTTCTGGAGCGATGAAACTATTCTAAAACCAAACTGTGGTGATAGTTGCATAAGTCCTCAAATCTGCTAAAAACCATTGACTCACGCACCTACGATGCATGAGTTTTATGGTGTAAAAATTATATTTCAATAAAGCTGTTAAGAGATAAGTGGAGTGTGTGGGGAGGGGATGCCAATGCAACCCTCAGTGCGGCGCTGGTCCCCGACCCGGAAGCAGAGTTAGAGTGGGAGAGGACTCTACTGCCACTCCTGAAGGTGCAACTCAGATACTCCTCCATGAGGGGCCCTGGCCACACACCCACTCTCCTCCTCCAGCTGTGGGGAGAGCGCTGAATCTGCAAGGAGGAACTGCCCATGTTCTTTAAACCTGGATGCACAAAACTCCACCTGATGAAGTGTATGTTAAGAAATAATTCTGTCTTGATTACGACGGAGCCGATGGGCTGGCAGGGGGCCTGGACCTGGGTCTGCCCTGGACTCCCATGCAACTGGGGCCAGACCCTCCCCTTGCCAGGCCTCAGTGACTCCATCTGTCATGAGAGAGATGGGCCAGATCCATTGGGGCCCTTCTGGCTCACTAAAGTCTATGCCCACCAAGATGGGGTCCTCACCTTGCAGAATGGGGTTCTCCTTGCCATGATCCCAAGCAGGGCTTAGGCTTCCCTCCGTGGGCTGGTGAAGATGTTGCCCATTTGACCCCAAGTCCCTGAATCCAGAGGCCTGACAGCCACCAGGGGAGGCAGTGTGGCTGAGGAATCCCACCGGGCCTGGGGCCAGAAGGATAGACTTGAAGCCTGACATGGCCAAGTCTGTGCTGTGTGAAACTAGGCCAGGCACCTCTCACTCCGGGCACCTTTTCTCATTTGTAAGGGGGCTATGTGGCCGACCTCGCAAGGTTGTGAGAAAACCCAGCGGGCAGATGGGAAGGTCAAGCCCTGGAGGGCAGGCCTTTCGCTTTTCAGTTTTTGAGTCCCCAGTGCCAGATTCATAAATAAATACCTTGAAAATGTCTACTGAAAAAACAGCAGGAGGAATCCTTGCCTTGATAGAAATAGGCAATATCTTGGACTCAATGTCTATCAGTGTCAATATTATTATGGAGGGAAACTTGGTATAGGAGCCCTCTGCATTACTTCTTACAACTGTATATGAATCTACAATTACCTCTTTTTTTTTTTTTTTTTTTGAGATGGAGTCTCACTCTGTCACCAGGCTGTCGTGCAGTGGTGTGATCTCTGCTCACTGCAACCTCCACCTCCAGGTTCAAGTGATTCTCCTGTCTCAGCCTTCCGAGGAACTGGGACTACAGGCGCACGCCACCATGCCCATCTAATTTTTTGTATTTTTAGTAGAGACAGGGTTTCATCATGTTGGCCAGGATGGTCTCAATCTCTTGATCTCATGATCCACCCGCCTCGGCCTTTCAAAGTGCTGGGATTATAGGTGTGAACCACCATGCCCAGCCTCTACAATTACCTCAAAATAAAAAGTTTAACTGAATGATGCTTGCAAAAGTACTCCATAATCTACAAAGTGCTACCATTAATATTGACTGAGGGAAGTACTACAAAGGATGTTGAAGGGCCTTTCTCTTCCAGGAAGCCCTCACTGATTTCCCCTTCTCTGTGTTCCTAAAAGAGCTGAGTGTGCTTCTCTCTGCCACAGCACTTATCATTCTGCATTATACACTTAACTGTTTAGGGACCTCATCCTCCTGCTAGAGTGTCAGCTTCAGAAGGATGAGACTGTGTCTCCCTCATCTTTGTGGCAGCAGCTCCTGGCCCAATGCCCAGCTCTGAACAGATGTGACATAAATGCCTGTGGAACCAAATGAACTGGGACAGGTACCATGGCCTGGCTCTTCCAACGGTGCCAGAGGTGCTTCCCAGGGTCACTGAGAGGATAAGAGATGTCAAGGTGCTTTTATTCATCAGAGGTTGCCACGGACAAGAGCCAGACATGCTCTTTATTCATTTGTTTCTCCAGAACTGTGCTCATGGCCTGGGTCAAAATGGTTTGCAACAGAATTGAAGGGGCTTCCAAGAAGAGACTGGTAAAGTTTCAGTGACTCATCTCCCCCTGTTCTGTTTACAGCCTGCCAGGCACCCCTCCAGCATACCCCCAGATGTGTTCCCAAGTGGTGGGTGCCAGCAGGGGAAGCCCAGGAGGCAACCAAAGTCAGACATTGTGACTTCTGTCCAAGAGAACCTTTCAGCAATGACTAATCAGAAGACCCTTTTCTTCCCCTGTCTTCTTACAAATCTCAGGGACTAACAGAACTCAGGAGCGCTGTAGGCTTATCTTTACCTGCGCTTAAAATCCACCAAATGGGTATTTCCAGTGACGGGGAACTCACTACTTTCCGAGGCAGCCACACAGCTCCAGTGTGAGAAAGTGCTAAATGCTGGTCTCCCAACATTGGTCCTGGTGTGCTTGCCAGAACTCCAGTTCCAACAGAGGCCCTATGGGTGCCAGTGCCCTCTCTGCCTGGATCCAGCACGGGGCCCAGGGCCTCCCCTCCTCCATCAGACATGCTGTCTGATGGGGGCATATGATACTTGTTTCTGCTTTCCTGGTAGCCTAGAACCTGACTGATTCATACTGTTCTCACAGTCAAGGCAGGGCTCACTCTAAGTTCATTAGAAATGGAAACTGACTCGGTATATGATTGAAAAAAAAAAGTAAGCATTCATTTCCTCCTTTCCCTAACCAGTGTGCTATTTGCAAGCTCACAGGTCTTCCCAAATACGTGGATAAAAAGGTTATTCTGACAGGGCTTAGATCACAAAGCTCCACTTCTGGAGAATGAGAACTGGGGCCCAGTGGCCCAGAACTTGGTAGTCAAAGCCTCCTGAACAGAAGATCCCAGTCGGGTTGACTTCTGTGGGGAGGGGGGATGGGGATTCCCTGTCTGGGGAGCCCCTGCACCTGCTACAGCTCTGCCTGGCTGGGTCACGAGCAGCAACAGAGCCTGATGTGGACAAAGGGAGGGAAAGTTCCAGGGACAAAGCTCCATCTCCAGGTGGCCAAGTTCCACCACAGGCTTCTTCCAGGCAGACCATGACAGGGCCCCGCTGCCCTTCCCACTACAGGGCAGTAATGGGCAGGGAGGCCATTACCTCAAAGGGAGTGCAGGACCCTGGGCTACAAAGGGGCCTGAATGAGTGTGCAAAGGGAGAATCCCCATCCTCAAGTAGCTGGCATGGGAGGAGAGGGAGCACGCCAAGATTCTCATAGTTCACATTCTTTTGGCGTAACTTCCCAGCTACGAGGAAGACAGAAAGGCTATGCTAGGGCCATGGAGAAATGAAAAGAGAAACAGTCCCTCTGCATGGCCAGATCAATAGGGTGGCAGGGTGGGGACAGGGAGGTGGACCTGGATGCCCCTCCCCACCACCACCACCACCACCTCTGGCCATGTGGGAATCTGCATGCCCACACACACACACACACACACATACACACACACACACACACACACACACACACACACTCCTCAGGCCAAAAGCCACCTCTCTGCCCTTCCACTCCCTGTCAGAAGGAACTTCCTAGCCCGTGATGCTCTGCAAAGCCATACCCAGCCAGCCTCTGGAGGGAGCGCCCTCTTAGTCACCAAGGATTCCTGGGGGCCAAACAGAAACTGTGCCAGGGAACTACCAAAAAAAGAAGGCTGCCATGGCCAGGCCTCCCACGGCGAATTCAGGCTCCTTGGCTTACCATTCGGAAGACTCCAGCAGCTCTCCCGAGACCCTCACATACCTTTACTAAGAGGCAGAATAACATGCATAGACTGGATGCTTACTGTGTGCTAGGTACTGTTCTATGTATTCAAATGTATTACTAATAACTCATTTAATCCTTGCAACAACCCACGGGGTAAGTATTACTACCCTCCCTTTACAGAGGATGAAAATGAGACACAAGGTGCCGAGATAATGTGTCCCGTTCACCCCCCAGCAGTGCAACTCCACAGTCCAAACTCTGAAATACCACTCTGAACGCCCTCTGCTCCTTTTACTAACCCTATCGTGCTCCAGAAGAGAACACTGAGGTTTAGAGAAGTCTAGTAAGTCGCAGAGGGGGCTCAGACTCAGCTTATGCCTGACTCCGACGCCTGTGCTCTTCACTCTGATTGTAAACTGCTCCACGACGCACTGGTGCCCTGACGGGGATCCCACCTGCTAGGCCAGGCTCATCTTCCCATGTTTGGTGGCCTCTTCAGACAACACACCTGACTCTGCACCTTTGACACAGCCACTCTCTCCCCATCCGGCGCTCTCTCCCTTTCTCTCCTCCAGTCCCTGTCTATCTGTCCCTTCAAATCCTGGCTGAAGAATGACCTATAGGAAAGGTTTCCAGATAGGTTTAGCCGCAGATGTCATTAACTTTATCCTTTATTCTCTTCATTTAGACAGAAAGCTTCCACAAGCTTCTACACCATCAACTCAGAGGATAGGGTGCTCCCATTCAAAGCCAACATTAGCAATTCATCTTAACATCAGTGTGAAACAATAGAGAAATAAACATAACATGTGGCACTGTTAGCGCTGTTAAGGAAAAAACAGGCATCTGACTGTTTGCTTAGGTCAAGCCCTCTCTGTTCTTTCCTGAAGGTGATATTCTGGCTTCTAGAAAGACCAGAAACCACAGGAAGGAGACATTAGGCTTAGGATTTAGCTATGAAGTGTAAGCCCAAATTTTAGCTAGTGTTAATAATCTAGACAAAACTAGCACAGCGACGGTGGTGTTTCTGCTTCTATGCCTTTTTATTAGGGTTAACTTTACTTAAGAGCCTCTGCTTTTAATTATGGAAATATATTTGCATTTTGAGGTTGCGTGTTAATTCCATGAATCTTGCATTTCATACCTAGAAACAAAGCATAATAATTATTTTTTGTGCTAATACCTATAATTGACTTAGACAAGCAAGCCATTTGCCTGAGGCTAGATATATAAACAAATGCATTTCTAAAGGCTCGGTCTGAGTTGGATTTTTAATAATTTCTTCACACACACACACATGCACACACACACAAACACACACATTAATTTAGACTCCTGATTTTATTTCCTTCATGTCTTTCCCACAAATCAAACCTCAAATAACATAAAACTGCTGGCTAGAAACAGGCTTCCCACAAACAAACAAAAGCTTTCAGGCCAAGAGCAACTGAGATGTTCCCATCTCCCCATCCAACTGTCTCCACCTCCTCTGCCTGCTCCAGCAAAACAGCCTCTCTCTGCCCAATTGCCCTGGAAAACCCTAGAATATCTCATTTTTATTTCCAGGAAAGGAAGAGGTTTTATCCCCAAATAAAAGTTCAGTAATAACAGTAGGCTGGGAAAACCCAGGCCGGAGCCTTCCTGCCACCCTCTGTCAAGCTCACAAAGAGAAAAATCGTACCATCCGACATGGTTGGGAGAGTTTAATCCAAAGCAGTGCTAATTAATATCCTGGGCTTTCCAGAAGCCAGTGCCACATACAGCTGCGAGGGCAACAAGGCTGTTCTCCCTTCAATTTTATGGGAAGAACATTTTCATTACAAAGCCTCCTCCCAGACCCTCTTCTCTCAGCCAGATTAGCCTCGAGAAGGGAGCGGATGATCCATATATCAGAACTCCTTCTCTCCCCATTAATTTTATTATGTATATCCCATTTTAAAAGTTTATTGGTGCAACTCCCTATGCACCTGGCCAGAGCCTTTCTGACAAGCAGCGGCCCCTTCTTGAGTCCCCTTCTCAGTGGGAGTGTGTACACTCTGTCACCAGAAAGGGCCAACTTTTTGAAATTTGCCCTGGAGAAAAAGCTCCAATGGTAGTCGCCCCACCACTCTCTTTCTTTCTTTAAAATAAATGTGGAAGGTTCTAAACTGGCCCTTTCGTGAAATGTGTGTAGGTTTTCCCACTCAGTATGCATTGTGGGTGATCCGCAGAGACCCTGAAAGCCCTGGGGGGGTGCCCTAAGTGTCCCTTCACCCCCAGTCAAGCATCCTTAGTCATTTGGGCAGGGCTGACCCATTTTTAACCCAAACCTCCAGACCCTAGGCAGGCCTGCTGAGACCACATGTCTTGCCATTTTGTTCTGAAACCCCAAGTGCTCAAGGCTGTCTCTTTCCAGCCTCCTAAAGGGACCCCAAATCCAATCTAAATGTCTTGAATTTACCTGTTTGTCTTTTATACATATAAATAGCTGCATTTCCATTCTCTCTTTGTTTCTCATTTTCATTTGGTTCTAATATCTGCATGTAAATGTCGGAAAATAGCATCTGTAATTGGAGATTATGAAGTATGGCCAGCTCCTGACAGGCTGCTAAGGAAGATGGATTATCCTCATTTTTCTGTAAATTTTGTCAATTTTGGAATTCATAAGCTATCAACACTGATCAAAATGGGACTTCACAGCTGTGTCAAAAAAAAAAGGGAGAGAGAGAGAGCAAGAAAGAGGAAGAGAAAGAGAGAGCGAGAGTGCTCGCGGGCGGGCGCGCGCTGGCGTCATGTGGGCACAGCAGATTGGATGCCTAGCGTCGTCGTGGCCACCCTCCTCCTGTCACCCTCCCCTCCATGAGGGGCCTTACTGGAAGTCGGGCTGGGGCTGCCTAGTCCCCTGGCTAAATCAAATAGCTAAATCACGAGGCTGGAAGGCCACAAATCCTGCAAGGCACCCACTCCAGCCGGGGCTTAATTTATTGCCGGGAGCTGCCTTCCTTATTTATCCTGAGGAGTCTGAGGCTCCCTTGCTCGGCCTCAGAGATGTTCTACTCCTTCCAGACCATTGCAGCCCACTTGAGGCAATTGTGTTGGTCTCTCTCTCTCAATTTTCCCATTACTGGGAGTAAGTACTGTTGGGACTCTGTAATGGCCCGACTGCAGCCCATATCAATAACAGATGAGGTTTAATCGTCCAACACAAAAATTATTTAGGCGCAGTAAGGACATTCAATGTCATTTGCATAATGGCATTTCTATCGCACGCACCTAACCCGTCTTGCATAAACAAGGCCTTGGGACCATAAATAATAATAAATCATGACGTCTGCACGCCTCTTGCGGTAATAGGAGCCACTCTTTGTGGAAATTATTTCAGCAGGAAATGGGCACTGTAATTTTAAAGACATGTGGCACCGTGAGGCACGCTAAATCACGTGTCTGTGCACATGACCCCCAGGAGCAGCACTGGGACCCACCCTGAGCCCACAGCCACATCCCCAGGGTGCCTGGAGAAGGAGGCCAGGTCTCCAGAGGGAAACAGACCCTCTAGAAGTGGACACCAGGATGTGCTGCTGTCCCAGGAACAGCAGCAGGCAGGAGAAAGCAGGACCCTCAGTGCCCGGAGAATTGAATTTGGGTCTGGAGAGGCACCCAGGCCTCAGGCTCAGAAACCATCTCTGTTCAAGAGACTAGAAGCTCCACGAGGGCAGTGATTTTCATTAGCTTTGTTCTCTGCTGAACCTCCAGGTACCTAAAGCAGTGCCTGGCACCCGGCAGGTTCTTGGAAAATATCCTAAAGAAATGCAATTAGAAGAGAAGATTCTGGGCCCAGGTCGAGAGTGGATAATAAGAGCCCTGAAAGCAGGCGAAGTGGGACAGACAGAGGCCCAGGCACAGGGGGAGTGAAGGCAGGAACGGGCCCAGAAGTGCTGGAGCTGCTGCTGGTGAGCGACAGAGTGAAAAGGCCCAGTAAACTCTAAACCATATTGGAAGGCTGCTGTAGGGTAAGAAAAAGCGCAAATTAGGGTGCCAGGGCATGCCCTGCACAGTGGCTAAGCCAGCAGGCTTGGGAAGCAGGCAGAGCTGGGTTAGAACCCCAGCCCCACCCATGGCAGACCGGTGGCCTCATCCCTCTGTGCCTCAGCTGCCTGTCTGTGGAACGCACCTCATAACAGTTTTTCCCTTACAGAGTTGTTCTGAGCATTAAATGAGATAATGTGTGCCAAGTGAACAGCACTTGACGGAGCTTTGCTATCTATTATTTTTACTACCACTATTATTCCCCAGGAAGCAGCAGAAGTGAGTCTAAACACAAGCTCTGCCTCTTACTAGCTGTGGACTTGAGAGCATCTGTTTTGAGAGTACCCTGTGCACCCCAGCATCACCCAGTGTGCCTGGTGTGAGTCTCCTGTCCTGGCTCCAGCTCATGCCCTGGAGGTCAAGCGTAAGCATTGGAAATAAGGGATCGGAAAGAACGGGAAACAGATTGGAGCTACCACCTGTGAGACGCTAGGAGCCAGCCAGGCAGGCACTGGGGAGGATCTGGGGACCTGGGCTCCCTGCTTGTCCTGCACCCACATCATGGTAATGTCCCTGGGTAGGCAAACTTGGTGGACCCACAAGTCAAGGTGATTCTGGTCATGTCACAGGGAATGGGGAGAAAAGAATGTGAGGCAGTGGAGGTGGAGGATGGGGACACTGAGGTGGAGAAATGGTTACGCCTGGCCTCCAGGACAAGAGACTCAAGCCAGGCTTGCTGGGCGATACAGGGGTGCACGGGGCACCTCCCAAGACAGACGCTCTCCAACCACACAGCTAGGAAGAAAAAGAGTTTGTACTTGGACTCACTTCTGCTTTCTGAACAATAACAGTGGTAGTAAAAAAAAAAATTATAGCAGCGCTCGATCAAGTGCTAGTCACTTCGCACGTGTTATCTCATTATCTCATTTAACACCCCGGCAGTGTGCCCGGCAGCTGGTGGCTGAAACATGAACCAGTGTGCACACCTGCATGTCCAGGAGCCTCACCTCTCCTCAGCTCAGCCCAAGGACCCAGGCCTCCTAGGTCAGGCCCATAGCTCCAGGCAGCATCTGAGCTGAAAGGGATTTGGGGTCTCCCCATTCCCATCCCCTTGATTTTCGGATGGAAGCCGAGGGGGAAAGACTTGCTCAAGAGGACACTGTTGTAAGGCAGGAGGCCTCAAATCAGAGCCCGGGTCTCAGGTAAAGCAACGCTTGAGTTAGGAAGAGCAAAGAGATTGCATTTCCCTGGCTCGCACTTTCTCTGCAGGCAAAATGGGAATCATTGTGTCTGCCTGCCTTCATATCACAGAAGTGTTCATAGCGATCAAACAAGGCCATGGATATGAAAGCAGTCAGGTCATTTCACAGCACACTTTACACACAGAGTCCCCCTCCATGTGCGAGGCGGGCTTGAGGAGGACCCAGGGTGGGGTGTGTGCAAGTCCCTGCTCTGTTGTAAGAGTCGTGCTCAGCTGCTGACGCAGCTTTCATGTTGGACTTCTTTCTACCTCTACCAGAGGGGTGTGGTTCTCATTTGTCTTCCTTTTTGCAGATGTAGAAACTGAGACACAGAGAGATGAAGTGGGTTTCCCATGATCACATAATTAATAAAATTTTAACCTAGATTATAAAGCTACAAATGCTGATGTATGGTGGAGCCCGGCTTTCTCCCTGAGAGAGTGAGCCCGGGAAGAGCAGTGCCATGGAAGGGCAGGGCCTGGTGGCCAGGCAGCTGCCTTCAGCACAGCTGATGCTACCCTACAAGGCTGCAAGTGCCTCAGCCTTTAACCACAGAGCGCAACACCCACTGACCCTTGTCTCCCAGCTCTCCTTCTCTGCACCCAAACCTCAGTTTCCCCACCAGAGCCTTCTGTGTCCTTGGCTTACCCTCCTCCAGTGCAGGCCCACCCCACCCACCCCAGCCCTGCCAAATCCATCTATTCTCCATCTCAGACCCACCACCTCCAGCCTCCACCGCTTCACATTCTTCTTGTTGTTGTTGTTTTGAGATGGAGTCTCCCTCTGTCGCTCAGGCTGGCGTGCAGCGAAAGCTCACTGCAACCTCTGCCTCCCAGGTTCAAGCAATTCTCCTGACTCAGCCTCCCAGTAGCTGGGACTACAGGTGCACACCACCATGCCCAGCTAATTTTGTGTTTTTAGTAGAGATAAGGTTTCACCATGTTGGCCAGGATGGTCTCAATCTCCGGACCTTTTGATCCACCTGCCTCAGCCTCCCAAAGTGCTGGGATTACAGGCATGAGCCCCTATGCCCAGCCTAGGTGCAGCTTTCTGACTACCAGTAATGGAAGGGAAAACTATGTGCTAGAGATAGGTTACAGTCACTGGGACTCCTTGCGGTTTAAGTGCATTTTAAATTATTTGAAATCCATTGGTGAGATGGGAAGCATCCCTGGGAGACTTGAGGCAACTTCTTCACCAACCACCAGGCAAGGCCCAACCAAATTGGAAAGCTCCATGACCACTTCCTGCTCCTTACCTCCTAACCCCCAATCCACATGTAAAATGATGAGTCAACCATGGCCAGGGCCAAAACAGGAGGGAAATGGTTACTTTCTCCAAATCCCAAATACCCATTCTAAACGGGATCAGAAGCCTAGAAAAAGGATAATAGCAAGAGAACTAATAGTGCTGACCCCAGGGAACGTAGGATCTCCCAGATTTATTCCATGGGCTACAATGTGACATCCAGGTTCTATTCATAAATGAATTTGTTCAGAGGAACCCATATAAATGAATACACCTATTCCTAAAAAGCTGTCCCATAGAGAAGCAACGTTCCCCTTCCCAGCAGCTCCAGAGACAGCCCCACCAGCTCACCACTGATCCTCACACTAGAACATCCAAAATCACAAGCCCTGACATTTAAAAGATACGAAAAATTAAACTGTGGCTCCAAGCCTACCATAAATGTCCTGTCAGGCTAATACAATGTAAAAATTTTAAACCTTGCTTTGGACCACGTACCATTTCCCCAGTTTCCTCAAATTTTATGTATTCATTTGTTTATTTATTATTATTATTTTTAAGTCAGGGTCTCACTCTGTTGCCCAGGCTGGAATGCAGTGGCACCATCATGGCTCACTGCAGCTTTGAACTCCTGGGCTCAAGTGATCCTCCCACCCCAGCCTCCCCAGTAGCTATCACACCTGGTTAATTTTTAGTTTTTTTGTAGAGATGGGATCTCGCTATGTTTCCCAGGCTGGTCTCAAATGGCCTCAAGTGAAAGTATTTAAGGATATGCATACACTGTCCAGTGATTATATTACTATAATACATATGGTATTATTTTATCTGTGTGTATATGTGTATATGAACATACACATATATATATTTTTAAACAGAATTTCCAGAGCCATCAACCACACCCCCACCACACCTCACACTTTGGCCACCTGACACTACTCACCCTTTCCCAGACTGAACACACATGCATGTGTCTCCATGCTTTTGTTCTTCCTCTTCTTCCTCTTTCCACTTCTCCACCTGGTGCCCTCTTCCTCATCCTCCTACCCACACCCTCTCTGTGCACCCCACCCCCCTTGTGAGGGGCAGAGCTGTGTCTGTATCATGGGGACATTCCCTAATAATGTAAATAATAATGATAAATAACATCCTCTAAATGTCTCCCATGTGCCAGGCACTGTCCAAGACTTTGGAGACACACAGGAGCCTCACACCAGCTCTGTGCCAGCACATCGACATGGCCACCCGCTCTTGTGGATGGAGAAACCGGGGCTAAGTGAGAGGAAGCAAACTGTCCCAATCACACAGCCAGCAGGTACACACACCAGGTTCCAGGATCAGGGATTCCAGAGCCCTGGCTCTTACTGCCTTGCCATGTGGCCAACACAGGTGCAGCCCAGCCATGAGTGGGGGCAGCGAGTGTCCCTGAGAACAAGGCTACCAAGGGCTGGCAGTCCCATCCCTTCCTCCGAGAGGGACAGGACACTTTCCGTTAGGCAGATTCCTTAGAAATATCACAGTCTCGGTTAAATACCTCCTCCTTCCTTTTGAGGTAGATCTAAGAGACTGGAGAACTCGTCTGCTGCTGCGCCAAAAAGGAAATGTGAAATTGTTTGTTTGTAGGGGAAAATTCTTACAGTACAACCCAGAATTAATAATTTATTATAGAGATTTCCTAGCTCCTCAGGCAGAAGTTCTAAAAGTGATACAAATTGTTATTTTGATTGCTTTAATGGAATATTTCCCTGGAAGCCTGTGCTCATTTGCCTGTGTAATCTGTAGCCGGGCAAAGAGTAAAAACAGAGAAAGCCTGGAGAAGGAAGTTTCCAGCAACTCCCCAGCGCAAATGCTCCATCACTGCAGGTCAGATAGGGCCTTCTGGTCTGTCTCTCATCCCTCCCACCAAGACAAGTCCTAGTCATTCGGCCTCCCTGTGCAAACTCCCTCCAGCCTCCTCTCCAGCTCCTTCCCTGCCCAACCCAGCCCTCTCCACCTGGGCCTTCCCGATCCCTTTTCCGCCATGACCCTGACTCTGCCCTGTAGAACCTCTGATGTGGCAGAACGCTCCTTAATAATAATAACAATGATAATAAAGGAACATCTGGAGTGCCTCTTACGGGCTGAGCCCTCTGCTAAACCCTCTTTCTGTGCACCTCATGTAATCAGTACAACCAACTACAACACAAGTATTGTTATTATCCCCATTTTACGTATAAGAAAACTGAGGATAAAGCAGTGGTAAAGCCAAGTAGGTTTGAAATAATAGCTTTGTACACGAAGGAAGAAAAGCTCATGTTTGTTTGAGACGTGATGGTAACCAGTGTGCTCAAAGCTAGGAATAAAGGAAGAATCACATAAACTTCGGATCACTTTTATTACCATAATCTCCCAAGAGATTACGTGAGCTCAAAACTAACATAATAGCTTGCAAAGTCACAAGCAGCTACTTCCAAAGCCTGTGCTCTTAATCACTACACTATACTGCTCCCAGCAGTCCTCCTGACCTGGGCTCCTGATGAACTCCCCAGTAGAAAGCACACCTCCGACCTCTCCCCAGGGCCTTCCGGGCCATGCATGAGGTCTGCACAATTCCATGCCACTGCTCACCACACCATGCCACCACAGCACCTCCTTAGAATTCCGCGTCATCTGCCCAAGCCAATCCCCTCATACTGCTAGTGATATGGGGGCACTCCTCCTGGCAGGTTCCTCCTTCCTCGGGACCTCCCACCACCATCTTCACCTACCCTGACCTCCCTGAGCTACACCTCTTTGACTCCACTAGTCTTAATCTCCATTCCCCAGCTCCAGCCCCATGGATGGCCACAGATAGGACCTCAATCTGTCATTTAGAGCTGCTCTAAGTCCCTAAGCTCCTTCCGAAAGCTTGTTTGTCACCATCTTCCTTTCATGCTCTCATCCTGATGAGCCGGCTCTTGCCAGGAACCTTGAAGTACTGTAACCAACAGGTAGATAAAGTTACCTGCCCTCTTGGTGAGTCTGAAAGAAAAACATCATCAATTCTGTTGCCCTGACCCAAGAATGGTCTGCATCCTCTTAAACGCATTGACACCGAGCTAGATTACGTGGTCGTCTTCAATAAAGTCATCCCATTTGGCTTCATAGCCAAGACACCGGGAAAGAATCATCAAATTCGTCTTTTCTCCAAAATAGAAGTGAGCAAATGTAATCACATGCATCACACAATGTGAAGCTCAGAGCTGAAAGGGGCCCTAGTGGTTACCTCTTCCAAGCCCCAATCTGACGCTTGAAACCCTCCTCAGTCTTCCTCCCAAGTGGCCTCACTGTCCACACCAGACATTCTCAGTGACAGAAGATTCACAGCCCAATCCACATTTAGGCAGCTCTGCCTGATTGGAAGGTTTCCTTCAACTGAGATGAGAGCTGCCTCTCTCTAATTTCTACCTAAATCCTGGGTCTGCCTCTTGGAACCAAAAAGAAGTCTGCTTCTGTTCCTCTTCCACAAGAGCCCTTCTGAGCTCAGATCGCATTCTTATGTGTCCACCGAGTTTTCTACAGGCCAGTGAGTGCTATTCCCTACAAGTTCCTTATAAGACATATTTGGGGGTAGGGAAGCAGCGTGTGGTGAAAGTAAGGGGCAGGATAAAGGGGCATTCATGGAAGTATTCCTTCCTCTTGTTTGAAAAGCAAATGTATTTTCTAATTATTTTCCTTTCATATGTCTATTTACTGATTTATTTTTGAGACAGAGTTTTGCTCTTCTTGCCCAGGCTGGAGTACAATGGCTTGATCTCAGTTCACTGCAACCTCCGCCTCCTGATTCAAGCAATTCTCCTGTCTCAGCCTCTCGAGTAACTGGGATTACAGGCATATGCCACCATGCCTGGCTAATTTTGTATTTTCAGTAGATATGGGATTACTCCATGTTGGTTAGGCTGTTCTTGAACCCCCAACTCAGGTGATCCACCCTTTTGGGCCTCCCAAAAAGCTGGGATTGAACAAATGAACAACACTGTGGCTGGCCTCATATGTCTATTTTATTAAGCTTGTTAATTATGTTGTACAAATCTTACAAATACCTTTGCCAAATTTTTGTCAGCTTAATTTATTCATTAACAAGAGGGGCATTTTAGTCTCCCCAAAATATCATGGCATTTGTTCATTTGTTCATTGACATTTTTTCCTTTAAATATTTAGAGACTCTGTTGCTAAGTGCATACAGGTTCAGGAGTGTTATCTTTTCCTATAAATTGTTCTTGTTATCATTAAGTAATAATCCTCTTTGTCTTTCAGCATACTTTGGGCCTTAAAGTTTCTATCATCTGCTAATGAGATTACTCTATTACATTTTATTTGATTAGTATTGCCTGGTCTATATTTTCCTATCTCAGTCCTTGCTACCTTTCAGTACCATTTTGTTTTAGGTTAATTACTAAAAACAAACACTGTATTTCTGGGTCTTGATTATTTTATGTATCTTCTATTTATCTTGCAAATCCAATCTATTTCTATTTATTGAGACTACTCAAATATTTTTATTTATTTCTACCCTCTATTATGTAATTATATATTTTTAATTTACCATGCTTTTTCCTTACTTCTTTCTTTCTTCTCTCTCACCTTCTATTGGATCCACTAAGTATTCTAAATATTTCTTTTTGCCTCTTTTGGTTGCACATTATGCATTCTACTACCATAATGGTTACCCTTTCACTGTTATCCTTAATTTGCTCTCCTGCATCCCTGACCTAACCCAACCTAAAGTTTGTCAATATATCTATCCTCTCCCTATGAAATGCAAAAATCTTAGAATGTTTTAACTTAGATCAGCCTCTTCCCAATCTTACATATTACTATTGCCTTTTTTTCTACTTTGCTTTAAACCTCCAAAACTAGTAATTACTTTTACAGGTGACATTATTTATTGAACAAACCTATTTAGATTATTGTTCATTTATCTATGTATTCGGTTACCATCACTTCTTAAATCTCACTTTCTCCTTTTGTACTGCATATCCTTCTTAAAAGCAACATATTGTTGAGTCTTTGTGTTTTTTAATATCTTTTTTTTTTTAGGCAGAGTCTTGCTCCCTCTCCCAGGCTGGAGCGCAATGGTGCAATCTCAGTTCACTGCAACCTCCGCCTTTTGGGTTCAAGTAATTCTCCTGTCTCAGTCTCCCAAGTAGCTGGAATTATAGGTACACACCACCGCATCAGGCTAATTTTTTGTATTTTAGTAGAGATGAGGTTTCAGTCTCTTTTAATGGGTATATTTATACCATTCACATTCAAAGTGATTATTGATATAATTGGATTCATACCTACTATGTTTGTAACTTTTCTACTTGTTGAACTTGTTGTTTTTTTCCTCCCTTCTTCTTCCTTCTCAGGTTTCAATTGAACGTGTCATACAATTCCATTTTATCTCTTCTGTTAGCATTTCAATTATATTTCTTTTTTTAAGTATTATTAGTTTCCCTAGAGTCTGAAATATACATTTATAACTAATTTAAGTTCACCTTCAAATGATACTATTCTTCTTTGTGTACCTTCTAATAGAATATTCCCAGTTCCTCATTCCTGTCTCTTAGGATATGGCTGTGATTCATTTCACTTATCCATATGTAATAAATCATCCCATACATTGTTATTATTGTTACTTTACACAAACATTTATTACAGTTCATTTATTCTTCCTCTAACTCCCTTCTTTCCTTATGTAGAACTGAGTTTCCGAACTACATCATTTTCCTTCTGGAGAACTTCTTTCAACAATTCTTCCAGACCAAGTCTGCTGGTGATAAATTCCCTCCATTTTTGTTTGATGGAGAAAGTCTTTATTTTTCCCTTCACTTTTGAAGGATTATCCCCCATGATATAGACTTCTAGGCTGGTGAGTTTTTTTCTTTCAACACTTTAAATATGTCACTCCACTCTCTTCTTGTATGAATGGTTTCTGACAAATAATCCACTGTAATTTTTATTCTTGTTTCTCTATAAGTAAGGTAATTTTTACCTCTGGCTTCTTTCAAGATTTTCTCTTTGTCTTTGATATTTTGACATTTGCCCTGTGACCTCAATTCTCTGATAGGCTAAGAAAATGTGTTGATTTTCCTTTTGTTCAGCTTTACTTCTTATTGTAAAGGTCAGAGTGATGGTGTCAAAACTTTACCTGTCAAGAGCTGAAACTGCAAGTCGCTCATATCTTTCTTGTTGAAGTACATGATTTAGCAGTTCAGCAAGAGTCTGTGAGTGGTAAACTCTCCCTGTCATTATCTGAAAATGTCTTCGTTTGCCTTCACTAATAAATGATCATTTATCTGAGTACGAGGTAATTATTACTATCTCTTAACACTTGAAGATATTTTCTTTTGTCTTCTGACTTCTAACAATGCTGAAAAAAGTGCCTGTCTAAAAGTTACACTTTCTCTCTAGTTGCTTTCATAATTTTCTCTTTGTCTTTGATGTTCCTCAATTTCACTAAAGGTTTGTTTAGATGTCTGTTTATTTTTATTTAATTTGCTTGGGATTTAGTATGCCTTTTCAATCTAATGATACATGTCTTGCAACAGTTTTGTTCCATAAAGTCCTTAGCTATTATTTCTTCAAATATTGCCTCTCTTCTCCTTTTTTGTTTTTCCAGGCCAACTATTAGGTGTATGTTGGACTTTCTCATGATATTTTGTATTATCTCTCTCTTTTTTTTTTTTCATATCTCCCAACTCTTTAGCTTTCTATGCTATGTTCCTGATAATTTCCTCAGCTCTGCCTCCTCCCAAATCATTAATTTTCTATTCAGCTACATCTTATCTGGTATTTAATCCATCAACTGAATTTTAATTCTGATGGTCATGATTTTTATTTCTAGAAAATTTGTTTGATTATCTTTCTGGTCTGTTTCTTCTTTTTTACGGTATTTTATTCTTTTATAATGGTTTCTAATCTTTGTCATCTCTTTAATCATTTTCTAGTCTCTTTCAAATTGTGTGTTATCTTGGTTTCTTGAAGTACTTTTCCTCTTGGTTATGCCCCCTAACTTCCCCTCATTTTCTTGGGTGGTTTGACATTTTTTAATTGTGAGCTTATTTAGCAGTTATTATTTATTCTGTAGGCATGTTGTAGATACTAAACTGTGGAAGGATCCAGATGAAAATTTTTTATATGTGTCTGTGAGGCACCTCAGGGATTTCACTAATATGCACCCAGTTTTTATATTATTTCTATTCTTAGATTTTTTAGAAATTTTTGTTTTTCTCTGAGTCCCATGCAGAATCAAGTTTCTGTACTGCTTCCTTCAGCCTGTAGGTAAAACTTATCTAGTGCCCATTTCATAAAAAGTGCAGCCCTTCCAGGTTTCCAGTTTTCTGCAGGAATTTTGGTTCTCACTCCCATATATCACACAGTTCTAAGGCTATATCTTTTGTTTCAACATCAGCATCAAAACCCCAGCCCCTGTTCACTAGAGACTAAATTGAGAACCCATACCCTGGGCCACCAGGATATTACATTGGCTCATGCACTTAAAGTCTGGCTCTGAGCCGCCTTTTAAATGCCAGCCCCTGAGGATTTCCCTCTTTCTCTTTCATAGATAATACACATGCACGCACACACACACACACACACACACACACACACACACACACACACGTGCTTTTATATATGTATATGGTTTAATAGATATTATGCTTTATTGTTATATTTGATCCAGCATTTCCATTGTTTGCAATAGCAGGAGAGCCTACAATAGCTCAGACCTTTTTATAAGAACAAGAAATCTATGTTCTTTTTTATAAAAATAATTTACAAAACAATGAATGTTTATTTTTATTGTTTCTTAAGAGCTTTGTAAATAGCCAACTTCCTTAAGTCAAACTTCTGATGCACCTTCAAAACAAACAAGCTGTAAGACCAGAATTATCTGTTCTTTTGTCTTTTTTTGAACTGCAATACTGGTTAGCCTTGTTTGAGGGGAAATATCTCTACCCAAAAGTCAATTCTCACACAGTATCTTTGGCTGCATCAATTGCTGTTACTTTATGCCACACAACACAGCACAGGTGGTCAATGTCACTGACATGGCATATCTGTAAAAATTTCTTGGATGAATGAATGAATAAATGAATGAAAGAACATCCCAGCAAGGTGCAGGCAGCTCTTTGACAATTTCCTGTAAACTTTAAATCCCACATACACAGAATTTGCCTGCCATCAAAAAGAGTGGAACAGACAGGAGGAAAAACTGTAAATACATCAAAATAAAAATAAGTGATGGATTTCCTATTTGTTTGATCACTCACAGAATGTTAGAGTGGGAATGGATCTCAAGGATGATCCAGTGCAATGTCCCACCCCAAATGCAAAAACCATGAGCCAGAGTGACCAGCCCAAGAGCTATCATTAAAGTCCAGAACCCCATGCTTTTCACTATGGCAGCTTGCCCAGTGTTTCTTCAAATTCCTCCCTGCCTTACAAAACAGACACATTGATTTTTATTGGGGAGCCACCCTTGTGCTTGATCCACAGGAAGACAAAAAATACTCAGCTGTTTAGAAAATATTTCAAAAGCTATTTAGAAACAAATGGGCATTCTGAGGCAATATTCTTGGCAGCAAAGCAAGTGAAGAAGGCTGAGGTCCCATACAGTCCATGTAATTTTCATCCTTGGGTCACTTTGAGATGATAACAATAGAAGGATAAGGGAGAGTATGGCTGATCTAGAAGCACCCAGCACTTCTAGAGATACAGGGAGCAACAACTCCACAATAATCTTTGTGATTATCTCATTCCAAAGGCAAGATAATGTCCAAGTTAAATCTTAAACAGCTCAGTGTTCAGGAAGCTATTTCTACCTCCTCTCCTCCAGCTGGGAACAACTGGGAATGAGAGCCCCTCTCCCCCTGCCTGTACTCTCTTATAGCTCCCTACTATGGGTGAAGTCATTTATCTGATTGGTCAGAGCCCAGAACAGACAGAGAGCTATGCTCGCTGGTGGGTGGCATCACTGCGCCTTGCAGCTCAGCAGTCTTTCTCCGGAACTTCAAGCTTCCTGTGCTTCAGGCTTCCCATGGGAAGGCCCAGTTAAGGCCCGTCTCTCAGTTCCGTCTTCCCCACCTGCAACTGGGTGGGGAAGCCAGAGAGGGTCTGCTCTACAGGGCAGTCTGAAGTAATGTGCCAGAAGCTTTACTTAGGTCTCCTCCCAGGGGTGCTTAAGTTAAGCCTAAGTCGTGCTGCCCAACTCAGGTTTTCAGAGCCCCCAGGAATGGTTGGGAAGGTATGGAGTGAGTATTTGGGTACTTGCTCAGTACCCAAATCAGTACCTTGTCTATTTTCGCTAGGCTGGCAACCCTACAGAGGAAGAATAAGAGAGAAGATTCAAAGCTCCAACCAAACCCCAACTCTTCCTGTCCACAAAAGCAGAGCCTTACAAATAGTGTGCCAAAATATCCAATCCTCTCAGGCTTTGGATGACCAGGGGACATGCGGGGAAGCTAAAGCCTGCAGGACAATTGCCTTCAGCCACAAGCATCCTGTTTGTCCTGGCGCGTTATGCAAATATTAACACCTTCTATGTGTGCTGTGGTGAATTGAAAGTCCTGAACATAAGCACATCCAGCCTACCATCTGCTTGTTTAATCTCTAAAATGTATGACTTCTCCCTCCTTCAAGATTCCCCAAGTCCCTGCATACCAAGCCCCCACCAGAGAAGTCAAATTCAAACTATGAAATTCTTATTCTCCTCAAGAGTTGAGCTGATGCAGCTGATGGTGGCCACTTGAGGCACCTTCCTATAGATTGAACCTTTTCTGCCTAAGGAGGACATTTTCCCACGGGTACCCTTTGGGTGGGAAAATGTCTCAAAGGGCAAACAGCTGCTTCCAAATCTAGAGTCATAAGAATATAGAGTTACAGCTGAGATCTGCCAGATTCACATGAAACCTTACTTTGGTCCAATTACTTCATGTATCATGTACAACTTTCAACAAAATATTAGGCAAGAAAAAAAATAAGAAGAGATAAAGTAAGCATCAGAACCAGACTCAGACTTTGGAATTATTATATGGATAATTTTTTTTTTCCCTGGAGATGGGGTCTTGCTCTGCCAACCAAGCTGGAGTACAGTGGCATCATCTCAGCTCACTGTAACCTCAACCTCCCAGGCTCAAGTGATTCTCCCCACTCAGCCCCCCAAGTAGCTGAGACTGCAGGCAGCACCACCATGCCTGGCCAATTTTTGTATTTTTTGTACAGACCAGGTTTCAAAGTCCCAAGCCATATCTTCCCAGAGCATCAAGTTGGATAATCTAGGAGGAGCTACCCTAGAGGGTCTGGGATTTTTCTTCATTAAGTTGGGCTATTAGAAGGCTTTCTTGAGCCACATGGTCACAGTAGCCCTGCCCCTGCAGAAATGCACTGATTAGCATGCAGGTGTCATACTCACCAATAAGACAAGCTCTACACAACCTACTGCAGGGCCTCTAAATGTGCTGTTGAGGACCATAGCCACTGCCTCACTGGTCTGCCCACTGAAAACTCATGTGAAAATCTCCTTTCCACTCTAAATGTCAGAAAAAAAAAACATGGCTTCCATTGAGGAATTGGACTCTTCTCTACTGGTGGACAATGAGAAGAACACAACTGATTGCATTTCCCATTTTGCTTTGAACATCAGGAAGCTCAGAATCAAATTCAAGTTAACTCTAGTAACACTGGGGGCCTGGCTGGAGATTTGGAGGGCTGGTGCGGGGAAGTGGGAGAAGGTGGGGGAGCAGAAGGGAAAGGAGAGAAGCTGTGCATGATGGGGCCACGCTTCCTGAGCAATACTACAGACTGGAGAGAAGCCAGCCGCAGGCAGCCAGGTTCAAAGGTACAGCAATGTCGCTTACACCCTGGCAATAGCCTCCTGGTCCCTCAACCCTCCAAGTCTCCTCACAGCTGCAAGAATAATCTTCCAATCTGTGTTGGATTGGACCCTGACATTCCCTGATTTAAAGTCTCACAGAGGCCTCTCTTTGCTCTCAAGATAATAAAATCCAAGTTCCTGGCCCTGGTCCATAAGTCCCCTCCCACCTCACTAACTCACCACATACCGCTTTCTGCCACTGTGCCGACCAGCCCACCCCTCCCCCCTGGGACCTGGCACTGAACTCCTGGGCAGAGGAGGCCAGATACTGTCTGGAGGCAGCAAGGCTGACAGCAGCCACCAGTGCCCTGGCCCTAGCATCTTCACCTGAACCCCAGCCCTGCTCCAGGCATTAGAGGAGCAAGAGTCATCCAATGGCCTCCCAAGACCCTGCATCCCCCTCCCCTTTACTGCTCAGGGCCATGGGTCCTGTGACACAGACTGACCCTCTCTGCCCACCCTAATAAGGATTCCTGGGAGAACTGCCCTTCAGTGCCCCTCCTTGTGCTTCAGTGTAAAAGATCTTCTCTACTCCTCCCCCTCTTCCCACCAGACCCTTCTCATTCTTCTTATCTTAGAATCATTTTTTCAGGTTGGAAAGGCCTTGGCATTTAGATAATCAAGCCCTCTAATTTTAAACTTCTAAAACCACATATATGAAAATGAATAGATTCTACTTGCATGCCTCCAGCAATGGAACGCTCACTACTTAACAAGAAGGCCCATTCCACTGTCAGAAAGCTTGGGCTAATAGTGAGTTCTTTTGGCCTATCTTCTTCCTTGTTCACAACTTCAAGCCTTCTCTTCAAAAGACCAAATTACCCCAATTTCTCCAGTCATCCTTCCTAGGTAAGAATTTTCAGTTGCCTCTTTTGCACAAATTCTACTTTGTCTGCAAGGAAGGAGCTTGGCCCTGAGCACAGCCCTGTGAGGGGAGGAACAGAACCAGCTCAGAGGAGAATGGGACAGTCCCAGCCCTAGACTTCCATTTATGCCCCCTGAGACCACACTGGTTCATGTGGCAGTGCCAGCACCTCCTAACTCATGCTCAGCTCCTTGCAAAAGCAAATGAACCCCCAGGTTGTATCCCCAGGAAACTATCCATCTCTAAGAGTCAGTGGACAGCCTGACTGCGCTACCACTAGGAGTGTTCCAATGGCCACCAGCACAGGCTCTGGAGCCAGGCACCTGGCTTCTGATCTTGGCCCTATATTTACTGTGTGCCCTTGGCTAAGTCATTGTACTCATCTCACCAAGCCTCAGCTGTTCTGTCTGCACAATGGGGATGATGGGAGTTGGTGTGACTTGGTAACGTGGTAGGGTAAGTAAGGGTCCTCTCAGAACAAAGCCAGGCATGCCTTAAGCAATGAATACATAGTAGCTACAGCAATTACTACAGCAATCATTAAAACATTTTGGTTTTAATGTAACAATGTAACATTAAAACAAAATGTAACAATTTGTAACAATGCATTTATGAGCTCAGATGAGACAAGTTGGTGCAGGCTGAGTTGGTCAGTGAAGGCCTCACGGGGCAGGCAGGACTCCTGCTGGGCCTAGACAGGGTACTAAAAAATACAAAAATTACCTGGGCATGGTGGTACGCACCTGTGGTCCCAGCTACTTGGGAGGCTGAGGCAGGAGAATTGCTTGAACCCGGGAGGCGGAGGTTGCAGTGAGCCGAGATTGTGCCACTGCACTCCAGCCTGGTTCCCGGCAACAGAGCAAGACTCTGTCTCAAAAAAAAAAACAAAATAAACAGGCTGAAAGAATGTTCCAGGCAGGGAAACAGTGAGCAGGAGCTTGAGTGTGAACCACAACATTAAGAACGTAATAACTACAGTAACTGTCACCAAACAAGCTCAGAGCCTCCCCAGGATTTGCATGTTCATGAACATACACACACACGCATGCGCATGCCGGCCCTGGGAGAGGCAAGGCCATGGGCAGCAGCCCCCTTGGACACAGGAGCAGCCCAGCCTGTGCGGGCAGCAAAGGCTCAGGCCTGGCCATAGCCCGAGCTTCTTGTGAGTAAGCAGAGGGACATGGGGACGGTGAATGGGGCATAAGGAGGATGAAGGTCTGGGGTTGGGGTTTCAAGTGGTAGAAACCACGAGGGACTCTTGTGGGAGGTGGGCTTCAAGAAGAAAGAGATCCAATGGTAGCTGCAGAAACAGGCTAAGAGGCAAGAGGTCACAGTGAAAGTTGCTTCCAAGGTGAGCAGAACAATCCAGGCCACAGATCCCGGGCTCTGGGACACACTGCTCTTAAAGCAGCCACACCTCGTCACCTCTATGTCCTAGCCCTCTGAGGTAGGGTCCTCTCCTGCTCCTCCACCCACTGTACCTGACTTCCTTTCACTGCCCCCCATTTCAACCATCCAGGACCCTTGCAGCTCCCTGCCCACACCTGCATTCCTCCAGCCCTTCGCCTGTGCCACTCCCTCGGCCTAGAATGCCCTTTTCAGCTGGCCATCTGCTATCGCCACAGGTCGGCATTCTGCCCTTCCCTCAAGGCACCTCCTCCAGGAAGCCTTCCCCTTTCTCAGCCTGGCACACCTGTCTCCCCACCCCTCCTCTCTTTCTCCCCTCCTCATGGTGGGACACAGATCCACAATGAAGGAAAATGAGCTCTCTGAAGAAAAAAAGCACATTCTCTTTCTCCCCAGAGTACCCAGCCCTTTTTCTGCCTCATGGTCGAGGTTCAGGCCATTCCTGATAACCAAGCTCAATCATGTCAGAAGCACACACCAACCCCTTCCCAGGAACAGGATGCCCACCTGGAGAAGTGCCACCATTGAGAGGGCAAAGTGGCTGATGAGAGCAGGAGGCATTTCTGGTGGCTTTCTCTGTTAGACAAGGGGCAGACCTTCTCCCAGTTTAACCCCCTGTGACCTTTGAACTTCCTGGGAGGTCAGCAGCATGTCCCCTTCCCCAGCTGTCTCTCTGTCTCTGGTCCAATGGGAGGGAGGGCCCTGGCCCGTTCCATTTTGCACCCGTATTGATCTGTTGGCAGCAATGGGCTGGATAATTAGCCAGGAATTAGGGTTTCTATTACAGCCAGGAGGCTGCTCCAGCTGATTTATCACCTGAATAATTTACTGTGATTGAAAGGAAATTAAAATGAACTCCATTTGACAACTGTGAGCTTTTATGGGCTTTAGTGAAGGCTCAAAAGCCAGATTAATAGCCTGGTGTTGGTTAATAGTCTGCCGAGAGTAAATACGGCAGGCTGTGCTCCGCAACCTTCCTATGGCGGCCGTAGGAGGGACCCGCTCCCACCAGGAGCGCTGCTCTAACGACAGCATCAACGGGAGTTTTACTGAAACAGATTCCACTGTTGGAAACATACACACACACATATGCACACACAGGCACACACACGCACATATACATGCACCCACACACTCGTCACCAGCAGTTTTTTTCCTTCTCTTCCTTCCAGGTGATTTTTACTCACTCCACATGTAGGGAATACAGAATTGCTTTTTCAATAACCATTTTGAAAAGGAAGTGTTTCATCGCCCCAGGAATAGTCAACATTAACCCCTTCCACCCAGGGCAAAGGGTTTACTAAGTTTCCCTATAAAAGCCAGAAGCCTGGGCGGGCTACCCAGGCAGATCTTGGTGGGAAAAGCTGCAGAGTAGGGCAGGCTCTGATCTAACAGCAGTGTCTGCCAGAACCCCTGCCTGGCCCCAGTGAGGAATGTTCTTCCCATGGGGGACAGGTGGGGGATCTGGGAGGATGTGGCCTCTCCAAGACTATGGCAAGCTTCTGAGAGTTCTGAAATGACGGGCAGACTCTGGCTGCAAAAGGCCAGATCTGGAAACCAACCAGCCAGAAAACTGGTCCCTGGAATTGTCCAGATCTGGAGGCCCATGGAACCATCTTGCACAAGATGAAGACAGAAGACCTTGAGATCAGATTCCAGCTCTGTGGTTCAACAATATTTCAGAAACTCTCTGAGTAAACAACCTGGGAAGAAAAATGTTCCAATCTATAAAATGGGACTCACGAATCATTCCCAGCCTGTTGGCAGGCATCTACACTGGGGGTCCAGTGAGAAGACGGAAGTGAGTGGTCTTTGTAAACCGAGTGCTATGGTGCACAGGTGAGGAGGATCGCTGTTGTCGCGTTCAGTTTCAGCTGCTGCTGCTGTTCTTGTTGTCATCATCAAAATCATGATTACTCCTACCACAGATACGGAAACTGAGGTCCAGAAAAAAAGTGACTTGCTCAGCAGGGTGGCGCTAGGATTCAAATCAAGCTTCCCGACCCCAAGGCCAGTAAGTGCTCTTTCTTCCCCATCAATCTACTCAACGAAAGTGACAGCAAGGCCCCCATCCAGGCCACTAGACCACAGAGACACAAACTCAGACAGCACGATCTGCTTGAAAATGGAAGAGGCAGCCAGCCTCCACGGCCAGCACCACAGGCCCCCTCCCTGTTGCCACTACCATGCCACGCTGGGACTCACAGGCAAGGCCTGTGGAACCTTCACCTCTCAGAGAGCTAGCATGAGGAGCTCAAGGAAGCTGTACCCTTGATGCACATCCCTTCCCAGCCTGCGGCCCCTTGCTCGGGCATCATTTGTCCAAAGTGACTGGGAATCGGGCATGAGGGTATGTCATTCATAGCCCAGTGCCTGTGTGTGTGCCGGGCAGCCCCGCCGCCTCACCTTCCATCTCTCCTCATTAAAGCACATTACAGGGAGGTGAAGCAGATTAACCAGAAAACACTGGGTCAGTCATTATCCTGCCACACAGTTCACCTGCAGGCCCCATCTCCGCGCGCACACAGTCAGAGATAGGCCTGCAGATGTGCCCGCTCATTCTGAAGGACACCGCTAGATGCTGAGTCCTCGCAGAGTTTGTAATCAGGTCTCCTCACCGTCAGACCTCATCTCTCCATGACCCCATGGGACCTGTCCTTCAAGACCCCCATCCAACACTGCCCACTCTGTGCCATTGTCCTTGATGCTCCCAGCCCAGGTAATGTCCCCCTCACTGGCAGACACCTCATCAGGACACTCTGAATGGTCTCTCTTGTCCTGTGTGCTCTGAGTCCACAGCACGCTGCCCCTGTGCAACTGGGCAGAGCTGATGAGCACCTGGCACTGTGCCTGGCTCCCAGCCCACGTTCAGGGAAGGTGTTGGGTGAGTGGCATGTGAGTGGGTGAGCGAGTGAGTCCATGGGCAGCTTCCACAACGCTGGGGGATGAAGCCCTGCAGGCTGCGTGGTCTTCCTGGGCATTCGAAGCTAAAGGAGGTACAGTGCAGATTCTGAGTCTCCATGAGAGTCATGAGAAACACAGAGGGAGTCTTACACTGAGTGTCTGTGTTGGTAAGGGGTTCATAGAAACTCTTATGCTGCAGAGGCCAGGTGGAGTGCAGAGGCCTGGATCCCTGTCCTCCCCACTCACTTGCTGGGTGACCTCAGACATGCCCTGTCCTCTCTCTGGGTCTCTAAAAAAACAAGAGGGTTGAAACTTGCCTCTGTGGTTCCTGCCAGCCCTAAAATTATGGGATCTCTTACGACAGCAGTTAGAAGATAAACTTTGTTCCACATTCTGGAGAGAAAGACAGGCCTCAGCCAGGAAGGTTTCTCAATCAAGTCCACTCTCACTTTCCTCCTGTGTCAGAGAAAATGTGCCTTCTGCCCTCTCTCAGAAGGGTTCTGAGCAGAGGGGAGAGGGTGCTTGTGATGGAAACAGACTCTCCTCCCTGAAGCCCAGGACCTAGAGTGTGTGGGATTGGCTGTGTCCAGCGCCATAACCATGTCCTACCCAGCAGTGGCATCACTCGGCTTGTAGGAGAAAGATTAAAATTCTCACCCGAGTCTACAAGACCAGGCCCACCTCCCCAGCATCATTCCCCAATCCGCTCCAGCCCTGAGCCACAGCCACGCCAACTCTCTCTGTTCCTCATTTCTGCCACCTCCCTCTCAACTCAGGGCCTTTGCACCTGCTGTCCCCTCTGCCAGGCACCTTCCTTCTACCCCCACACCCCTTCTCCTTGCTACACCCAACCCCCTCAGGCTCAGCGTAAATACCTTTCCCCCAGGAGGACCCTGCGGGCTTCAGGCTGGCTCAGCCTTTCCTTTAGGCTCTCAGAGAACCTCAGACACCACCTCCTCAGCACCAAGCACACCTGTAATCCATGACTCTCTAGCTAACTCTTTCATTGGGGTTCTTCCACAAGTCTGTAGGCTCCCGGAGGGCAGGTCCAAGCCCATCTTGTTCACTGATGTGACCCAGTTCATGGCTCCATGCCTTGCATAAAGTAGACACTCGTCATATTTGTTAAGTGAATGTATGACTTGCAGGGTGGCCTTAGGCAAGTCGCTTTGCCTCGGGACCTTGATTTTACCATCTGAAAACGAAGTGGCTAGAAGGTCTGTAAGAGCTCTCATAGAAACTGCTCAGACACAGACAGTCACAGACGGGTGGCCCCAGAGGCCCTGCTCTCTCCTCACCACCCAAGGTCCTCTCCAGCACCTCGCATCTCCATGGGAGCTGTGCAGGGAGCCTACACTATTTGGAATGACTTTTTGGAGAAAATTCAGAAGCAACCTCTAATTAGCATTTAGAGGAAGCTCATGCAGCCAGGTCTCACCATTGGTACCAGCGAGAAACGTGCTGGGGAAAGTTACTGTCTGCAGGGTCACTCTGGTTGGCCCGCCAGGTGGGAGCTCTTGGCAGTCCAGAGCCATGTCTAGCCTGCAAGTTTGTCTGCCTAGGCCCGGGCACACACTGGGTATCGGGAAATAGTCTTATGAATTGAATCTGCTACTTCAGGGGCCTTAGACCTCAAGAGCCTGTCACTGGGCCAAGTCTCATGATCCCACCTCTATAGCCACAGGGAGTGGCCACTCCGCCCAGGGTACAGCACACGGCCAGTCAGCCAGGGCTGGCCCTCCTGCTCTCTCCCCTCGCCTGCAAATAACCCAGGTGGGAGTTTGTGCAATGAGACATTTCCTCATCTCCAGACTTTTGGATTCAGTCACTAAAAGCATGACAGGGTGACCTGGTAAGAGGGCAGACGGTGGTACACCCACCTGCTCCCTCATTCCATTGTTCAGCCCCCAGGACCCAAGACCACCTCAGGTGGCCCGGAAGATCATTACACCCCTCTGTCCAAAGAGCTCTTGGAAAGGACACCAGAGCAGCCAGAGAAGTCACCCACCCGCTGGCGGGCCAGCAACAGAAACACCAGGGCAAGAAGCCATTGGAGCCCAGACAAGCCCTCCTGACCTCATGGGATGTAGTGACTACCCAAGTTTGGCCAAGAACACTGAAGAGCCCTCTCTGAGCAGAACCTGCTACGCCCTCACCCACATCCTGCCAGATGCCTCTGCCTTCAGGAGAGTGGCTGGGCCGGTGTGGCGGTGGCCAGCATGGCTGTGGCAGGTGTGGCGGGCGTGCATTGCAGGGCGTACCTGCTCGGGCTTGATGGGCTCCGTGGTGGTGAAGATGTCTGAGTAGTGCTGCCTCTCAAACACGCGGTCCAGCACCTCTAGCTGCTGCTGTGTGAACAAGTCTCCCCGCATCTGCTTCCGTAGGAAATCTCTGCCTGGAAGTGAGTGGCCATTCGGCACCGGAGACTCCTGAATACCTTTGAAGAGCATGAGAGAAGGAAGGGTGAGTGGAGGTTACACACATTGCTAAAGAAAGACAGGTCAGACCCTGAGACTACAAAGAGGACCTGACCCCAACTCCCTCCCTGACCAGAGGAGACATGGGCAGGGGCTTACTCACCTGCTGGTAAGTGCAGAGCCAGGCTCCTGCAGCCATGTGCCAAGGACTGTGCAAAGCCCCTCCCCCCCCCTTTTTTTTTTGAGATGGAGTTTTGCTCTTGTAACCCAGGCTGGAGTGCAATGGCACAATCTTGGCTCATGGCAACCTCTGCCTCCCAGGTTCAAGAGATTCTCCTGCCTCATCCTCCCAAGTAGCTGGGATTATGCGCCACCACTCCCAGCTAATTTTGTATTTTTAGTAGAGACAGGGTTTCTCCATGTGGGGAGGTTAGTCTTGAACTCCTGACCTCAGGTGATCCACCTGCCTTGGCCTCCCAAAGTGCTGGAATTACGGGCGTGAGGCACTGCACCTGGCCAACAAAGCCATTTCGACATGCATCGTCTCATCTAATCCTTATAATGACCCTCGATGTAGGTAATTTTCCCCACTTTGCAGATGAGAAGATTGAGACCTAGAGAGATTTATCGATTTGCCTGAGGATTCGAGCTTGGGCTGACCCACAGGCTTAGTCATCAGGTGCTCCTGCCCCTCCTGTCCTAAAGACCCTCCTGGAAGGTACCATTTCCCCAGAGCTGATGTTTTTACCCTGGACATTTGCCATTCATAAGACTATTTCCTGATAGCCAGTGTGTGCCAGGGCCTTGACAGATTGTAGGAAAACAGTACTCTCATACAATTCTGGCAGAGTGGTAACACACCTGTGCTGGACAAGTCAGCAAATCTATCAAAACCACAAATGCACATTCCCTTTGATATAGCGATTGCACTTCCGGGAATTTATTTTACAGCTCAACTTACACATATGAGAAGTGATGTAGGTTCAAGGTTCTTGTAGCAAAAGGCTGGAAACAACTCAAGAGTTTATTTGTGGGGGGTTGGTTAACTAAGCCAGGCATACTTGCATAACAGAAAACTGCAGCAGCAGAAAAGAATAAGATTCCTTCTGTGAACTGATAGGAAAAGATCTTCAAGATATACTATTATGTAAGAAGTAAAAAACAAGGTACAACACACCATGTATCATATACAACCTTTTGTGTAAAAGAGGAAGAAAATAAGACTATGTGCAGTATGTATCTCTCCAAAGGTAAATGAGGAAAATTTATCCTGGTCACTCACTCGGGGAGGAAGGAAGTGAGTGAGTGGAGGTGAGCAGGGAGAGACTTTCCACGGCATGTTTTTCTTTGGTTTGGTTTGGTTTCAAAAGTTGAAATGTACTGTCTATTCCAAAATGTAAATTAAGTAAGTGTAAGATTAATTCCCTCTGTGTTCTGTATTGTTCACTATTCACATTGTAACAGTCTCTGGTGAAGATGCTACATGTCAAAGGAAACATTATGAATTATCAATAAAGAAACAAACGGATGAACTATCTTCTGTGAGTCTCAAGCTTGAACTGTTCAAAAAAAAAATCAAGTATGGAGGGCAAACGGTTTCTAGCAAGAAAATGGCGTCTGGGGGCACATCATTGGCCAGGGCTCTCTGGGACCACACTGCTCTCACAAGGCTGACCAGAGGCACTCTTGAAACCCAGGCCCAGAGGTGGGGCGTCTGCCTTTGCAGTTGGAAAGCCCTGGGGAAACCAGCATGGATCTGCTCTCATGCTAAAAGTCGCCCTTACTAAGGCCTTGTCTGACCCCTGCCCCCACAGCACACGGCTGCCCTGGACTAGACTTCATCTGTCATGTCAAGCACCCATCCATGTGAGGAACGAGGCCAGACTAAGGATGTGGCGTCACCAAGACTCAGCCAAAAGTCACTGCTTCCTCAACTGTACTTATCTGAGGACAACAGCAGCACAGTGGCTGACATTTGAATAAAGATAGCAGCTTTGAGTGTTGACCTTTCAGATCCTGGGTGGAAGCCAACAGGCTCAGAGGACCCAGCATGCTCTACAGGACAGGCCTTCAGAGGCAGCTCATGAGCCCTCTGAGAAAATGGATCCCCCACCAATTTTGACCCAAGAGGATACTGTAGGCTGGGCCACAGCCTGAGTGATCAAAATCCCCTACATGTGGGCCAAGGCAGAAGTTGGTCTATTTGACCAACATTCCCCAGCCTGAACATTCCCCAACGTGCTCCTCCTCTGGCAGTCTGTGACCCTGGCCTTCCACAAGACAGGTGCCTGGTCCTGCCGACAGGACATTATCCTAGAGAACCTTCTCCCATCATGGCCCATCCCCATGGGGACCATTCCCACAAGGTCACCAGGCCTAGCAGGTATGGGAGCTCACTGTCCAGTCTGTCTGCCCAGCAGGGTTCTTCCATTGGTCAGCACCCACCAAATGGCCTTTTCTCAAATGTTCTATGCCTACACACACACACACACGCACACCCACACACACGTACACCAGGAAAGACGGCTAAGTTTTTCCCTACTCAGCTGTTGCTCTGCCAGTCATCCTGGTCCCAGCCACTCCTGCTAAAGCATGATGCTGGCCTTGGTCCCCAGTCCACCGCCAAGTTCCTCCCCGTCAGAAGGGGCACATCCACTTTCAAAGGACTTCTCCCTCCACCGGCTTCAGTTATACTTCCCAGCCCTGACCCCGCCAGCCAGGCCCGAAACTCAGTGACACCTCCTTCCTGTCAGTCACCTCCTATGGACTCCCGCCGAGGCCTCACTTTGTCCCCAGCCAGGCAGTGCCCAGCTCCTCCCGCCCACCCAGAATTCTCCATCAGACCCCCTCAACTCTGCCCCTCTAGGGGACTTCTTCCTGCCAGCCAGGACATCCTACCAGAGACCTCCTCAGGCTTGATCCCTCTCCCATGCGACTCATGGGCCAGGCTCTTTCCACAGCTCAGAGCCCAAAGCTCAGAGAGGGTGGCTTGACTGAGGGCCCCTGTGGGCAAGGTCACTGTCTGATTACCCAGTAGAGCCCAGCACAGCGTAAAGGCTCTGGGCACACGGGCACACACAGGGGCGTTGGGAGACCCTCTCCCTGAGGATACCACACAGACTCTGAGCATAGGCAGCCTCACTGGACCCACGTCCCTCTCTACAGAATCTCCTGGAAGTGGAATGGCTGCGTCCTGCTCTGGTTCTTTGAGAGTCAGCCACAGTTCCTGTCAGCTGAGCCTGTAAGGATATCCAGGCTGCCAGGCGCAGTGGCTCGTGCCTGTAATTCCAGCACCTGGGAGGCCAAGGCAGGTGGACTGCCCTCGGCGGGCTGCGAGCTGGGCAGAGCCCACCTCCCGGGCATTCACCCTGACCCGAGATTGCCCTCGTCCCAGCAGCAGGGAAATAAAGACAACAGTGTCTGTCATTTCCTTAAGAAGTCTTCGGACACTCCAAAACACGTAATCAGTTATTCACTGGTTTAACAAATTTTGATAAAATATTTACTCTGTACCAGGCAATATTTTTTTAAGTAAATACATTTTAAAAATAGACAAAAACCAGGGATATAGTGCTGACCAAGACAAGCCTTTCTCTCTAGAGAGGGCAGCCCACTTAAGGGGTCACACGAATGAACATAGGATTACAAACTGTGACTGATGCTAAGGAGAAAGAGAGCATAAAAATATACCCCTGTGACCATGTAGAATGGGGAGGGGAGCAGACTGGTGTGGGAGGAGTCAGGAGTCAGGGAAGTCTCTAAGAGAAACTGCCAGGAAAGTGAGGAGTGAGCAGGGAGACGGGGCAGAGAGGGTGCCAGACAGAGGGGACACCTGCGTACAAAGACCCTGAGAGAAGGGGATGAAAGGAACAAAGGGAGAGAGGGAAGAGGCCCCAGGAGAATATGGAGAGGCTAGGAGGGATCCAGCCAGACAACCCCCGAGGCCAGAGGGAGGATCTGAGGAGCTATGAGAAGGGCTGGAGAGACACGTGCCCGCCACATTTCTCAGTCCCAGGGCCCAAATCACTTGTTCCTTAAGGACAGGCCCTGCTTTCTAAACTCTGCTCCCAAGGCTCCGCTTTTGGCAGAAACTAGGGGCCAGCTGAGATAGGAGGTTGCATTTGTGGGTGTTTGAAGGCAATGCGGTGACTGGCCTGTTCAGCCACAGGTGATCCGCTGTACCCATATGGAATGGAAACCATTCCCCATGGACACAGGCATCATTTTCCAGACACAGCCAGAGAGCATACATGCCTCCTCCTCCAGGAAGCCTTCCTTCATGCCCCAGCGGGTCCTCCAGCTCATGTTCTTAGGACCCTGGCCACTTTCCTATCTTAGGAGCCACGTCCCCTGGGGCCTTCAAGTCCACGCTGTGCTATGAGCTACCTTCGGGAAAAGGTGGGAGGTAATTCATCTCTCTCTCCTCCAAAGGGGATATCTGTGGAATCAATGAACGAATTGCTAATACCTGTGACAAGTGTGACAAGCACCATCACTCTGCATATCTGATCTGAAAATGCCAGGATCCCTCCCTCTGACCTCATTCATCATTCTTTCCTCCACCAAGCTTAGTGAGTGCTAATGCCAGGGACACAGCGACAGGAAAAAGCTGACCCAGCCCTTGTCTTCATGGAGTCATGTCCAGAGGAGGTGGCAAACAGTAACTGAAAAATAATCACACCAGAAACGGTGCAAGTATCAACCAAGACAAGCACTCTGACTGAAAAGGCGCATGGTCCTAGGAGGTCAGGGACCCTCTGTCCTGCCGCTGGTGTTGCCACAGAGGGTACTCAGTGAGAATGAGCCAACAAAAAGATATGCTCAGAGACAGCTACAAAAATGAATACCAAAATCAGCCCCCGTACAAGGGCAGGTCTGAACCTCCAGGCCTCCGGTGTAAGCTTCCGTAGCATTTCTCACCGGCACCGTGAAGAGGTTGCTGTCTGACTTAATTGGAGAATGTGGTCTTGGAGGCAGGCTACAGAAATGCTCAGACCCATTTTATTCCAGGGAGAAAAGTCTGAACTCACAATGTGAATGGTATGCTTAAATACATGGACAGACACGGGCAAAAGTACAAAGGTATACGGGGGCATGGTATCTTTAAATCTTTTTTTTCTACTCCAAATCAAATAATATGTAATAGACCTAGTGCTGGGCTTAGTCAACCATGGCTCGTAGAATTAACATTCTGGAAGCTAGCTTCAGGGGAGCAAGGGGCAGGAAGCCCCGTCTCGGGGAGCAAAGAAATGCTGGCTTTAAATTTCAGGTTAAACCAATGTTATTCACAACCCAGCTTTGAAGCTAAAAGCTTTACACAATCGGGTCTGGTCACGCAAAAAGGGAGGAAGCAAAATAGCCTCAGATTCCCATCTGTCAAGAGAAAGCTGTCTCCTGTGTGTCTTAAAAGATCATAAACCCATTGCATTTTCTTCAGAGCACAGCAGATTCAGGGGTTTTGCATTTTTCTTGGAGGGTTCTCGTTTGTTTCTTTAAAAATCATCATGCGCTTTATGTCTGCAGATGCTCACCAGGAGGAGAAAAATAAAAACCAACAGGAATCTCTGAAATCCCTTCTAGCATCATGGCTTTTGGGCTGTAACCCCAGCTGGAGGCTGAGGAGCCCCAGGAAAGGTGGCTAGAGCCTTTCTCAGAATCCAGTTTCTCTGCAGAGCCCAGGCCAAAGCCAGAGCCCTTACACAGCTTCCTTTATCCCCACAGCTGCTCCTCAGCATGGCAGGGCAGTGGCAGGGCCCAATGGGAAAAGGGTTGGGAGCCAGCAGACCTGGGTTCTAGCCCCAGCTCTGCCCTTACTTGCTGTGTGGGCCCAGGCAAGTTCCTTTCCCTCTCTGGGTCTCAGAGGCCCCAATGGTAAGCTAAGGAAGCTGAGTTGGTCATTTCTAATCCCTTTCTCCACCAAAATCCACCTAGATTTTGTCTGCTAAGTAGTATTAAATGAGCATTGACTTATTTTCCCATTTTGGTTGTTGTGCAGTCTTTATAAGGGACTGTTATGCCCATGATCCATCCCACCCCTAAGAGACTGCCTGAGCCAACCAAGGGGACCCCATTCCCTTGAATGAACACTCATGCGAGGAGAGGCCTGTTGATTGTGGGTGGTGGGTGTTCTGGGGAAAAGTCAGAGACAGGAATAAATCTCTGTTTTCTTCACAGGGATATATTTACTCTTAAGCTGTTTGAAACTATGAAAACAGGCAGGGCACAGTGGCTAATGCCTGTAATCCCAGCACTTTGGGAGACCAACACAGGCAAATCACTTGAGGTCAGGAGATCGAGACCAGACTGGCCAACATGGTAAAACCCCAACTCTACTAAAAATACAAAAATTAGCTGGGCGTGGTAGCAGGTGCCTATAATTTCAGCTACTCAGGAGGCTGAGGCACAAGAATTGCTTGAACCTGGGAGATGGAGGTTTCAGTGAGCCAAGATTGCACCATTGCACTCCAGCCTGGGCAACAGAGTGAGATTCAGTCTCAAAAAAAAGAAGAGGAGAGGAGAGGAGGGGAAGG
>NW_022436986.1:2297240-2392931 GCF_009761245.1 Sapajus apella
GAGTGAGGCTCTGGGGAGGGGAGGGGAGAGGAGGGGAGGGGAGGGGAAGGGAGGGGAGGGGAGGGGAAGAGAGGGGAGGGGAGGGGAAGAGAGGGGAGGGGAGGGGAAGAGAGGGGAGGGGAGGGGAGGGGAGGAGAGGAACTGAAAATAACTCCCAGATCCCATTCCTGTTTTATGCACCACAACACCCCCAGCTTACCCCAGGGTCCAGGGCCGTCTCTAGAGCAGCCCAGTTTGCTGCTTGTACTTTTAGACTTGCCTCCCCTGTGAGGATGGGGGACAGAGCTGGTCCTGATGGGTCATCTGCCACACCTTGACTGGCAAGGTGAACTGATGTGACTTGGGGCATTTTTCCAGTTTGAGTCTAGTGAACCCAAAGAGCTTGGAGTTGGCATCTTCAGGCAGCTGCAATGGCTAACTTTCAAAACAACCTATAATGCTATAAATGTGAGACCCATCACATTCAGACCATGCTAATTCGTAACTTTAAAAAATTATTTCAGGCTGGAAGCAGTGGTTCCTGCCTGTAATCCCAGCACTTTGGGAGGCCAAGGTGGGGAGATCACTTGAGGCCAGGAGTTCAAGACCAACCTGAGCAACACGGCGAGACCCTACCAGGAGTTCAAGCCAGGTGTGGTGGCACATGCCTGTAATCCCAGCTACTCAGGAGGTTGAGGCAAGAGAATCACTTGAACCCAGGAGGTGGAGGTTGCAGTGAGCCAAGATCACGCCATCGCACTCCAGCCTGGGCAATAGAGTGAGGCTCCATCTCAAAAAAAAAAAAAAAAAATTTTTTTTTAATTTGGGTGTGGTGGCACAGGCCTGTAGTCCCAGCTACTTGAGAGGCTGAGGCAGGAGGATTGCTTAAGCCCAAGAGTTCAAGGCTTCAGTAAGCTATGATGGCACCACTGCACATTAACCTGGGTGACAGAACAAGGCTGTCTCTAAAAATAAATAAATAAATAAATACATTTTTTTAAAGGGATAGGAAGCCAGGGGATTTGTTCTGGGACTACGCTAGCAAAGTTCCTTGTGCAAGATTGAGAGAGCATAGTCTTTCCCCAGCAAAGAATGAAGTGGGGCTGACAGAGATAACAGGTCTGCAAAGCTCCCCACACCTCCTGTTCTCACCCCAGATAGACTGCTAGTCAGAGCCAGGTGCTGAGCCAAGTTATTCGTGAATTCTTCAGTTCCTCTGACCCTCAGAACATCTCTACGGAGTATTCCATTTATTCCATTTTACAGATGGGAAAACTGAGGTTCAGAGAGCTTGAGTCACTGAGGTCACTCAGCTCAAAGCAATGAGGCTGGGATTTGTACCTAGGTCTCTTAACTGCAGATCAGCATTCAGGACACCTCCCTTTACACTTCCTGTCAGCTACTAAGATGAAAGCCCTTAGTTTCCTCATCTGTAAACTGAAAACAACAGTATGCAGGACAACTCATGGGGCTTTTGTAAGGATTCAATGAGATCATCTCAATGACTTGTTTAACACAGTGCCTGGCATGGAGTTTAGTGTCCAAACAATGCTAGCTGCTGTCATCCTCATTTTCATCAACAAAATCCTTCCAAGGCTCCTTAGGGACAGAGCCTGAGCCCCTCAGACCTCAATAATCTGCCCCTCCAGTCAGGCAGGGTCACCCCCCACTTCACCCCACAATGCCATCCCAGCAGGCCGTCAGCACTCAAGTGTCCCTTCACCACTGCTCCCCAGTTCCCCCACTCCCCCACACCCTGCTCCCTCTGCTGGCACGCCCTTCCCTCCTGCCCAGCAAGACTCAGTCTAAATGCTGTCTCCTCTCTGAAACCTGCCTCCAATTATAAAGGCTGAATTCATCACCCTTTCTTCTGGGTCTCCTCAGCAGGTGGCATGGGCCACCACTATGGCCTGGATTTTACTCTTTACAACCCCTCCTGTGAGCTCAGTCCTCTTGGGATCTCCATTTTACAGCTAAGGAAGCTGGCATAGAGAGATCAAGTGATTTGCCCAAGATAACACAGCAGAGCATGTGCACAGCTCCTATATGCGTTAAAGTGTGGCTGAGCACTGTGGCAGACCTGGTACAGAACAGTGGGGAAGCCTGGGCACTCCGAACTCATGCAGACCCAGGTTCAAATCCCAGAACTCTGTTTCTCACAAGCCCATGATATTTGAGCAACTTCTTTAACTGCTCTAATCCTCAATTTTCTTAACTGTCAAATGGGATAATAGTAGTGTCTGGGGTTGATGAAAGAATTTCAAGAGAATACACGTAAAATACTTAGCATAACTCCTGACACATAGTAAGTACTCAGTAAACATGAGCTGTTTCTAGAATTACTATATTTTTCCCCTGCTAAAGTATGAGCTAAAGGCAGGGTCCATGTCCCATTCACCTCAAGCATGAGATGCTAATCAATGTTTGTTGACTGAATTAGAAAACTAGGAAGGGTTGAGGGCTTGCAGAGCTGTATGGCTCAGAAGTCAGCACTAGGACAGCTGCCGGCATCATTGGAGAACTCAGGAGTGCCCTCTATTATATCAGTGATCCCAGAGGAAGAAAAAGCGAAACAACTAGGAGTTTGTGTTCCACCTACTTCTAAGGCAGATTTGAGGCAGTTCATAAAATTTTGAACCAGAGCGGGTGATAAACTATTAAAACTCAGTTGAGCTCTAAGCTCCCTGGCAGCACATACCAAAAGGAAAATGCAGCAAGTCATATATTGCTCAGAAGCCAACAACAACAACAAAATGCTGTTCTCAAGCTCAAACTCATTAGAGAGTGTCTTTTCTCTGCACAGTGCTGTTTGGGTTGCTTAGAGTGACCCAGAGATGACTAACAACAGGGAAGAGGGTGCTGGAGGAGGGACCATCAGAGCCAGGCCTGGGAAACAAGATGCCAAGGTGAGAGATGAGATTCCAGGTACAGGCAATCAGGTTACATTGGCGAACACTTCTAGGACATCGACTATGAGCCAGGCCCCATGCTGGGGACCAGGGTGGCAGGGCTGGAAATGTCCCTTGGTAGCCCAGAACAAAAATCAATGTTCTGAGTCATTTTCTAAATCCTGTCCTAAACTGGGGCTGCAGACTGAGAAAAATCAAGATGGCGTGGAGAAAAATTCCATTGGAACTGCCATTATTCAGCCATTAGTTTCACTCAATCTTTCTTCTCGGAGAAGGAAAACGCAAAATTGTAAAATTGACAAATACGTTCAGGTTTGACCAGAGTGAATCTGATTGTGCCGGTGTTACCCAATGAGTCATAGGCTGTCAGTGAGGGAACAGCCACAAGGGCTGATGATTCCATGTCTGAGGATAGCAAAGGGAAGGCCAGACGGCAATGGGATCTGTCAGGGGCTGGACAGCAGACTCAAGGCGAGCTTGGACATGAGGCCCCTGACTCCTGCCTCAAGCCTCCTGGATCTGTTGATGCCTGAGCAACATACTGGGTGTCTGGCCCTGTCCTTCTCACCAGAGCTAGAGAGAGCTTCAAGTCTTAGCCCCTGTCCTCTAGCAGAGGATGAAGACAAGTGAATAACTGTCATGTAGTGTGATAAGAGTTCGGAACCTGAGAAGCCCAGACAGTCCTGGGAGCCTAATGGAAGTGGCCAGACCTATTCAGAGCTCACTCTGCGAGACACTGTTCTAAGTACCTTCCTTATTGGATCTTCACAAAAACTCTAAGATGTCAAGTCTCTTATTGCTTCCTCTCATTTTACAAATGAGGAAACTGAGGCAGGGGAGTTAAATAACTTGCCCAGTCACAAGATCTAAAGATGGGGGCTGTAGGGGAAGGAAGAAAAAAAGAGTAACTTGCCCAAGGTCACACAGCCAAGAGTGGAAGAGCTAGGGTCTGAGCTCAAGCAGTCTGGTTCCAGAGTCTGCTCCTAACCCTACACAAACTCACTCCACCTAATCCAAAGTAGGGGCAACTGTAGGCCAAGAAAGGCCCCCTGGAAAAGATGTAGCCTGAGTCTTTTTTTAATTTTTTTTTTTTTTTTTTTTTTTTGACAGAGTCTCACCCTGTTATCCAGGCTGGTGCAATGGCACCATCTCGGCTCACTGCAACCTCCGTCTCCCAGGTTCAAGTGATTCTCCTGCCTCAGCCTCCTAAGTAGCTGGCACTACAGGTATGCACCACCACACCTGGCTAATTTTTTTGTATTTTTAGTAGAGACGGGGTTTCAACATGTTGCTCAGGCTGGCCTCCCAAAGTGCTTGGATTACAGGCGTAAGCCACCGCATCCAGCCTTACCATGAGTCTTAAGGAAGGAGTTAGCCAAAGAAAAGGCCATGGAAGAGGAAATGCATTCCAACCAGAGGGAACAGCATCTGCAGCAACCTGGAGGCACAAGAAACCATGGTGCAGGGGAACAGCTATAACGCAGCATGATTAGAATGCAGGGGCTGGAGGAAGGGAAAGGGAGCGAAGTGTGCACGGCTCTTTCTGTTCAGCTGTTCGGTGTCACTGTCTATTATCCAGAACCTAATATACACCCTGATATACCAACAGTGCAAATACATTATTGAAGCTCTCATGGTGTTGGTATGAAGAGATGGGAATTTTTTTGTGCTAAAATGAATCAAGATGACCTCAAAGAAGAGGCAGAAAGGAAGTAATACCTCGTGCATTGCCACAGGGCATGTCTGTTCTCTGTAATCCATACTGTCCAAGTCCATTACCTCGTACAGTAGTCCCTAATTACTCCACCTTACAGAGGGATATGCACACTAATGAGAAAGAATGTTAACCGCCATAGTGAAAATATTCGGAAGCAAATGAAATATTACTAGGAGCAAAAGGGTGATTTGTTTCTGTGAATTGTGCTTTTAAATGAGATCAAAGAATGCTAAAGCCTTCGTTTTAATTATACCTGGAAAGACTTCTCCCGCATACATCCCTTTTATGGCCTTCATGCACACAGCAGTCCATCTCTCATCCCCCACTGCATAGAAATAAATAAATGGGTTTAAAAATCATATTTACTCTGATATCTTTGCATTACCCCCATTTGAGTTTTTAAATTACTGTCTGCAGTTTTTTCCCAAGGATGATACAACTAAAAAGAAGATTCATATTTTGAAGTGTATCTGTCTGATCATTGCAAAAATGTTTTCAGGAGAAATCACTATATTTCTCCAAGATGGGTATGGGTTTTGTCATAGATCAAAGTGAGAGGGAGGAAAAAAAAGATAAATCATCAGAGATCCAAAAATACTTTTCATTTGGAGAAGATATCAGGCCATTTCGATGGGGCTGATGGAGTCCCTGCTCTGTCTCCATTACCCGCAGCAGGCAGCCCCAGCCAGGAGCCAACCACCAAGATTATATTCCCCATAAGATGGTCCCCGATATCTATATATATATATATATATGATCTTCAACCTCTATTGATTGACCAATTTCACAAGCAAAGACTGGTGAAATGAAGCTGAAATGAACATCATGCTTTAACTCATTGAACCTATCAGGCCTGAGTTAATCTCACTGTCCACTGTCTCTGATAGAATTCAATTGATCAATCATGTTTCGGTGATAGTACCATTTCACTGGCTTATTGCTTCTTCATTTCAGAGCTTGACCTGTTAGATGTACTTGGACTGGCTCGACTCCTCTTGGATACACAGAGATCAGCCTCTGTCTGCCAACGTGTGTCATCTCCTGGCCCAGTTGAAAAGAATTCAAGAGGCTTTTGTATATGTCTGGGGTGTGTTTTTCCACCAAACACACACACACAGGAATGGTGGATTTATGACGGCATGGAATTGAAGCACAAATTATAAGAAGGGCTCTTCGTTATTCATGGAAACACCATTATCTCTCTTTCATGTGGTTAAATTGACTTGTTTGGGCTCTGTACCCTATAGAGGCATATTCTTTTATTACACTGGCAAGTGTGTATGCCTAGACATCTGAAAAGAATAACAGCAACAAAATAATAATGATCACGCCCCTCAAATACATATTCCTATGGAATACAAAACATTCATCAGCTTATCTGATTCTCATGGTAATCTCAGGAGATGGGCAGGAGATTAAAATTCTCCTTTTGGAGATGAGAAAATGGGCTCAGAGAGGGAAAGTGGCCTGCCCAGAGTCACACAGCAAAGTTATCAGGCCAGGTAAGACTGAGAGCCCTGGTGTTTCAACTCCTCAGTGCCTCATACCCAACGGAGGCCAACCTCCAGGCAATTTCAGAATTACCGAGCATTTTGAACAAATCACTGTGTCCCCAACTCATTGGATGAAAGAATTCTCAAATCAGAGAATTCTGGTACTTGAAGTAGATTCCAAGCCTGTCTGCAGCATCTTTGCAGCTTGTAAATTGAGGCCTAGAAGGCAATAAACTGTTGCCCAAGATCACCAAGATACTCAGCAGCCTAACAGAGACTTGAACTTGGGACCCAGATCCTCAGCTCAAGACTTTTTCCACCTTCTCTCAATGCCTCCCTAATTTATGTCAAAACAATGAGCTCCTATCAACAGAGAGGACTTCATTCTCTACTGTCAGCAGGGCCCAATGCATTGCTATGGTTCCTTCGTGGCATTTAATTTAATTTTCCAACTCCAAGCCAAGACTATGCTTAGGGAAATCAGGAAAGCAGCTTGCCCCGGTGGCTGCCTGAGGGAGGTGGCTCTTGGAGGCACAAGGCTGAGCCCAGCATGAGAGTCTCTGGAGGAGGCCAAGGCAATGACAGTTTGCAAATAAGCTTTGCATCTGCTCAGAGCTGACAGAGTCTGCAAACACACTAATGGACTTTCCTCTGCCTGCAGGGAGTTGGGGAGAAGCCATAAATAAACCAGGTGCCTCTGGGGGGAGCCATTGCTGAAGCCAGAGACAGGGCTGGGGATTAGGGGCTAGTTGAGGGTTGGAGGAGGGGCTTTGGGGCACCCACTGCACTGCACTGCCTTCCCCACAAAATGACAACCCACCTGCCAGCAGCCCCAATCCCCACATCCCAGATTCCCTGGTCTCTGTTCCAGTCAGTTGGTCCTTTGTCTAATGATATCCATACATTCACAATTCCAGACACAGAAGAGTTGGGGGAAGAGGGTCATAAGGTCTAATCTGGCCACAGTGTAGAGACCCCTTTGGAGGGAGATGAAACAGAGCCCAGGGCCGAGTGGAAGCCTTCTGCCCAGGACAGAGCTCTTGGTGGGAATGGTACTCAGAGAAGGGGGCGGGTCCGGGAGATGATTAGGAGGGAAGGGATGCTGGAGCGAGTGACTCACTGGAGGTAGGGAGAAATGCACCTCTGCAAGTTCCCTGCTGGAGGGCCTAGGCTGCCATCTACTCCCAATCTGAGCAAACCCCACAGTCCCTCACAGCTTACCAGGCCTTACTGGTACCTACCTGGGTACTGCCCCCTACAAGCCCACCTTTCTGACCTCATTTCCTCCTACTCTCTCTCCGCTTATTCTGCGCCCACTGCACCAGCCTCCTGAGGGCTCCACAGTCATGCCAAGCTCAACCCAGCCTGGGGTCTTTACATTTGCTGTTTCCTTGCTTTGGAAACTTCCTCCCCCAGATATCTGCCCAGCTCACTCCTCCCTCCATTAAGGCCTCTGCTCAAATGTCAGCTCATCATTAGGACCACCCTCCCAAAACAGCAAAGGCCCTCCCCTCAGCCCTGCTTCACTCCCTGTCTCCTCACCTAGCTTTGTTACCCTCCAGAGCACTGAACAGCATGTTGCCTATTTTCCTTATTTAGGTATTGTCTTTCCTCCTTAGAATGTCACTCACGTGGGCAAACATTTTTGTCTGTCTTGTTCATTGCTGTGTCCACAGCAACTAGGATAATGCCTTGCCTAGCACACATAGCAGGTACACAATAAATACTTGTACAGTGAATTTCACTGAAACTGGCAAAAACAAACAAAACAACAACAACAAAAAAAAACACATACAAAGGAGAAGGGAGACAGCTGCTCCCATGTAACTTCCTACTGGGAAAGGGTGGCCACACCCTCCCAGGGGGCATCTGATGCTCCCCTTCCATGCCTGGCCTAAGGGAAAACAAAGGGGTCTCCCAGGCCTTACCCACCTCTGAAACCACAGTGCCCAGTACCACGTCAGGAGCCAGTAAATGGGTGAATGACATCCCAGGGAAGAGGCTCTGCCTTGGAAGTGTTAAAGTAACCAAAGAGGTGGCGCAGAGGGGGCGAGCTCTGGCTCTGCTACTTGCCAGCTGTGTGATCTTACACTTCTCTCAACTCATCTGTGCAATGGGGTCAATAAATCATGCCAGGCCTATAGCACTGGTCAGAGCCAGCGAACTGCTGGACTCCCAACAAGAGAGTGCTGTCTGCACAGCGAACATCTCGTGACAGTTAATGAGGACTAAGGGTGAGGACAGAAAAACAGAAGCCATTTGCTAAATTAAAAAGAACAAGGGCTGGCCTCTGTGGCTCCCACCTGTAATCCCAGCACTTTGAGAGGCTGACGTGGACAGATCACCTGAGGTCAGGAGTTTGAGAACATCCTGGCCAGCATGGCAATACCCCACCTCTAGTAAAAATATGAAAATTAGCTGGGTGTGGTGGCACGCACATGCAGGCCCAGCTACTGGGTGGCTGAGGCAGGAGAATCGCTTGAACCTGAGAGGCAGAGGTTGCAGTGAGCCAAGATTGCACCACTGTACTCTAGCCTGGGCAACAGAGCGAGACTTCATCTCAAAACATAAAAAATAAAAAGAACAAGATGCATACAGACAGGAGTACTGGGTTCCCTGGCAGGGCTATGCCTGGGGCCAGAGCACCAGCAACAGATAACCAAGGTTCCAACATTCATTTATCTGTTGCTGGTGCTCTGGCCCCAAGGATAGCCCTGCCAGGGAACCCAGTCTCAGCCTTCAGGGAGGCCATCTCCAGCCAGGCCTGGAGATGGACTTATAGTCTAAGCTTGTGAAAGTATTCTAAGAGAGCCCTCTACAGCAGGCAATGAGAGTCTAGAGACAGAGCGAACCTGTCCACTGAGGGAGGAATGGGAGTGGTTAGAGGAGGCTTCCTGGAAAGAAAAGGTGGCATCTGAGCCAGGATTTGGATTTGGGGGCATGAAGGAGGAGGCAAAGGGCATTCCAGACAAGGATAAGATGTAGGTGGGGCTGTGCTCACTGACTGAAGCCCCTGGGAGCTTGGCACCCCTGAGAGCTTGGCACCCAGGTAGCTTTCATAGCTCCACATATAAATCAGGCTATGCTTCTGTGTCTCCCAGGGCAGGTCTTGCACACAATGGCTGCACAATACATGCAGATTTTGCTTTTTAACAGATTCCACAGAACTCAAAAGAATGGGACCCTAGAGAGAAACCTATTCATTCCAGTGGTTTGCTGGGCACGGTGGTTCACACCTGTAATGCTGGGCATGGTGGCTCACACCTGTAATCCCAGCACTGTGGGAGGCCAAAGTGGGCGGATCACTTGAGGTCGGGAGTTCAAGATCAGCCTGACCAACATGGAGAAACCCCGTCTCTACTAAAAATCCAAAAAATTAGCGGGGTATGATGGCTGTAACGCCTGTAATCCCAGCTACTCGGGAGGCTGAGGCAGGAGAATGGCTTGAACCTAGGAGGTGGTGGTTGCAATGAGCCAAGGTCATGCCACTGCACTCCAGCCTGGGCAACAAGAGCAAACTCTGTCTCAAAAAAAGAAAAAAAGAAAAACAATCTCTGGTGGTTTGTCGATAAGAGTGATCAGATCAGAGGGGATTTGGGAAATCTATGAATTATTACTATTATTGTTATGGGAGAGGAGTTACGGCATTTAATGGATGGGGCCAGGGATACTACTCAGCACAGTCCAGCACAGTGAAGAACTGCCCTGCATCTCACACAACTTTGGAATGACCCATCATACACTGAAATTGGTGAAAACGCTTTATAAATATGTGAGCCATGAACTTAATTCTGTGTTACTGATGGACACAGAGACTTGGTGATTTCATCTTCACTGACTTTTCCAAGAATACAACCACCATACACATTGAGGGAAGATTATGCTTTGCTTTGGTTGGAACTTTATCAGGACATGTTCCTAATTTCAGAGAATCAGTTCGCTGATGGCAACACTGTCAGAGATATTTATATTGCCAAAAAACACAGCTGTCCACATTTGTAGCTGCTGCATTCATGGAGATTCTACGCCTAAGTGCAAGCTACTAGCTAGTTTATTATGTCTTCTGGTGTAGTCATGTATGAGCATTTACATAATGAAAACATATCATTTTACTATGATTTTACTTTTCTTTCCCCTTTTTGTTATAATTGGGGCATTAAATAGATTTTTTAAATTATGTATATGGGTAGATTATATTTTCTCTAAATTTCGTTTTGGGGTAGCAAAGGAAGTGCTACAAAATACTTGTTTTAGAGAAGGAACATTGGGTCGACATGACTTTTTTTCACCACATTTGGCTAATTTTTGTATTTTTTGTAGAGACAGGGTTTCACCATGTTGCCCAGGCTGGTCTTGAACTCGTCAGCTCAAGAGATCGACCTCTCTCGGCCTCCCAAAGTGCTAGGATTACAGGCGTGAGCCACCTCACCCGGCTGGGTTGACATGGTTTAAAATCACTATATATGATTCCAAGGCATGTCCAGTTTTACCCTTCAAGACTATCCCATATTAGGGACTATCTTCCTAATTTGTTGCTAAAAAGGGGATATCTCTAGAGAGAAAGAGTTCTCCAGACCCCTTTTGAGGGACAGAAAAAACAAAAACAACTGTGAAATAAACGTACTCCCTTGGTCATGAACAGTAAGAGCTTGCTCCTAAAAGACAAGATCTGGATGCCCTCTGCCATTTTTAGAAAACCATTTCCCAAATACAAGATTCCAGCTAGGTCTAAGCCAAGAAGGGTCTCAGGTTCCTACAGCAGCTTCTCCTTCCTGCTGGAGCCTTCTCTCAGCTGTCTGTACTTAGGTCAAGAGGGAAAGGCCAGCAAGAGAAAAATCACCTTGAAAAATCAGCGCTCCTGCTGCCCTGAAAACGTGCAGAATGCGTGTTGGAATTCCAAGAACAAGGCAGGTGGGACTAAGACTGGAGTGAGGTATAGGGGCAAGGGAGGGGTGTTAGCAAGTGTTCTATGCTGCCTCTGCCAACTAGAGTGGTTACATGCACAAGCTCTGAAAGCAGAGTACTTGGGTTTGAATCCCAGCCTTGCCACTTACTGGCTCTGTGACCCTGGACTGCTTAATGAACCTCTCTCTCTTTTTTTTGGGGGGGGTGGGGGACGGAGTTTTGCTCTTGTTGCCCAGGCTGGAGTGCAGTAGCACGATCTCAGCTCACTACAACCTCCACCTCCCGGGTTCAAGCGATTCTCCTGTCTCAGCCTTCTGAATAGCTGGGATTACAGGTAAGCACTACCATACTGGGCTAATTTTTTGTATTTTTAGTAGAGATGGGATTTCACCATGTTGGTCAGGCTAGTCTTGAACTCCTGACCTCAGGTGATCTGCCCGCCTCAGCCTCCCAGAGTGCTGGGATTACAGGCGTGAGCCACCACGCTTTGGCCTAATTTTTTGCAACAGCCAAAGGAAAACAGTATTGGTGCCTACACACTCATAGTGCCTGTCACACAGTGAGTGCTTCACTCTAATCATCAGCCTCATACAACTCAGGGTAGAGGGCAATTTTTTTCCCCAGTGGTCACACTATAAGGCCAGAGAGAGCTGGGCTGGGAGCAGAGACCTGGGTCCCTCTTCCTCACACTCAACTGGCCCTCAGAGACCATCATTTCCAGCTCCCCCATTTTATAGGTAAGGATACTGAGGCTCAGAGAGGGGCGAAAATGGACAAAGCTTACACAGCAAACTAGTGTTAGAGTACCAGGTTAGACCCATTCCACTGCATCATGCTGCTTTTCAAACACGCTGGGCATCAGTTTGTCCATCTGCAAATGGGAGGGGGGTGATTGTCACGGGGTGACACCAGGGATGGCTGAGTACCATGACAAAGGGAAAAGCCCTCAGCAAGCACGTATTACACCTTTGCCAACTCTGAGCACGTGGTGGGTGCCTGCCCACTATCACACGGGTTACATTCTCTCTCACTGGCCAGGGCCTTCCTTGTTGGATGAAAGGTTGGTTCTCAGTTGTTTGTTGAGTGAGTGAGTGAATGCCAGCATGCCTGAAAACTGAGCTGGAAAAGGGGACTCTGGTGTCTGTAACCAGAGGGAAAGCAAGAGATCGCAGAGAAGAGAGATGTTCACTCCCTCACTACTTCCACATGAGTCCAGGCCCTAAGCTGGACACTGAGGGCGTCTGGGACGAATTGGGAGAAGACTTCTGCCCTTGGAACTCAAGGTCTGACGGGGGAGGCAGGAGAAGCCTGTCGGGCCTCAGAGCCAGCCTTCTCGGTGCGGCAGGCTTCTGTGTGGGGCAAAAAAAGCTTTCTGAGGCGACGCCTGGCCACAGGGCATGGGGATACACACGGGACAGAGATGGAAGGAAGGCCTTCTCTCCAGGGGCAAGGCACACGTGGCAGGGTCCAAATCCAGTCCCGAACTTCCCAAGCCACTGCAGGTCACTGGAAAAAGGGATGCCGTTGTGTTTGTGCCTTTTTCTAATTTTCCACCGGTGCAAGAGACAAAAAGTTTATGTGAAGGCATCATCTACCAAGACCAGAGAACCCACTCAGGCTCGGGGACAGAGGAAAGAAAGAGTGGCAGTCACATCCAGGAGGACCGGCCTGTCCAACAGCAAGGAATGATCGAACACTTCCCGGTTCCGCGCTGCGTGTCCCCCATCCGTCCTGGCCTCGCCCCTCCAGGCCCGGTCCTGTCCCTCCAGGTCCGGTCCCACGCCAGCTCCGTCCAGCCCCCACCCGGCTCCCTCGCCCCAGCGCGCATCATCCGCTCCGCTGCCCAGCTCCCGGCTGCCGCCGCTCCCACGCCCCCCGGGGCCCCGGAAAGCTGGCATCCGTTGTTACCATAACAAACTCAATTGTTCTCTGCGGGGCTCCAGCAAATAAAGTCATTTATTACCGGCCTCTCCCGGCCGCCGCGGGCCGCGCGGCAATCAGCGGGCCGAGCCACGCGCCAGCGCCGGGACCTGCAGGGCTCACCGCCGCCTCCACGCTGCGCCCCGGGCCCCGCCGCGGCCGCGCCGGCGGGGGCAGCGCCGGCCGCCGCCGATTAGTTTTATCTCGGAACGTCAATTGACTTAGACTGATTGGCTTCCTGCCGCCAATGTCAATTAAATTGCAAATGCTTGGCGAAGGCCGGAGCGAGCGGGCGGCCTCCTTCCCGGGGGGCGCAGCGCGCTGCCTTCTCTTTGCGCCACGTTCTGCCGCGGCTGAATTCATTTCTCCTTCCACGTCGCGCAGGAAATCCAGGTGCCCGCCGCCCCCGGCCCTAGGGGCTTCCGGGTCGGAGCCCGAGCCCCTAAAACGCCCGGCCGGTGGGCGGGAGCGAGGCCCACAGGGCGCCTGGACCGCGGGGCCGAGGAGGAAGGGACTGGCCTCCCTGCAGGGACCTCGGCCTCTCTGTCGGGCTGTATTCGCACGGTGGCACCGCGGATCCCTAGACATCCCTCAAAGACCTTGGGATATGACTCGGTGAGACCCTGAACAACTCGCTTCCTGCTCCTGTCAGGCCTGCCTTTCTTCACCCGACACGAATAGGCTCCAAGGAGATAATGGTCAGGTTCCATCCGGCCCACGCCCAGTGTCTGGGTGTCCAGAGGGAGGAAGGCCGGGCAGCACCACCAACGTTCACCTGGTGCTGACTCTGTGCCGAGCCACGGATGGGCACGGTCAAATCTTCCCCACAGCCCTCGGAAGCAGATACTGGTATTATCCCTCTTCTACAGAGGAGCGAAGTGGGGTGCAGGTCAGAGAGTGGCCAGTTGGGTTCAGACGCCTGCGGCTGCGTGGCTATGCGCGGCACTCAGGCAACAGCACTGTGAAGGAACAAGAAAGGGAAAGGGAAAACGGCCCAACCTAGACCTGGGCACCTCCCACTGCCAAGAACTGTGCCAGGTGTTTTACCACTACGGAATTCTCACCATAATTGTGTGACCTAAGTATAAGTCCCCATTTTACAGATGGGGAAACTGACCCTTGGAGATGTTAAGAAATGTGCCCCTCGCCACAGAGTGGGTATGTGAGATGAACTGCAATGACACTCTCATAGGCAATAGAGCTTTACAGCTTACAAAGCACTTTCTCGTGCACTGCTTCTCGCCGAATTTGCACAAGAATTTGAAGAAGGTGTCCTGCTCTCTTGGTTGCCAGTAGGAAAATCGAGGCCCAGCATGGGTTGCCTAGGATCACCAGCGAGGGAGTGTCGAGCCAGGACTCCAAGCCCCACCTCAGAAGCCTGAATGAGATGACTCAGGCACAGGCTCTGCTCGTTCCCTCTCCCCATCCTTTGGGGAGCTAGGAAGGAGTCATAAACTGGAGTCTGCTGGAAGATCCTCGGGGCCATGGGGAACAGCAGGAAAGGGGGCTCCCTGGAAAGAAGGCATTTGCTGGAGAGACCATAAGTTGTTTTTCACCCATTGTCTCCCATCAACGCTCCCCTCTCTGCCTCTCTGCCTGCCTGCCTCCTTAAGGTTGTCTCCGGAGAGGGAGGTATGCAGGTTCTTAACTGATAAAATGTGCCAGCAGTTAAAAGATACAAACCTGACCAATCGTCCTTTTCAGAAAAGAGATGTTCACGGAACAAAAGTACTATTCAGAAGTGCTGGATGGCGTTTGTGTCTGAGACAGAAAGGAAACGAAGAGCGAGAAGATGAAGGAGGGAGGGAGAGCGGCGGGGAGCGGGGAGGAGAAAGGATCAGGAGCTGGAAGGGTTGTCCAGGCTCAGTGCATCCTAACCGAGGCTCGGGAGGGGCAGGGACGGGACTCAGACCACACCGCAAGGCCGGGCCGAGTCGGGACAAGAAACCCAGGCTTCTCCAGTGTTGTGCCAGGCTCACATTACTTCTGACCACTGTCCTCATCTACAACTTGAATTGTGTGAGTTTCTGAAACATGGAGTTAAATTCTGCCAGCATGAATTCTAGTTGGTATTTCTTTCCTTTTCTTCTGGCCCTAACCTGGACAATCCTATCATGAAACATATAAATAAAATGACCATTAAAAAAGAGAGAAACCCTCTAATCCCAGCATTTTGGGAGGCTGAGGCAGGAGCATCGCTTGAGTCCAAGAGTTCAAGACCAGCCTAGGCAACAAAGCGATATATTGACAAAAAATTAAAAAAAAAAAATTAGCCGGGTGTGGTGGTGCATTCCTATAGTCCCAGCTACTCAGGAGGCTGAAGTGGAAGGATCGCTTGAGCTCAGGAGGCCAAGGCTGCAGTGAGCTGTGTCTGCACCACTGCACTCCAGCCTGGGCAACAGAGTGAGACCCTGTCTCAAAAAAAAAAAAAGAGAGAGAGAGAAAGAGGAAACAAAATATCTGGGAACTTAGAGTGTTCTCAACAAGATCTTTTTGAGGAATCTAGATTCATGCTAAAAACACTTTGCCTTGATAATAAAAATACTAAAATAATAGGTGACATTTTTGAAACTTGCCATGTCTCAGTGCTAATCAAAATATTACAGGAAACATTTTCTAAGGCAGGAATTATTATCCCCTTTTGACAGGTGAGGAAATCAAAGCTCAAAGAAGCTAAAGCCAGTGTGAGTCAAAGCTCACACCGCTAGTAAAAGGAACGGCAGGACTCAAACCGCAGTCTGCCCACTGCACCACCTGCTGTGACTTAAAACCCACATGTGATCAGCTGACTGCACTTGAAGGTGACCAACTTGCAGGTGTGACAGGGAAGTGTGCAGAGCAGTGTTAGGAAAGCTTCAGAAATGGTGTACCCCTGAGTTACAAAACACTCTGAGCCAAGGTCCCCCTGAGCTCAGCCAGACAGGATGATGGGGGAACAGGCAGAACTGCAAACAAGTAGAATCACAGCCCATGCTGGAGAGAGCTGAGGACATTCCACTGGAGAACATAGCCTTATACTGATGTCATCCTATTGTGACACTCTCTGTGAGAGGCAGACTGGAGTGGCTAGTAAGTACCTGGGTGCTAGTCCCAACACTGCCATTGTTGATCTGTGTGACCTTGGGAAATTTTCTCACTCTCTCTGTATCTCTATAAAACGAGGATAACAAGAGTATCCACCTGGTACAGTGGTTGTGAGTATCACAAGTGAATAATTTAAAATCCACATAGTCAGCACTCAATAAATGTTAGCCATTACAGTTGTCCCATATTGCAGTTCCTATTTGGGGCTGTGACCTGTATGCATCTGGAGCATATGCTTAGCTATGGCAAGCAGAAAGAGGACCACAGGCCCCAGCATGCATATGTGTGCATGTATATGTGCAGCGTGCATGTGTGTATTTAGATCACGAGAGAGCTCCCTCTCTATCTAGACTGGCTGTCACAAGATCCTGGAGGATGGAGGCTCTGGGGTCAGGCAGGACCTCAGGGATGTTTGAAGTACAAGGCTCTGGGTTCTGCTCAGCAGCCTGCACTCATTCCCCAGATGAGCCTATGGCTTCTGTGATATCCATGGCCCCCATTCAGTACATATTTGCTGCTGTGAACCAGGCCCTGTGCTGGGCACTGAGGTGACATTGGTGACTGCTCCAGATACAGTTCCTGCGTTCTTGGAGCTCAGTCTTCTAGCTGGGAAAACAGGTGAGTGACAAATGTGATATTTTGATGAACAGGCAGGTTCTGCATGCTGTGGTAGTTAGGTTGGAGGGGAGCACCAGAGAAGCCCTCACTTAGGAAGTGGCACAAGCTAGATCCTGAAGCTTTGGATGTCAGGTAAAGGGTAGGGTGAGAGAGGAAGACAGTTTTTCAAGCAGTGGGAAGAGCATAATAAAGGGCACTCTTTATTGACCACTTATTATATATGGGGTCATCCTGAGCACTTTACATGCGTTATCTCATTCAATTCATGCAACAGCCCAATCACAAGCACAATTGGGAAACTGAGGCCCAGAGAGTAGTCTGAGGTCACAGGAGTAGTCATTGTTGAGTCAGCACTAGAACCCTGCTTGTCTAACTCCTAGAATACAAACAGGACAGAGCCCATGGTGTTTAAGGAATGGAGAGAGGTTTGGTATGATTCGAACAGGCATGAAAAGAGGAGAGTGGAGAGGGCCTGGCAGCCTTGTTAAGAAGTTTGCATGGCTTCTGAGAACAATGGGCAAATTTGAAGCTTAAAACTCTTCAGGCAAGTCACTGATCAGAACTATATTTCAGCTGAGATGTGGAGGGCAGACTATTGTTTGGACAAGTCAATGACATTGGAGATGGGGACCAGCCAGCAGGCTACAGCAATAGTCCAAAAGAGAGGAGAGAGTGCTTGGACCAAGGCAGTAGCAATGCAGATGGAGAGAAATTAGCAGATTCAATGGATATTTAGGACAGAGATGCAGTGACATTGAGCAAATGCCTGCCATAGGCAGGCCTTTTTCTGTGGTCACATATAGAGGCACAAACTTTGTAAGCAATGAAGATGGTAGAACACCTGCTTCTGGCTAATTTAAATTCCAAGGAAGGCTGGATGCAGTGGCTCATGCCTGTAATTCCAGCACCTGGGGAGGCCAAGGCAGGTGGATTGCTTGAGCTCATGAGTTTGAGACCAGCCTGGGCAACATGGTAAAACCCCGTCTCTACAAAAAATACAAAAATTAACCAGGCGTGGTGGTGCATGCCTGTAGTCCCAGCTAGTCGGAGGCTGAGCTGGGAGTGTGGCTTGGGCTCAGGAGGCAGAGGTTGCAGTAGGCTGAGATTGCGTCACTGCACTCCAACCTGAGCGGTAGAGCCAGACTTTGTCTCAAAAAAAAAAAAAACCAGCAAAAATTATAAAATCACACCACCCCCCCCTTCCTAAAGCACCAAAAAGATTTCAAAAGCGTTTTTCAATCTTTTATTTTATATAAATCTATGAGGTAGATGTGACTATAATCTCCATAGATGTGAGCAGTGACCTGCCCAAGGTCACATGGCTGACAGAGAAAGATCTAGAATCTAACTCCAGCTCTAGCACTCTCTGGTACACCACAGAGTGTCAGAGCCCAAAAGACCCTCAAAAATCATCTGCTCCAATTTCCACATTGTAACATGAGGAAAACAAGGCTCAGAGAGAAGTGACTTGGCCAAGGTCACACAGCAAGTAAAGGCTTAGAGTAGAACCAAGGACTCCACTCCTGGAATGGTTTATATCGAGACATTTGGGATCATGGAGGTGAGAAAGGACCAGATTAATCCCTTGTAGCAATGGTCCAGCTCCCTTCTCCCTGACTGAATGCTGCCGAAGAGGTGAGACTTCAGTGAATAGTCAGCCCTCCTTAGCACTGCCACCTCTGACCCAGTTACAAGCATACCAACCTCACGAATGGCGGGCACACACTGCCCTGCTACCCCTCTTGTCCCTAACCCTGGACAGCAACTAAGCTGTCCTGGGTCGATGGTGCCACCTGGTGGCTGGTGCTGGGAAGTGTCTGACCCCCCCTTATCACGTTCATCCTCAGTTTAGTCCCTCAAGAGGCTATGCCTTTCTCTCTGCCTGCTTCCTCTCATAGATCAGTTAATTTTGCTACAAGCAATCTATTTCTCACACATACCTTCTCTCGCACCTTTCATCCTTCTTCCTCTCTCAATTTTTCTCAAATAACTTAAGACATTCTCTTGTTCTCCCTCTCCCCCATTTAATTCTATCACTGGAATAAAATGTCCCAAGGAAGAACTAATACAAATGTTAATTTGTGCTAATAAAAATGAAAACTGGATATTTCAAAGTGAAATTAAACACATGCAGGCGCACACCCAGACCTCGTCCCCCCGCCACACACACATGAGTCACCCAGAAACATTCCAGAAACATTCCAGAAACACACCCAGAAGCCTTGTAGAATCAGAACAAAAATCTCCCCTTTCTCAACCATCTTTTAGATCTGCTTTTCCTCAAATGCCAGGAGTCAAGATAAATACCAAATCCACTTCCTTATTTTATTTTGTTTCATTCCCAATCGATAGCATTGCTAGGTTGTTTTTTTTTCCCCATCAAAAATATGCCCCAGATGGGGTCTCCAGGCGAGTGCAGAGCTGAGCTGGATAGGGAGACATGGCAGGGTTCTGAAACACCCACTCCCCAGGCTCTCGGGGGGCATGAGGCAGTGGCTGCTGGCACAGAAGGAAACCTGCTGGAGGGAAATCAGACCTCAAGCCCTACCGACATTTTGCTGGGAAGGAGAGGAGGCTCAGTAGCTATGTCTTTCTGTGGGAGCTCGACCTGGGATAGAAGCAAGAAGCACTACATATTCCAATCTGCTAGAGGAGGATTTCCAAAGCCCAGTGTGTCTTGTCACTTCCTCCTCAGCTCAAAGACCTGCCTTCAGGAGCTAAGAACAGGAGAAAAGACTGATGGCACCTTTCTCTTAACTGAAACCACTTAACTGCTCTCCTTATCTATATGAGTGATAAGTAGGCAAGTTCAGACTTTGCAGCAGCCTGAGGCAGGAATTTTCAAAGTATAGTCCAGGGAGCTCTGCCAGGGTTGGAAGAAGTGGTCTGCAAGATGCTTTTAGGTAATCTGTGAGGGCAGAATTATTTTCATGTTTTTTAAATTTTACTTTAAGTTCTGGGATACGTGTGCAGAACGTGCAGGGTTGTTACATAGGCATATATGCGCCATGGTGGTTTGCTTCACCTGTTATTTTCATACTAATGCCAAGGTGTGATTTGCCTTCCTCACTATCATTCTTTCACAAGTCTACAGTGGATGTTTTCAGAAGCTATAAGAAGCGTCCATCACAACAGAGTGAATACAGAAGCAGATATGAGAGTCTAGCTGTTTTCTGTTAAGCCAGACACTAAGGAGACCTGCGGAACCGTAAGCCAGTGCCACTCTTACTAAATTTGGGGTTTGGGAGATTTGGTTTTTTCTGATTTCAAAATATTATTTATGTTACTTGTTTGTTACTTGTTATTTTTAATGAATATTTTAAACTTTCATCCATTTTAATCAACCCTCATAAACTAAAGCTTCTTGAAGTCCTTGATAATTTTTAAGAGTTTAAAGGGACCCAGGAACAAACATTGGAGAACTGCTGCTCTAAAATAATGCCAAGAGGGCTTGGATGGAACCAGGAGAAACTCAGAATTTTGGTGCTAGAAGAAACCTCAGCAATTCCTTGATATCCTATTTTAGATGGGAAAACTGAGACCCAGACAGAGAAAGGGACAGAAGGAAGGGACACAGCAGGGGCAGGAATTTGAAGCCTTGTAAAGTCTCTGAACCACACAGACTGTGCGGCCAGGGATTAAACCATATTCCCAAGCCAGAGAGAAAGGACTGGGATTTTCTGCCCCACGGGGTGGCAGAGCATGCAGAGAAGCAAGCCAAGGCCACTTCACCTTGAGCTCCAGACCACCTTGGCAGGGGACTGCCCACTGCAGATGAGGCTTTACCCCCTCCATCGCCCCACCACTCTTGTACTGGCTGGCCCCCAGACTTACTCCCTGAACTGAGATCCCCACACGGCAGCATCCCACCATCACCCGTTATCCCCAGGGCTCTCCCAAACACCAGCACACTGCCCCATGGGAAAAGGAACTGGGGGTGAGAGGAGGGGTAGGGGCTGGGGCAAACCAGGTGTGCAAACAGAGAGGGTGGGGGCTCAGTGGCGTTGGCTCTCACGCGGGCTCTCACTCACTGAATCAAAGTGAAACTTGGGGACCCAGGAGCTGGGAGGAACCGAAACCTGAACCCCCACCCGTGGGACAGGCCCTGGGCACTAGGGAAAGGCCCCAGGAGCCCCTCCAATTGGCCACCTGGCCTCAGATGCTCTGCTTTACCACAGAGGCCTCAAGCAGTTGTCTATCTGGATCTCAGCTGAGGTGCCCATGGCTACAAGATCAGGACAGGGGAGAGTGACCAGCCAGGCAGGGAGATGGAAACCAGTTCCTCACCATCTCTGCCACTATGCCCCCTGCATACCCTTGGGACAAGCCTGTGCCCTCTGTGCCTAGACTACCCCACTGATAGGGTATGGAGTACATGACATGCCAAGGAGTGTGGCTGCTTGGCTCCTGCCCTACGTTCTTGCCGCTGCCACCCTACCCACCTCTGGCCTGTGAGCCTGACTACCCACTTCCCTGACCACACACATACACACACGCACACTCAGCCCCACCAGCCGATTCCAGAACCTGACTCCTGTTAGCGTCCGCTGCCGAAGGCAGACTGAGCCAAACTGGTTTCTTTAGAGCTCATGCTAGGACTCCAGAAGCTCAAAGACCTTCAGGCCGAGAAAAACAGGGCACAAGTGCCGAGAGCAAGCTGAGTGGGGTGCCGTGAGCACTCAGGCCCCGCAGCCCCAGATGACTGTCTCCTTATGGGAAGGCTGCCCAGGGTGGCCAGATCTGATTTTTCTTCCCAAAAGAAGCCAGGCATCCACCCATACATGAAATTTCCTGATTTTGCAAGGTTAGTAACTAATTCAAAAGCATCACAAATAGAGGGCAAGTCAAGGGAAGCATGGCTGCCAGCCTGCCAATTGCCCCCTGGGTTCTACGTGATGCCCCCACCACCACCACATCGCAGTGGAACCCTGGTCCTGACCCCCACCTGGACAAAAAAGAACTCAAGGAATGCCCCATCCTTCTACATGAGGGGACATCCAGGGGACACCTCATGGAGGGCCAGGGAGGGGACCTGCCCTAGGAAAGCCCCAGCAGATGCCAAGACAAAATGGTGGTAACCTCCTTCCTGCCCCCAAAGCCACTCTGGGAAAAGGGAATGCAGAGCCTGTCTGGCCACCCATACCCCACACTGGCACCTAAAGAATCGTTGGGCCTCAGCCAGTGGTGAAGGACCAATGACCCAACACAGAAAACCCCACAGGGTAGTGAGCTAGTTCCGAAAAGCCAGGTCCAGGTTCAAGGACAGCATTCTAGGTGGCAGGTCCTGTGTGAGCAGTGGCCTGGAGACAGGAGGCTGAGCCAACACACGGGGACTGGAAGCACGGGAGAAATGAGCAAGAGGAATTTGAGGCCCACGAGGGAAGGGCAGGGGTTCTCTCAAGAGCAGTGCAGGGGGACGTGTGGGCAGCATCCCATGGGGAGATAAGACTGATGGGCCCAGGTATCGACAGTGAGGGCAGCAGACGGTCCTGTGAGAATGGAGGGAAGGAGGGAGAGGAGGACTGAATGTGTCACCTCAAAAGGCAGCAGATGCCAAGGAGTTTCCATGGAGCCATCCTTTCCCTTCTAGGTTTTCTTGGTTTTACTGTGTCATCGGCAGACCCCCTTTCTTCCCCAAGCCTGTTTTCCCATGTGAATGACACAGGGCGTCTCAGATGCTCCCCAAGCCCCTTCCAGCTCCCACAGGGGAGTCTCGAGGTCCAGGCTGGTGGCTCCAACAACACCTTAGAGGCCCAGCCCTGCCAGGCCCGGTGCGCCCTCTGCCCCCACCCTGGAGGCCTCCACCCCTCTGTGCTCCGTGCTTCTCTTCATGGAAAACTGGGGCCTGACCCTTCTCTTCCGCCTTGAAGCAGGCTGGGAGACTCAGTCCTGAAGGCAGAGGAAGAGAAGGAAAGCGAGTGGCCCTTCGTTTTGCAGCCGACACCTGGGGGCACTGTTGTTCAGCCTGGACGCCCCGGGCTCCCAGCTGCAGGCGCTCAGCTTCTTCAGTGCCACGGAATAAACGGCAACAAACAGGAAGGCGGTGGTGGGTGGACCAGCCAGTTCCAGCTGCCAGCAGGACGGTGCCTGAAGCCTGCTGCCCTCTGCTAGGACGAGCCTCGCGTCCTCATACACAGGCCTCTCGGTGACCATCTACTCAGCGCTTACTATGACCAGGCCCTGGGGCCACGCCCTTGACAGCCGTCACTTCTTTTTATCCTCACAGTAACCCACAAGGCTGGCATCAACCCTATGTGCCAGATAACAAAATGGAGGTGCAGAGAGATGAAGTAACTTGCCACAAGAAGTCCTCAAACCGTTTCATCCCTGCCCATGAGCCTGTGCCCTTGACTCATCACCTTGCTTGGGGCTCTCCAGGAATCAGAGATCTGTGGAATCTCAATCCCGCAGGGACTGCCTATAACTCCTGACTCAGGAATCCTGAGCTTTTCCACACACCCATCCCTTCTGGGAGCTCGGAGAGGGCTCTCCCCACTTCCTGCTTCCATTTTCTGTCCCGATCCAGAAGTGGCAGACAGCATCTACACATCCAGGGAAAGAAAAAGGTCCTAGGAGAGAAAAGACCAGGGCCTGCCCACGTCAGAGGGGCCCAAGGGCCCAGCACGGTCTGTGAGCTTCTGAAAGCCCTTCCCTCTAGCCAGAGCTCCCGGGGAGGTCTGCTGGGCAGGGCTGAGGGGGCGTTCAGCCTGAAAGAGACAGAGGAAGAGGGATCTGGGGAGAGACAGATAACAAGCAAGAATACAAGGAGATAGAAGGGAATTGAATGAGCGAACGAGTAAGAGAGAGAAAGAAGAAAGAGAGGGAGAGAGAGTAGATGAGAGAGTGTGTATGTGTGAGAGAGACAATATATACGAAAAAGAAAGCTAGTGAGATCTAGACCGGGAGACAGAAACACACACAGAGGAAGGCTCAATAAACAGGAAATAAAGCCAAATAACACAGAATGAGATGCACCCCAAAGACATGAGGAGGGACACAAAAACAGAGAAGAGACAGGCATTCCCCAAAAGGAAGTCATAATGGGAGCCCCTGGCTAAATGCCCCCCAACAAACCTCCCGATGAGGGTCTCATTGGACTTGGCATCTTCTGGAAAGGACAGGCCCCCTCTGGACCCTGGCTGCCCTTCCTGTGCCCTCCTCAGAAGGCAGTCCAGAGCCTGGAAGGCTGGAAACTCACTTGCAACATATCTCTATGGCCCAAAAAGAAACCTCTGGTCCCCACAGTCCACCCTGGTGCTGGACCGATCAGCTTTCTGAGCTGGTGAAAGGGATTCGCACTCCGCTGATCTCAGTGTGTTCAGGGCCTTTCAAACTCAGGGCCCTGTGGGTTATTGTGAGGGGGACAGGGAGGGGACCTAAGTGGGGAGAGCGGCGGAAGGAGGTCTCGCCAGAGATCAAAGGCCCAGGAAGGAACCGAGGGTCTGAGGCTGCCCTTTCACCTATGGCTCCCATTCACAGCCCTGCCTGCTTGGCCAAGCCTCTCCCTGCCACCACCTCCTCTGGGCCTTCCGGAGAGGGAGGTGCCGACTCAGCCTCTATCCCCCTCACCCAGCAGGATTCCTCAGCCATGCCACAGCTTCCTCCACGAGAGCTCTCAGTTCTGACCAACCAAGAGACAAAGCTACACCTCACAACTGGGCGGCACCCCAGCCTGACCCTCGGAGCCATCCCACAGGCCTTGTGGGCATCCCTGTGGACCAGGGCTATGCCGAGAGGCTGGGCCAGGGATAGAAATGATTTGTGGCTCTGCCCTGTCCAGTCCACATGAGTGGCAGCCTCAGAGTCAGGCAGCAGAGGGGAAAGATGGGGGGTACAAGCACGTGCAGACACAGTACAGGTACAGAAGCACCGGCCTGCCTCAAAAGTCACGAAGTCTGAAGCAGAATGTCCTCCTTGACTCTTCTGCTCCTCATTTGTCCAGCCCCTGCTCACACCTCTGATGATGGAGAGTTCACTACCTTTCTAAGATAATGCTTCCATTCGTGGCCCAGCCTGGCTGCTTCTGAAAGCCATATGTTGCACTCAAGCCATAATCTGCCTCCTGTAGCTTCCTTTAAGCAGCCCCAGCTCTGCCTCCAGAGGCCACAGAGAGCTCACCTGTTGCTGTAGAACAGTTCATCCGAGACTTGGACATAGTGGCCGTATCCCCAAGTCTGGTCTTGGAGGCAGACGTTAGAACCCTAGAATTTCTAGACTGAAAGGGTCCTTGCCAATCCACTGGTCTAATAATATTCTAGTTTGTTTGTTTGTCTTTGCTACAGAACTCTACTCAGAGCTTTCTATGGAAGCCCAAAATACCAGACAGAAGCACCCTTGACTGAGGAGATTAGAGGTCCCTCCACTTACCCTGGTTACTAATTGTGAACCCTCTAAATGAATGTGACTGATCCACCCTACCAAAGAGCACATATTGAGCACCTACTGTGTGCCAAGCATTTGTATTAGAGCCGTGTTGTCCAACACAGCAGCCACTAGTCGTATGTAGCCACTGCACACTTGAAATGTGTCCAGTACAATCCAGGAACTAATTTCTTTATTTCATTTGATTTTAATTTAAATTTTAAAATAGAAGCAGTGTAAAATATTTTTCCCACTAAATACAACTTTAACTGTCAAACGTTTAGCATCCAAATTGAGATGCACTGTACATGTAAAATACACATCTGGTTTCAAAGACTTGGCACCAAAAATAAGAGAAAACCTAGCTTCAATTTTTTTATATTGATGTTATGTTGAAATGATGATATTTTGGGTATACTGGATTAAATAGAATATGTTATTAAAATTAGTTCCACTTGTTTCATTTTATACTTTTTAATGTGGTTACTAGATCATTTAAAATTACACATGTGGCTTGCGTTCTACTTCTATTGGGTAGTACAGGGCTAGTCACTTTCATGTTGCCTTTACATCTGAAACACTCAGCACAGTAAATGTTCCTTGAGTATCTAAGACACACAGCTCAAAACCATCTCCCTAATGCTTCTAGACTAAATGTTCAGAAGCCTCGGTCAACATCTAAGCCACCACATCTTTCTACCTCTCTGCCTTTCCAAATCCTGCCATGCGGGTCCTCTCCCTGCACAGGCTCACCAGAGTCCCAGACTTGGGACAGTCTCTCTTGCCTTTGACTGGAATGTCCTCTCCTCCCTCTACCCAGCCACCTCCAATAAGGAGCCCTCCCAGATCCTTTCGGTCAAAACTGGCCCTCCTTGCCTTACCCTTTCCCTGGTGTCACTTCATCCACTGCCATGCTCATCAGAGGGCTTTGAGCTTGCCAGTCTTGCTCCCCAGCTCACCCTCTGTGTTTGGATCCTGTCACCTGCTCACCTCTGTCGAGATCTGGGCAGGAGGGTGGCCCCAGGAAATGCCCTCAGGGCAAAACTCAATTCCAAGCTGGGGATGACTATGAACCAGGCAGCAGAGTAAGCAACTCCACCTTGCAAAGCCTCAGTCACCTCATCTGAAAAATGGGCAAGGACCCTCAGCTGTCTTCCTCTTAGCTCTCCAACGCCTCTCTCACCCCATGATCTTCTCTCAGGCTGCTGATGGTACCACCTCAGAGGCCAGCACCCTCACAAATCCATGGTTTGCAGCCTCCGTGGGCCGACCGGCCAGCGTGCCTGCAATGTCCCTGTTTCCCCAGTGGCTGGTTCTTACTTTCTCTGCTCTCCCCCAAACACTGGCCTCAGGTCTCACTTCTCTCTCTGCAGCATCCAACCTGCTAATCATGCCCTTCTGTTTGAAACTCTTTCCCACACCAGCCCCAGGCTCTGCCCAGTCCCAGGCTGCTCCACCTCCAAAGGTCCTCTCCAGAAGGACCAAGGGGCAACAGGTAGCTGGAAAATACCAGGGAACTGAGGCCCTAGGGGCACTGCAGTTCCTCCCGACTCACCAGTCCATGCCAGCTGTATGACTGTGGAGCCTCCATCACCTCCCCTAGTAACATGGAAGTGACAGTCACTAGAGCTTCTGCAGGGATCCAGAGAGATACAGAGAGAGGATGGGAAAGATCAGAAGGAGGCACTTATGCAATACCCCCACAGACACCTTCCTGGTGTGAGCCAGACCATTGCTGTCCACGCCTGGGATCAAACATGCACACTGTCAGCGGTGTGGGCAGCAGCGAGCAGGAGGCTCTGGTTGCTGCTTGGGTTCATCCCCCACTCTTTCCACGCCATCAAGCTTCCAGGACCATCAAGTCATTCTCCCTTCCACTGCAGACCACTGACTGAACTGCCTCCCATCTTCCTGAGGATCAGGACTCTTCCATATATATCAGATGTGGAGAGTTCAAAGATTACCCAGGCCGGGAACACTGGCTCATGCCTGAAATCCCAGCACTTTGGGAGGCCTAGGCAGGTGGATCACTTGAGTCAGGAGTTTGAGACCAGCCTGGGCAACAGGGCAAAAACTCATCTCCATTTATTAAGGGAAAAAAATGTAATTTAAAAACTAAAAATTGTCATCCAATACCACCTCTGATTCTTGATACTCTGTATGGCAGCCCAACAAGTGGTCACTTAGTCTCTGCATACTTATCCCCAGAGATAGGGCATCATTCCCTCTGGAGGCATCCCCTTTTATCCCTAGGCCACTCTCATATGTGCAACTTGGTTCTTTCTTAAACTGAGGTAAAATCACCTCTGCATCTGCTGCACACTTTAAGGCCATGCAACAAGATCTCATTCCTTCCTCCTTCCTTGTCAGCCCTCCAAACACTTGAAAGCAGCAATCCAGTCTTGTTTATTCTGCTCTTCTTTGTGCCAAAATATCCCTAGAGCCTTGAGGCATTCCCAGGTGTTGTATCAGATCCCTCTTCACTTAGGACCCAGCCCCATTTTTCACTATCCCTCTTAAAAGTCAATATACCCAAATGGGCCACCGTCCTCTGGGAATGATCTGAGTAGTACAGAGTGGTCAACACCAACACCACCCACATTCGGACCACACTATACCTCATAAAGGAGCTCGTGGGCCCAAACCATGACTGCTGGTCAGACTGCCAGCCAATACAGCACCCCGAAAACAAAGTAAAACAACGCCCTCAGGCCAGAACTGTCTGTTTGGTGGTAAAGATTAAACTAGATTTTTTCTTTCCCGAAAATCACTGCCTGGATCCCTCAGCCTCTAGGGGAGCCTAACACAATCTGTCCTTCCACCCAGGAACAAATACAGCCAGGCCCCAGCTTAGGCACATCTGCTGCGAGTCCAGGTGACAATGGGAGAAAAGATGACACCACTAGCCTCATAAACAAACAGCGATGGCAGGCCCACTGCCTCCTGCAGCACACAGCACCACAACCTACTGAGTTAAAGACTTCTGACATCTGTTCAGGAGCGGCAGGAGGAGGAGAGGCGAGGGAGGTTCCAAAAGCCGCGTGAATCATCCCCACGCACCCCCATGGCTCCAGACTGAGGCCACCGGCTCGGCTTCTGGGCTGCTGGCAACATGCAGACCACAAGCCAACCCACGGCTGGGCCGACTCAATTTTCTAGTTACAGATCTTAAGTACTTAGGCATGTGCTCACGAGAACACACATTCCTTACACGGAGCTGAGAAAGGGAATTGTGCCGGGGAACAGAATAACTGAATCAAGATTTCTGTCACGCTGCTCTCAGGCCCTAGACCACAGCCCTGGCTTTTTTTTTTTTTTTTTTTTTCCTTTTCCTGACTAAGGTTTTACAGACTCCCAGGGGGTCTTTTCTCTCAAACCCATTAATGTCAGCCAGTGCTGGCAGCCCATCCAGAGGAAAGGAGTCCCGGTTAAGGTGCCCGGTGTCCAGGATGGAGGTGGCCGGCTCTGGAGACCCAGGCAGCACACGGCTGGTGGAGGGGCTGAGAAAAACCAACCGGGAAGATTGTCATCTTTGTAATCCCCCCAACACCCCCGCACTCCTTCCCTCCAGACCCAAGGGCAAGGATGAGATGATTATTAATTTCCTCCACACCGCCCCCAACACCATCACCAGGGCTGAAAGCCTTCTCTGCTGAGGCGTGTGCAGGCCTTTCAGAGAACCCACTCCTCCACCCTCCCCAAGTGTGCCCCTGTCCGGGCTTTGCCCAGCCCCCTCTCTCTGGTCCAAAGCTCCTCCACAAAGGGGACTTGGGTGTGGAGACCAGCACACGCTGCCCTCGGGCCGCATTATCTGCACACACACACAGGGTCTTCTTAAAGGCCAAAGCTCAAGCCACAAGGGCTCTGCCAGGCCCGCTTCTTCTACCCAACGGGTGACTATGGTGGACACCAGCAAGAATGTCACAGTCGCACCCTGCTGCTGTCTACCTGGCGGAGGGAGGGCTCAGCTCCTTCAAGTGTTCACGAAAGGGACAGCGTGCGGTCTTGGGGACTCCTCTGCAGGTAAGGGAGGTGCTTGCGGACACCTCTGCTACCACCCGCGACTGACTGAGCACCGAAAACTGACCCAGTGGGGCGCATTCCCGATGGGGCTGCACGGGCGTCTCTTACCTTCGTCTCTCTTGCGCTTGTTGGTGTCGGCGCTGGGGGACGTGATGCCCAGGATGCCGCTGATGGAGTACGACGAGCCGGCCGAGTCGGTGCTCACCGAGGACACCTGCGTCACGGAGCCCGTGGACACTGCGCGGAGAAAGACGGGTGGTCAGGACCGCAGACAGCCGAGGGCGGCGGGCCGGCTAACACCGCACGCGGGGCTGTAGGCGGCTGGGAGTGAACGAGTGCGGGGGGCCGGGGTGGGCGCTGAGGACCCTCGCCCTACAGAGGCGTCCACACCTGGGCCACGAGCGCGGGCCTCGGGCGGGCGGTTTGCCCGGTTCTCTGCGCTGTGGGGAGTAAGAGAGGGGTGAGTACTGAGGAGGACTGACCCCGGCAGAAAGGAACATGGGGTCAGGAAGGGCGCTGTCTCAAATCCCAACCTATCCTTGGATGCAGGTAGCAGGGGATGGAGAGGAGAAAGAGGCGAGCCGGGGCCCACCAACAGCCAGTGCTAAAAAAAAAAAAAAAAAAAAAAACACCCGAATTACTCATTAGGCAGTTCACTACCTGCCTGCATACCCAGCCGTGAGTGCAAACACAACTACTTGAGCACAAACTCACAGGCACAACTAACAAACTGCAAACCGCAGAGTGCACCTTCTTTTCAGTTTCTCGCTGTGTTTTCTTCTTCCAGTTTCCTGGGATTTGATTTTTCGTATTAATTATGACAATAACGATAACTAACTTTTTCTGAGAACTTACTCTGTGTCAGCATTGAGGCATTATCTCATTTAATTCTGAGAACAATCTTAGAAGCTAGGTAATTGTGATGATCCCGTTGGAAAAGGAAGGGAAGGGGAACCCAAAGATGAATGGCTCACCCAGGATCACACAGCTAGTAAGAGAGTGCCTGGGCTGGGGCTCATGCCTGTAATCCCAGCACTCTGGGGCAGAGGTGGGAGGATCACTTGAGCTCAGGAGTTCAAGACCAGCCTGGCCAACACAGTGAGACCTATCAAAAACTTTTAAAAAATTAGCCAGACGTGGTAGCACAAGCCTATAGTCCCAGCTACTCAGGAGGCTGAGGCAGGAGGATCACTTGAGCCCAGGAGGTTAAGGTTGCAGTGAGCTATGATTGTGCCACTGCACTCCAGCCTGGGCAACAGAGCAAGACTCTGTCTCAAAAAATAAAAATTTAAAAGGCCAGGCACTGTGGCTGATGCCTGTAATCCCAGCACTTTGGGAGGCCAAGGCAGATGGATCACCTGAGGTCGGGAGTTCAAGACCAGCCTGACCAAATTCGAGAAACCCCATCTCTACTAAAAATACAAAACTAGCCAGGTGTGGTGGTGCATACCTGTAATCCCAGCTACTCAGGAGGCTGAGGCAGGAGAATCACTTGAACCCAGGAGGCAGAGGTTGCAGTGAGCTGAGATCGCACCATTGCACTCCAGCCTGGGCAACAAGAGTGAAACTCCATCTTAAAAAAAGCAAAATAATAATAATAATAATAATAATAAAATAATTAAAAAAACAAAAAAGAAAATAAAAAAAAGAAACTCCATCTTAAATAAATAATTAATTTAAAAAAAAAGAGGGAGACTGGTGATTTAAACCCAGAGACTAAAGCCTTAACCCCTGTAACTAATCTGCTTCTCACTAATAAATAATGAAGAGCAATAATATACTTCACATGAATGCGGTGCTTTGATTGCAACAGCCCAGAGTGCTATTACTTATCCCCATTTATCAAATGAGGAAACTAAGGGTCCACAGGGAAAGTGATTCAAAGTCATCTAGCCAATAAACAGCGACGCCAGAACTCAGCCTTGGGTTTACTTGCTTAAAGTCTAGATTTCCTCTGCCCAGAAACAGGGGCAGTGGTTGGTGACTTATTGTGACTGAGGCTAGGTCTCAAAGTTCCTAAGAATAAGAATTGGATGGATGCAGGGGATGTGCAACTTTTGTGCAAGTTTCACATTAACTTCTGGTCCCAGGATCCTAGGAAGAGACCAGTCCATCAGCAGGGGCCTCTCCAGCTGTACGGCTGAATTGCCACTGAGGGCTGTGGGAATTCTTTCTTGGTTCATTAAAACCTACAGACCAATCTCAGACACACTTCCTTGGGCTATAACCAGCTGGAGGCAGGTGGAGCCACCTTTGACTCTTAAGTGTAGGAAATTACTAGAAATGGTGGTGACTGCCTGAGAAGCCCTTCATGGCTTCCCTTTGGGTCAGATCCAGCTCCTGGCTCCTACAAACCCAGAGGGAACCATGCCTTTCTTCTCACATTTCAGTTTGACCTTACATCTTCCTTAAGAGACACAGAAGCAGAAATAGTTAACTTCTCTTTTTCTTCACCAGAAAAAGCTCCTTAAAATAGATTTATGCAAATCCCATAACCTTTTCTGTATTAACGTGTAAAAAACAGAGGAAGAAAGAAGATCCCAGGTCACCTGGTGCTTTAAACAACAACCACCATGTATAACCAAGGCTCACCATGTTGCTGACAGAGCCCATGACATGCGTTTTGGTGTTTTGTGATTGCTCTAGGCTCAAAAGACCCAGATTCCACTTCTGGCTCCACCACTTCCTAGCAACATGACCTAGGGCTAGTTATTTCATCTCTCTAACTTTCAGTTTCCTCACGCCCAGATAAGTTTGTGAACTCTAAGAGGCTATATGTATGTGAGATGTAGTTTTAACTTAAAAATTTCTGGGACAAAACAAAGCATTCTGCTGACCTACAATAGAATTATCCCTCTAAACCAATTGAAAGAATATTAGCAGTTACACCTAGTTTGATTTTCAGGGCTATGTGACCTGAAATAATTGGTCAACTGCAAGTGAAATCTCAGCCACAAACATTGCCCCAGGAAGCCTTCCTTCACCCGCTTTATCCTAGCCCAGCAGAGCTGGTGGTTCCTTCCCTTCTGCCCCCACAGCACCCATCCCTTCTTCTGGAGCTTCATCTCTGTTTTGCAAACTTCTCTTCATTATGTTCCCACTTTAGACCTAGAAGCCCTTGAGAATGGGGATCGTGTCTTCCCTTTCTTGTGGGCTTGGCCTCTGACGCTAAAGTCTGCACAGCAGGGACTTAACAGACACTTTCTGAAGGGATTACCAAATGAGGAATGATTTCCTGGCAGGGAGGAAATCTGTCTTACTTTATCCAAAACCGTGGAGGAGCAGAGTCCTCAGAGAACACCTGGTTAGTGCCCCTCCATCCATAAATGAGGAAACAGAGACTCAGGCAGGTGAGAGGACTTTCGCATTTTACTGAGTGAGTTAATGACAGAGTAGGAACTAGAGGCCAGGCCTCTGCCTGATCCCCATCACTGTGTGAGTTCAAGTTCTCGTTTAAAGAAGGAGTAACAAAGTGTGGAAATGTTACACAATCTGAGGTGTGATTCTGCAGGATTGACTGTGGCAACCAGAAGTGTCAGAGACTTTCTGAATCATTGCCCACTTTCTTACAGTAGAATAACCTTCCCCTCAGCTAACCAGAGGTGTTTCCTATATCCCAAGTGGAGAAATAATACACCTTAAGTAGACAGTGTCCTTTCACAATCTTTGAAGGGAAGACAAAGGACATTTCTGAACTCTTGAGAACTAGGAAGTATGGCTCCCACTTTCGGGTCACGGCCACTCTCAGACTTCACGTGCGAGTGCCGTAAACCCCACCGGGAGCCCTTGACAGTTCAGAGTACGTGAGATCGAAGCAAGAGAGAGAGAAAGTAAGTTTGAGAACTTTTGCCACATCTTCACTCAAGACTGCAAGTGCACAAAGAATTGTAGAAGGGCTGGTTGATAGAAGAAAAAAACACATTCAAAACTACTTACTGACTAATGATGCAGAAAATGTTATGAATAAGTATCCCTTTCTTGATTTATTACTTTAATTATCTGACATTCTATAGACCCCCATTAGTGGATTTTTTTTTTTTTGGGCTTAGATTTCAATTTTCTGTCTCATGGTGAAAGCTATTTATCATAATAATCAGTAAAATTCAAAACCTTTTAGCAGTATTTATAAAATTCATTTACCAGGTTCAGCCCTTGGAGAATGACAAAGAAGGCGCATTAGTACGTGTGCTGAAGTGTTTTATGCAGAATTATCTGTCCATAAGAATGATTAAAAGTTCTTTAGAATATTTGGAGCCCATTAGATTTTTAAATTTTTTTAAAAAGTTCTTCTTACCTATGCTGTGACTGGAAGCTGGGACTGGTTGGTTGGGTGGCTGCTGTACTTTTGTCCGGATGATCCTGTGGGCAGTTGAAAAAAAAAATGGCTATTTACCATCAGGAAGGAGAAGAGACCTCAACCAGCTATGCACAGATAACCAGAAACCAGAAAACTCATACCCAAGCTGGGCCGTGGATGGAGCTGAGGCAGAGCGGCAGAGGTGGAGGGAGATTATAAACCCAGGCTGGGAATCAGGAGGGTGGAAGATTTATGGACTAGTCCCAACTTTGCTTCTATTTCCCTGGGTGTCTTAATGTAATTTGCGCCCCCTCTCTGGGATTCAAGTGCCTCTTCTGAAGAAAGAGGATGACATGTTAACATTACGAGTAGGCATCCCTTTCTTGGGTATAGCTTTAGCTCCATGAGAGACTCATTGAGTGACTTTAAGGAGTCCTTCCTTTCCCTAGACCTCAGCCTCCCGTCTGTCAAATGAAGAAACTGAACCAGGTAACCCCTCTGTCCTCTGGCAGTGCTCACATGCTGGTTTCTCTGCCCTAGAGAACGTACAAGGAGGGATAACACCCCTTCCCCTAGGAAGTCAAGGGAGGGGATGTATGTGTTGTTCTGATACTAGGGAGAGTCAAAGCGCTGCCAGGAGACATCTGATTTGGCTATGCTAAAAGAAAGCCTACCTTGCACCAAACCTCACGGAAAAGATCCACAGAGCTAGAGCCAGGGGTATCCTTGACTGTCTTTTCAGAGACCTTGCTCATATTCTAATAGAAACTCCACTGTGACCTTGACCAGGTCCATTCCATTGTGGACCTCAATACAATGATGGAGTTGGAACAGACCACTATTTGCTTATTTTAAGTAATCAAATCATTTTCAGAAGAGAAGAAAGATCTTATGGAAAAGCCCCATACTTAAAAGAGATAATCGCAGTACTGCCTTCCCTTGGCCACCTGGCCGCTCTGACGTCCTTCTCCAGAACCTTAGGCTCTGGGGAGTTTGTAGACAATGCGTGTGCAAGACCACAAGCCCAGAGCATCTGAGAGCAGCAGAACAGGGTGGTGCCAAAAGCTCCTCGGGAACTATCAGGAAGTGACTTCCTTGGTATTTGGGAGAAGAGTGGGTCACAATAAAATGTCCAGCTTCTTTGGAAAAGTTATATTCCAGTTTCGAACTATTACCTTTTGAAAGGACATTTATTAGAGTTTTTCCTTGTTATAAAAGTAATATGCATTCATTGTAGACTCTGTGGACAGCATGGGAAAACATAAAGAAGACATCTAAAAACCATATTTTGGTGTATTTCCTTTATACTAACATTCCTGTGCATACTTAGAAATATCCATTTTTCTCTGAACAAAGTCAGGATTATACCATGTGTACAGTTTTTGTTGTTGTTGTTGTTTTTGTTTTGAGATGGAGTCTCTGTTGCCCAGGCTAGAATGCAGTGATGTGATTTCAGCTCACTGCAACCTTCGCCTCCCTGGTTCAAGTGATTCTCCTGCCTCAGCCTCCCGAGTAGCTGGGATTACAGGCACATGCCACCACGGCCAGCTAATTTTTGCATTTTTAGTAGAGACGGGGTTTCACCATGTTAGCTACGCTGGTCTCAAACTCCTGACCTCAAGCGGTCTGCCTGCCTTGACCTCCCAAAGTGCTGGGATTACAGGCGTGAGCCACGGTGCCCAGCCTCCATGTATACGGTTTTGCATCCTACTCTTAAGCATTCTATGAGAAGCTTTTTCACATTCCAGAGCATTAATATCTGAAAGTTCATTCTGAGGCTGCACTGGGTCTCCAGCTTATACAAATGAAGGACAGAAGTAGCAGGTGGGTGACTCCCCTTAAATCTAATGGGCTGTAGCTTCTGCCTTCTCTGATCTTACAGCTTGGTGCTGGGCACCAAGGGCACTCCATGTCCTCAGCTGATAGCCTGAAGGGACTTTTCTGTTCACCCTACAGTCTCACCAGACACACAGGCTGTCTAGAGCCTGACTAGTTGAACTCAGCAAGGGGCCTCTTGCCCTTTTCTAATCAGTCAGCTTAAGTGTTCCGTCAAATACATTCAGATTGTTTGTTTTCCCTAATATTCAATCCACTTATTTTCACTAAGCAAACTCAAAGCATATTGGACAAGGATCTGGGAGTGAGGTAGTCTTTTTGGTCACCTGGAATTAAGCTGGCATCTGATCTAATGTTTATATTTTTGTGTATGTCACCTTCTCTGTGTATATGTGTCTACAGAGAGATTTCTGGATATGTGAATATATGGATATAACAGACATAAATATAGTTATATATAAATACATGGCAAGAAAATCACTATAGTTCAGCTTAAAATCCTTACTTTTCAAATCATTATCTGGCCATTAAATTTGTACATAAGCAAAGCAAAGAAACTTATGTTTTCCTCATTTTCTTTTAAAATAGCTGTAAATATCACTGGGAAAGCACTATCGATTGTTCGAAATCATTAAGAGGCAACAGCAGCACCGTGTACAGGCTCTGGAACTAGACTTCCAGAGTTTGAATCCCATCCCTCTTGCAACTTGCCAGCTACATGACCTTGGGTAAATTACTTAACCTCTATGCCTCAGTCTCTTCATCTGCAAATGGGACTAAGAATCATTCCTATCCTGTAGGGTTACTATTAGGATTAAATTAATTAACTACTTAAAACAAAGGCTGCTACATAGTAGTGCTCCACAAATGTAAGATGTTATTTTCAGTGGTGTCTTCATAAAGATTGATGACTAGCTTCAATCCTAAAATGTTCATATTTTTCACATTTGCTTTAAAAATCACAAGGTGAGGGTGGGTGGAGGGGTGGTGAAGATGCTCAATGGGTACAAAAAAAATTAGAAAGACTGAATAAGACCTAGTATTTGATAGCACAATGAGGGGACTATAGTTAGCAATAATTTAACTATGCATTTAAAAATAACTAAAGAGTGTAATTGGGTTGTTTGTAAGACAAAGGATAAATGTTTGAGGGGATGAATACCCCATTTTCCATGGTGTGATTCCTACTCATTGCATACCTGTACCAAAATATCTCATGGACTACATATATATATATACACACACACACACTATGTGCCCACAAAAATTAAAAATAAAATAATAATAAAACACAGGTGGTCCCCTTGGAAGCTGGGGAGGGAAGGTAGCCATTCTCACACTCTGTTTTAAGGCTGCAGTAGGGCTGTCCTTTATGGGGGATCTCAGAGTTAAAGGGAAGCTTCTGAAGCCATCCCCAGGGGTGAGAGATTTTGCTCATCTGCCTTTAGCAGTCACCAAGTAAAAACAGAGAGCATCATCTTCCACTGAGAAGAAACTGTAGTGGGAAGAACAAGGCTATAATTGAATCATAGCAACTCTAAACAAATTTAAAATGTAAAAAATGACAGGCTGTCAAGACTCATCCAATAAGAGCACACTCAGGACCTTTTCTAAGCCAGAGATGGTTGGACTGAGTTGGCAGTCACACCAAACTGCACGTCCTTTAACCTGCTGCGTGTGAGCAGGACCCTAGCTGCCATACTGCAGAGCACACTAGATAGTCCAACAGAGGAGGGAGCTCACATCAAACTCTTCCTATGGATGAGGAAACTAAAGCCCAAGATGTTCAAATGACTTGCCCAGGGTTGTGCAGCGAGTCAGCCCAGGCTTCCAGCTCCCATGTCCAAGCACTTTACTTTAAGCCACATTCAAAGGAAGCTCAGTCCCTCTGTTAAATACTTCCTATGTGAGGCATAAAGGCTATTTGGATTAAAAATCCACTTAGGATCTGAGGTTTAAAACTCTGAGGGACTTTGTGGCATTTAAGGATCCCATAGAAACATCACTCTTCCTTCTTTGAAAGGCTAGGCTTCTTACCATCATCCCACGCCCACCACCCCACCACCCCACCACCAGTCCTCACAAAATTACAGTGAAAAAGAAAATAATGGTGCCTTGAAAAAGGAAACAGGGGGATAAGGCTGAAGAAACACCTGCATCTATGGCACTGATCAAACTGCCATCAGTACAGTAAAAAGCTTGGACCATCAGCTGTGCCAAGAATCCAAAAGCCAGGGATCCAACTGTGCCAAGCTGGGAGGGGGCCCACAGGTGGCACCCAGGCCTGTGACTGTTGTGGAGAAGAAAGAGGACATGGATAGAGGTTGATGTGAGTGGATCGCTTGAGTCTAGGAGTTCAAGACCAGCCTGGGCAACATGATGAAATGCCATTTCTACAAAAAACTAGCCAGGCATGGTGATGGCATCTGTAGTCCTAGCTACTTGGAAAGCTGAGGTGGGAAGATCACCCAAGTCTGGGAGATCAAGGCTGCAGTGAGCCGTGATCATGCCTCTGCATTCCAGCCTGGGTGACAGAGTGAGACCCTGTCTCAAAAAAAACAAAAACAAAAACAAAAAAAGAAAGAGGGAATTGATAAACAATCTCAGAAGGCCTGCCATCAAAATTAGAATTAAGAGCAGAGCTAACAAAACATCTTCCCCAGGTCACCTCCAGGTCTGGACAAGTTTTGCTTACCCTGCAGAGTATGTTTGTTTTTATTTGAATTAGTTTCTAATATTTTTAAGTTGGGAGATTTTTCATAAACATCTGATTTCTAGCTTCTCTTGAAAAATCAGAACACCCAGCAATACTGGCCCCACATCTCACAAGACCCAACCAGTTGGTGCTAAATAGAGCTGCCCCTCTAAACTGGGAGTGCCACCTGTAGTCCCCACCCCTTGGCCACAGTGCTGGAATAGAAGGAAGATCCACCCACTGTTTGGGTCAGCTTTGGGATGGCCACCTCCAGCGGACACTCAGACTGGATTCCAACAATCCCTCATGCAGGTTGTGCAGGCTCCCAGCACATGTTTGTCCATAAGATGTCAAATGAACAATGTGATTTGTGTCCCAGGAAATCCTCCACAAGCCTAACAGAACTAGTTCAGTGTTGCTTCACCCTTTGTCAGTCATGGTTTCCTAGGTTGGTCCCCTGGAAGGTAGCAGGAAGGCACACACTCCTGGGGGTGGACAGTGGAGACGCCCTTATGGCTACTAGACTAGCCACACATCCAGCCAGCACTCCCTCCCCAGCTGTTTAAAATCAGGAAGAGTGAAGAGTTGCCTCGATGGGAGGCAGGGGCTGGGAAAGCGGTGGACCCTCTTACACAGTGTCATTTGCCAGGCAGGCATTTAGAAGCTGCATTCATTTGAATGCTGTGGGAGCTTTGCCTTCATCTGAAAAATAAAACCGTGTGGTGGGATGGCTCTGGCTTTGGGGGATTGGGGGTGGGGAAGGCAGCAGCAAGAGATTGTCCTACACTTAGTGAGCTGTCACTGAAGAGTGCAGGGAGGAGCCGGAGAGTACTCGCAAACAGGAGCCCCCAGAGAGGAGCACTGGAGAGGGCTAAGGAGGAGAGAGGGCAGGCAGCCAGGTAGCAGAACAGGCAGCCTGCGAGGATCTGAAATGGAGAAGGAAAGACTTTTCCTCCTCCTTGTCTCTCGTCTCACAGATCCTCAGTTCTGTCACTTGCAGAGTCCGACAGTGCAGTGGTAGAAAGAAACTAGCCCTCCTCTTATCATTGGGAGACCTGGGTTCTACCCCCATGTCTATCTCCAAGTCACTGTTCCTCTGTACTCCCCATCTGGGCCTCTGCTGCTACACCTGCCACAGGTTACAGTCAAGCCTTAAAGACTATAGGAGACCACAGACGTGAAAGCACGTTAGAGGCATGGCCTGCCTGGCCACGGCTTTGGACTGAACACCCAGGATGCCCCTGAGGCTAGCCATGGCCCTGAAGCCAGCAGTTAGAACCTCCCCACAGCACAGCTCCAGGCAGAAAGCATCAGTGGGTCCGTGATCTGCCTCGGCCACACATCGCATGCCCCTTCCCAGCCTTTGCCACATCTGTAACCACTGCTCTATTTGCCGCGAACATTTCTTTCACATCACTTCATTTTTTACTTAAATAAATTTATTGTATAAGGCGATTGTAGTTTCCTACTGTAAGTGGGTAGGTGGGAGTGTTGGGGGGAGCTCACAAAGTTCACAAACTCACTAGTTTGGCGTGCTACTTCTATTTTTCTAAAATACATTAAAATAAATGTATTACAAAACAATGTGCATCCTTGCATTGTAAAGGACATAAACCGATGCTCTGTAAAAACCCCACGCTTGTCCTGCAAGGCATCTTTAATTGAAAAAAAAAAAAAAAAAAAAGAAATATAAAGATTAAGCTAGGCGCAGTGGCTCACACCTGTAATTCCAGCACTTTGGGAAGCTGAGGTAGGAGGATTGCTTGAGCCCAGGAGTTTGAGACCAGCCTGGGCAACACAGGGAGACCCCATCTTTACCAAAAAAATTTTTTTAATTTAAATATATAGATTTCATATACAGAAATACACATACATACATCTACACAAGCTCCAGCTTCTGCCTTCTCTTGAAGAATGCAAAAAAAAAAAAAAAAAAAAAAAAAACTGGCAAACACTGGACCCATGTTCCTGGCAGCATTCGGCTGGAGCTGAGAAGCGCTGCCCCTTTAATAGGACTTGTGCTGTCTAGCTTGCCAGGGACCCAGCCTCTCCCCATCGTCTGATGCCTGGCCTGCTTTCCTCATTATCTTATCTGCCTGGCCCCAGGTAAGGCGTTAGATTTTGTGACCCTCACGGATGACCTTAGGCTACCTTGCAAACCGCCAGTTATACGTGTACACTGTGTTGGGAAACCTGTGGACCCCCAAAGCCTGACCAGGGGCTTGGCGGATGTTTCTCTGCAGAGCAGACCAGCTGCCTGTCATGTTGTTTTGCATCATGGAAATCCTGCAAGGAGCCAGAAGTAAGGAGCTAATAAAACACACTGGAGCCTCTTATCATCCAGAAAAAGAACAGGAGTTATCCCCTCCTCCCTAAAACCCACCACCATCATTGCTACCTCCTCAGCAATTGTGTCCAGGTGCTTCAGGCTTCTAAGCGCATGTCAGAACCCCACCCTGGAAAAACAGCCCCTCTAGAACAGACCAAGAAACTGTGTGCCTGATTCTCCTCTATCTCCCCTGCACCGTGCATGATGTCAAGGCCTCAGTAAAGGTTTGCCAAGACAAGAAAAACAGGCTAACCATTTATGAAATAGCAGGACTCAAAATGTGAACACATGCACTCCACAGCGATCTGTGCATTTGAGTCATCACAGAAGGAATGACTATCAGGACAAGAGGCTCTTATTCTAGTCTGACCTCCTCTTTCTGCCAGGAGTAAGGGTCCCCTATGCCCACACAAGCTCTGCACTGATGATAGTAGGGTATGAACTGGAGAAACGGAAACTGTCCAAGTTTTCAGGCTGCTGCCTTTTCTTCTTTCTGAAGAATTTAGAGAACCATCATTTCTGTTCATCTCTGAACTTCATCCTTGACTCTGTGTTTAAATGGAGTTGAGACTGCATCATCTACAACAGAAAACTTTCTTCCATACATTTATTTTTAAAGCTCTGAGAGTGCCCTTCCATGTATCTTGGATCAGACTGTAAAGGAAAGGGAACTGCGTGGCTCCCAGGAAGTTCCTGTGCATGACACGCAGCGTGTTTCTCTGGTTCTTTCTTTCCATGTGTGAGACTCCACATGTGAGTTGGAGAGAGGGCAGCTCCATAGCTCCAGAGCATCTTAGGAACCTGAACAACACCCCTGGAGTTGAAGACACACATCAGAACCACCGGGGTTCCGTGCTCTCAGAGAGAGGAAGAGCCTTGTTCCCCATACTCACTGTCAAGATCCCACTTTGAGTTTGTGGCAGAGCAGGAACAAGGAGCCAAGTCTCCCAACTCCAAGACAGGGCTGTGTTCCCCACACTCACTGATTCAAGCTCTGCCTAAACTGGAGGCAGGATTTTCTTCCTGGGAAGCTCTGAGATGAGCCAGCGCTAAGACCTTGAGCCTAGGCTTGCAAGGACAGCGACATACGTGATTGCCTAGTCAGGACAATTCACTGCAAAGTGTTCCACACATATAGGTGGGTGGTGAAGGGAGGGATGGAAATCACTCGGGGCTCAGAAGAACCTCGGGCAACCAGGGTATTGGCATGTTCCCCTCTCCTGGGCCTAGGACTCCTACCCACTTTGGAAAGAAGAGAAGAATAACAGAGACCCAGCAGGCCCCTGCAGCATCCCTCTGGTTCAGTAACCCCTAAGGGGCCTTGGTGAAAAAAGAGACCAGATCTTCAGGAAATGCACATGCAGAGTCTCCAGGACGCCCTGCCATCCCCCCAAATCCCCAACCCCTACAGGCACGAGCCGCTCACCTGTTGATGGAACTGACACTAGGCACGGTGTCATTGTCACACACACGCTCTGCCAGCAGCCGGTCCCTGATCTCCCAGGCAAACATCGTGGGATTTTGGCGTTTATACTCAGCAATTTTTTCCACCACCTTGGGTGTGGCGACCTTTGGTTTGGATCCTCCAATTACCCCAGGCTTGATGCTTCCCGTCTCATAATACCTAGGACCCAAAGAGAAAGAAGCTTAGCCATGAGGAACCAGTAAAGTGGATGTTGGCAACAAAATAACTTGCTACTCTGTCCAGGAAACGTCCAGATCTGCATGTTTCAATACAGTAGCCACCAGCCAGATGCAGCTTTTGAACATTTGAAATACGGGTAGTCTGAATCAAGATGTGCTGTAAATATAAAATACACACTGGATTTTTAAAACATAGTACCAAAAAAATGTAAACTATCTCAATAATTTTGGTATTAGTTATATGCTGAAATAATCATTTTTATATATTGAGCTAAATAAAATATGTAATTAAAATTTAGTACCTCTTCTTTTTTTTACTTAACATGCTACCAGAAAATGTTAAACTGCGTACACAGCTCTGGTATTTCTATTGGACAACACTGGCTATGCATTAACAAAATTCTTTCACATTCATCTACCCTTTTATAGTTTACAGAAAACTTTCAAGTCAGTTTTCCCATTTTATCTCCAGCAGTTCTAAAGCACATAAATTGTTTTGAATTAATGAATGAGTGAATGAACAAATAAATGAATAAGTCCTGATCTACAGGTATAAAGCAGAGATTCATCAAGGTTAAACAGCCTTCCTAGGGTCACACAAGACCAAATGGCCACGCCAGGACTGTGACCGGCCTCTGGAACTAAAATTTCCCCAGTAAGGTAGCTTACACCTTTGACAGCTCTCCCAAGCCCTAGCAGAATTCTCCAGCATTGTGCAAAACTGTCCCCTGAAATGCAACTTATTTTTCCATAAGAGAAAAGTCATAATCCTGGTGTAAAAGTAAAAGGAATATTGAATTGCAGAATTATCTGAAAATATGTGTTGTAAGTTAAAACCCAAGCAATCAGAAAAACCAACCACAAGTCACAGCAGCTCTTCCAGGGACCTCCCCCGAGGTAAATGGCTGTTTCTAAGGATATTTCCATGCTATCAGCATTTGCTCATTAAGGAAAATAGGATGTCAGGGTTTTACAGTAAAACCGAGACCAAGAAGAAGAGTGCCATGAAAGATCATTTCAAGGGGGAAAAAAATGACATGATTCCTTTTCTGAATCTGAGCCATCACTGGATCGGTGTCTCTCTCAATGTTTACAGAAGAATTCTAGAGTTCCTTTTCCAAGGAAATTATCTTGCAGTTGAATATTTAAAAAAAAAAAAGACATTTTAAAAATGACTAGTAATTTTTAAACCTAACAAGAGTTGATGATACGCAAAGGAACGAGGGGATTCTGAGATGATAGAAAATGTTACCGAGGATGGCTGATCACATTTATAGAGATGCTGAAATTCTTAGCCTGGAATTTCAGGCTAAGTTTCGGTAAGGCCAAGTTAGTGAATATTCTAAAAGAGATGAAATAATTTGGAAGAAGCGATGTGAAAGTGAAATGTCTGTTTTTCATTGAAAAGAGTGAGCCATTTACAAATTTTGACCATAAAGCAAAAACTCAACCTATCTTACCTCTTTCTAAAAAGTTGCTTTCAGTAATTTTTCTGTAATTGCTAAAAAATTATTACTCACAAACAACTTTTTAACAACATCCAAAAAAACCCCAGAAGTCTAGAAAAGCACCCTAAATCAAGGCACATAGCAATCTCTTCAGCCTCCTATCAATTTTATAATGTAAAGTCAATTTTTACTATAATACAACTCATTGTAATTCAGCCACAGCACCCTAAAGTTTACAGAGCTCTTCCTCGAACTATCTTGATCCTCACACTAACCCGGCAAGGCCACAGGGCTTTATAGAACGGAAAATAAATGGTCAGAAGACTAAGTGACTTGCCTAACTCCCTTCTGTAGTTAGGGGCAGCCCCAGCTTTCAAACCTGACTCTAAATTCAGTGCTCTTCCTGCTACAGCAAACTGTTGCTTTGCTTATAAACATTTTAGATAATAATAATGATCCCTTGCAATTGCAGAGAACTTTACTATTTACCAGGCCAGGCATTTTCACATACATTTTTCATTCATTCACTCACTCAACCAATAGTTATCAAGTGTCTGTTAGGGCACATAGAATCTCAGGGAAGGGGTTACAGACATTTAGACAACCCTGTCCTGGATACTCAAAATATGTTAGTTGAATGGGACCACAACATTCACACAGCAACTCTGAGAGGGTGGCAGGCTGAAGGCCTCCCCAACTCAGCCCCCATTTACATGGCCGGTGGATGGCAGCACACAGGGCTACCTGCCCATCCCACCTGAGCAGTGCCAACTTGGGAGACTGCGATCTTGACGTGAGAGGTCTCTCTTTCTTTTGACTGACACATGGGCCAGGCACTTAGAAGGCAAACCTGTCACTCCCGAAACCCCAACTCGAAACTGTGTCAAGTGAGGATTCAGACTTAATAACTCTCCTTTCATCTCAGCAAAACAGCCATGCAGCCCCTTGGCTTACAGACAAAAGACGAACGGCAGCCACCAACACACAATGTCCTTCGGTGCAAAGAGCATTAGTTTAGCAGTCAAGAGGTGTAGGTGCTAGTCAGTGGCTCTGACACTAACTCGCTGTGTGATCTTGGCCAACTTAGCCTCTCTAGGGCTCGGTTTTCCCATTTATACAATAGGGGAAGAATGTTTGCCCTGCTTGCTTTGTGAGGCTGTTTTGAAGGCAGAAATACAGACAGTTGAGAATAAGCTTTGCAAAACATAAAATAAAGAGCACGTGACGAGGATTAAAATCCCCTCCGTGTTTCTTATTACTGTGTAACATACCACCCGATTCCAATGACCTGCACCTCCCAACCAGGCTCCAGTGAAAAAAGACAGCAGCCCACTCCTGGGTGGATTTAACTCGGCCTCAGATGCCACCGAGCTGTGCCTCTCAAGCGCCTCCGAAGCCTTAAGCTCTGTAGACTGAATGCCCACACTCCTGGCAGACTGCCCACCTTCCTGAGATGATGGGGGTCCTGGTGTGCCCCAGGGACTTTGCCTGCCTTGGCACACACTCTGAAAACCACAGCCACCACACATCACACTCTCCCTACAATCTGTCACTTCTCTTGTGCCCATCAAATTCTTCAGTGATAAAAAAAAAAAAAAAAAAAAAAAACTGTGGATTGAACAGCCCCAGTTCAGAAATTCCCAGTTACACTGTTTTAGGGCTGAACTTGTTTCTTAAAAGGCAGTTCTAATTAGAGTGACATTTTGTCCACTGTGGTTCTTAGTTATGAAAATAATGAGCTATGAAATTCCAATTTATTGTTGACAACTTAAACGGCCAGGCACCGGAGCGGCGCGTAACTTCCGAGTGCCACTCTACCTAGTGACAAATCTATTCCGGGCTGCGTCAGGCTGCCGGCTGGGCTTGGAAGGGTCCCTGTCCCCCTCAATCTCCATGGGATATTTGGAGGCTCCAGAGTACCAGAACATGAGGACCCTGTGTTTGGATGTTCCCTCTGAAAAAGGCTCAGGATCTTGCCCTGAGATTTCAAACAGCAAGCAAAATGTCGGCTCAGCAAAGATGTCTCAGCAAAAACAAAGGAAGGGCCTTCTTTCTGTCTCCCTCTCTCTCAGTACAATGAAGAGGCTCCACAAAAAGACATCTAGGAGCCTTTTGGCTCTAGAAGTCTGATGCTGAGATAGTCTAAAATATTGTGCTCTCTCTCTTTCTCCTGTCTTGTCACTTACCTCTCTCTTTCTATTTCTCTGCCTTTTAAAAATCACTTTTTTCTGTCTTCTTTTTCTCTCTTTCTTTTCTCTGTCTCTCTGTCTTCTACTTTTCTTCTCTCACTCTCATCCTTCTGCCTAAAACAACCACCTAACAAGAACACTGTGCTAATGTCCCGCAATTGTCCCCTGACTCTGGGGTTCATTTGCTTTCTAAATGCTAAACAGGAGTGAAGCCCACAACCCCCACAGCTCAGGTAATCTGCCCTGGGCTGGAGGATGAGGAATGAAGCCCGGGGCCAAGGTCCCCAAAGGAGCTGCCAGACCCCTGGTCCTGAAACTTCTCCCTTTGGCCTCAAGCAAGCAGCCTCCCCAAGGTTATTAGAAGCTGTTGCTCCTTCTATCTAAGAGAATTGCTTGAATTCCAGCAGATGAAAGGGAAGGAGCCAGCAGAAAGTCACAATGTCACTGACATACTTCAAAATATTTATTTCCTTTTCAGGCATCTGTGCTCATACCATAATGCAAGCTACAGGACAAAGGCTGTTTTCTGACCTGGGGAAAGAAATAGTGAGAAAGCAACGAGCAGCTAAACCCGAGAAAGCTCTTGCCTGCCAGGGCAGACCTAAAACAAGATCACGCGCCCAGAAACAAACCTGTGGCTTTATTTTTGGGGTATGGTGAGACTCGGATGGTCAAGGGGTCCTTTAGGTATTATTGCAACCCAAATACTGCCTGGCTACATAAGCCTGTGTCAGTCGCTTTGCCTCTCTAGGTTTGTTTTCTCATCTTAAAACATGCTTCATTGGATCATGCAGAGGCTCCTAAGAAAATAAACGGAAGCACTAAAAGGCTGCATGGCCCTATGGGAGAAGCCTCATTGTTAGTATTTTGCTTGCAGCAAATTGCTGGGTCAAGTAGCAACTTTCAAATGTCACATTTAAGAGTTAGTGTTTGGGTGGTTGTTGTTTTTCTTCTCCTCTCTAATTTAATATATACTTTGGATGCTTGTCACCACGAAGAAAATAAAAACACAGAGAAGGAAAATACTATGGCCCAACATAACAAGGTTGACAATAATCCAAAACTGGAAATGACGGTTGACTTTTAAAAGTGGAATATGCTTTTGAAAACATTAAAGTAAAACACTGAACTCTGGTTATGTGATATTAAGGATTTTCCAACCAGTCCTGCTCAGAGACCCGGGCTCACCTAGGATAGCAACGGAAATTCCCAAATTTAGAACAATTCACTAGGATTTCGGAAAACATGTCATCCCTTCTGACTAAGCCACCCTATTCACATGTCTCTAGAGACAGGGGTTTCCCAGGGCTACTTGGAATTGGGGCTTTGCAAACTCTAAAGTGCTCTGAGTTTGAAACAAAATGCCACCATGGTTCTCACTATGACACTGTCATATTGGACAGCTGCTGGGTCGTATTTTAGGTTTTCATTTGAAAGATCAAGGGAAGTCTCAACCTCCTGCCTTTACCTGCCAAGAATTTTGCTGACACAACCATGGCTGACCCGAAGCTGCCTGGAGATGTCGCAGGGCCTGACACCTTGATGAGCAAGTTCCACTATCCTCTGGCGGACTACATCCGGGAGTGGCCGTCCATTCACAAAAACCCCCCCAAGCTGATTCACTCCTCCATGTCCTGAAACAGATCAGAAACAAAAGGAAAGGGAAAGGGTGGTTAGAACCAGTCACATAGGAGAAGCACCGCTGTGAGGACCCAGAGCCCCTCTGATCACAAATGGCCGGCAGGCTGGATGACTTGGGCCTGGAGTTCAATCGTGCAAACTACGCAAGGTCCCCAGATTGCTTTTTGAAATTAATCTTAGCCTTTGTCCATCCACAGCCAGTCTATTGAGCTATTGACAGCAAACATCCCCATACTATTATTAACATTTTCTCCATAATTTTTCTAAACAATGAAATGTGTGAAGACCTCAATGTAAATGAAATGGGCACAACTTATTATGTGATGCTGAGGTCTAAGGAAGATTCTGGGGAGAAAATATGCTTTAAAATACATCACATTTAAAAGGGAAAATAATTGTTTTCTTTTAACGAATGTTTTTAAAAAGTGAAAAGAACAACTTCAATAAATGTATATCTCAGGGAAAAAAATTTTTTAATCTGCAATCTAATTCAAGGACTAAGGAAATTTTTAAAAATTTTAACAGCACCTGCAGAGCACTGAGCAAAGAAACAACCATCGCCTTGTTAAAAACCCTCCCTTAAAGAAGGTGAGGCTGACATGCAGACTTGACCACTGTACCTTCTCAAAGTACACAAAAGAAATGGATCATAGCATCTTCTACACACAGCACATTCCACTCCACTGCATTGGGGATTTGTTATAAAGCAGTTTCCCTGGAATTTTTACAGTGTTTTGCAATAGGCAAACAGCTTTACTTTGGTTCCAGGGGAAATAAAGAAACCTAAGAAAGCCTCTGGGTCCCAGGTTTTACAAGGGTCCTGGGACAGATTTTAAGTAAAAGAAGTCCGAGAACGTGCCTCATCCACCCTTCTCTTACATCAAGGTCCATCTGGAGGGACATAGGACCCAAGTAAATGAAGAATCAAATCAATAAACACAGAGTGATCCAATGCAGCAACATCATTGACCTTATAGCTGTTAATTAGTCACTCACTGACATTGCTAAAGACTGGAGCCCAAAGCCAAGTCAAACCGTTTCTTGATGCTGCTGGCAGCTCAGAGGCAAAGGAAGGGGAAACTCCTTCTAAACGGGGACTAGGCTAGGACTGGGCTGTACAAGGGAAAGACCTCAAAGGTCACACACACGTATACACTCCAACTCCAAAACATGAAATACCGCCTCATCTCAGCAATTCCTCTCCAGTACTCAACTACTACCCAGGTTCATGAACCACGTCTGAAATAAAGGGAGCAAAACCCCGCATAATATAAGCTATTTCCTAAAAACTGTCCAAGCAGTCCACTGAAGTTTCCCATGAATATTTCCCAAAATGTCCAAGCTCAGGCTTATTTTAAGAAAAAAACACAATTTTATAGAAAACTGCAGTACTTAGTTCCAGTTCTAAGCTGCATTTCTGATTTTCAAAATGACCTTTATTCAGTTTTGATTGTTCTAAAACACTCCAGACATAAGGAAAAGGAAAACCATTCCAAATAGGATTTTGCAGTTAGAAACATAATTGCGTAGTTTTTCTAAAACAGAAAGACTGCAGCCACCCTGGTCAAAAACCTCAGAAGGCTTTGTTCTGGGGCTGGGAACACCTATTAAAAAGGGTTGTACAGATCTTTCAAGAGCAGGCTGGATTTAAGTAAAATTTTAAAAATTCAAAATTAGTATGAGTTCATCTGGGAAAACGAAGGGCAGGCGAAAGAAGCTGAAACACCCAGCACCCTTTTGATATGGCCTGGGAGTCCAGGTATTACGGTTCATCTGCAATAGTCTGCTCCCTACATAACTGACAATTGAGACTTTCTGCCCAAGACACAGTAGCAACCTTCAGAGGACTTAAATTCCAAAGCAGTCCTGCAGGACACGGGTGAGCACTAGGGGCTATTTTGTATCAAGGGAAAAACCTTAAAGGTCTCCTAGAGCCTGGTTTCTCAAGGTGAGAGCAGGTCCCTAAACCCTCTACCCTTGACCACATAGGCTGAGCTACTAACGCTCTTTCACAGTCTTATCTATAGGTCCACAGCTGACACCAGACTTGGGATGACCTGGGAGCCTCTTACCTTCCTCAGTTTCCTTGAAAGGTCCCCAAGCCCCATTGGCCTTCTTCACCATCAGTCTTACCCAATGGAGCTCTTAGAGGGTGGTGATGAGGTTTACAACTATGGTGTGAGGAAGACCAATTACTCTGGTTTGGAAAGAAGTGAAGTCCAAAGTCTGAATGAGGCGAGGCAGGACAGAGAAAGAAAAGAGGGAAAAAGAGGTGTGTTGACAGAAGTGCAAAAAGTGGGAACTAGATGAGATAGACAGCCAGATGAGAGAGGCTGGAAAGGAAGCAGGAGGTTAGGCAGGCAGAGGAGAGGGAAAATGAATGGAGAAGCTAGAACAGGCCGAGAAAAGAAAGATGAAGGTGGCACACCGCAGGAGGCAACAAGAAGAGAAAATGGAGGAAGCCCAGGAAGGGGCTTCTGGAGGACAGGGGACTTCTGTGGACAGGATGCCGTTGTTTTCTAGGGCCCCAGCTCTGGTCCTGCATCTTCTTGGAAAACTCAAGTCCCAGCCTGTACTTCCTATGGACTCCAATTAGCTGAGGACTCATTCCATGAAAGGGGAACTGACACAAAGACAGAGGCAAGCAAATCAGGCGAAGACCAGGAAACAGACCCACAGATACAAGAAAAAGCCCAGCCAGGACAGGTCAGACTCGGCAGGGTTTGGAGGGGATGAGGAGAGAAAGACTGAATTGCAGATGCCCCTGAGGCCTTTGTGGCTCTTATCTGGAAAGGGGTGGCCTCCACAGATGCTCCTCAGGCCCTGATAAAGATATGCTACCCATCACAGGCCCTCCCAATACCTCCAAAGACCATGGCTGAGCATGAGATTTTGGGGAAAGGGTCCTTGCTGACTCAGGCACAGACCGAGCTCCAGGACCCCAACAGGATCACTAACATTTTTCCTAGATGCACCAGAAAGAATGAAGGGGTACACAGACAGGCAAACAGGGGCACAGGGAAAGGGCAGGGAAGAAGTCTTCCTAGTAGACTCTCCAATGCACAGACAGGTATTGACACATGTGGACAGTCAGGCAGTAGACATAGATATGGTTAGACTAGTCAGAGAGAGAGCTTTGCATGTGTGTATACCCACTGCCCTTTCCCTGGAATCTGGGTCCCTCCCTCTCCCCTTCTGTGAACCTTCTGAAGCCTCATTTTTATGCCTTTGTCAGACAGTCAGGGAGACCCAAGAACCAGCTCTAGCCTGGCCAATGTGAACTTCCTGAGTCAGTCCTTTTGTCTCTCTGACCTCAATATCATATTCTGTAAAATGGGTGAAGATGAAGGTTTAGGTAACCCTCAGGTAGGACACTGGCTATAAGTGTTTTACAACTGGTAATGATACCTAGAGAAACAGCTTAGGAAGGGAGAAGGAGGTTAGTGTGCTGATGAAAATGATGAGCCTGGAATAGCAGGTGGGAGCTCCTCAGAACTCAGAAGCCCATTTCCTAGTAGTGCCTGCCCCTCACCAAAGAAGCTATCCTGCTCTGAAGCAGTGGTGGGGGTTGGGGTGGGGAGAGATAACAGGGAGAAGAAATTGACTGGGCCAAGAGGAAGACGAGGAGCTGGGATTGATCTGAGCTTCTACTACCTCAGCTACCTCCCAGGATCTACTGTGCCCCCCCCATTCCCCATTGCTAGCAAGTTGGGGCCCCAGAGGAGGCCTACATTGTGCAAGAAAATAGCTTTGGGCCTCAGAACCAGAGTGCTTCCAGAGAAGCCAAGGGCTTGCACCGGCTTTGGAAGCTAGGCTGGCTGGGGCCCAGCCCCCACTGCTGCCAGGGAGATTGAAAATGGGAGGGAGCACTTCCCATGGAGGGGGCAGATTGAAGACCCAGACGAGGAGGTACAGACATTAGCGGTTGGCTAACCCGCACCTGAAAGCAGCTGCCTTCTCCACGCTGATGCTCAGCCGAGAGACCACCACCGGATCTCATGCTATCTCCCCAAGGGCCAGGGCACAACCTCTGGGCCATGAGCTCTGGGCAGAAGGACACAGTGAGGGCCTGTGGATTTCTGCCGGTGAGGAGAGAAGCGCAGGGGCTGGTCCTCCCTATCTGTCCCCACAGTTGCTCCTTGGCTGAGCCAAGGGCTTGCCCACCTCTCAGAGCACTGCCCCAACTGGTTTGTTTTGGGGCTTACAGTGCAAGATCGGAGACTCCCCAGAGCCAAGCTGGAGTCCGAGCCGGAAAAGGCTGTGGAGGGCACTGGGGTCACCACGGACTGGAAACGGTTGGGCACAGGCCCCAAACCTTGAGGAATCATTTGGGCTGGGACCAGAACAGGCAGCTCAGCTGCACAGAGCTCCCGACCGATTTGGTGGATTACTGCAGACTCAGAAAATTGACACAAAGAGAAACTGACCTGCCTGCAGCCAGCCCAGGCTGCTGAAACAAGCTTTCCCCTACTTGCCAGGCCACTCAGCCCTCCGTGGCAGACAAGGACATGCTCGCTCCGGGAAGCTGGCCTTCTCTCCAGCCGGGTCTCTGCTGCCTTTGTTAAATAGGGGACCGCGGCTGGGAAAGCTGGATCCCAGACTGTTGGGGGAAGGGGGTGAACCGGGCATGGGGAGTGCTCCCAGCCCGGGAGCAACTCGCTGACCTGCAGCCCGCAGAGACCCCAAGCAGCACAGGAGCAGAGACTGCCAAAGCCTGGCACCTTCCTCCAGCCTGGCTCTGCAGCAAGCAGAAAGGAAACGCGATTCGTTCCACTTGGAATTTCCTTGAAATCTCCGAATCTAATCCGGCGGTTAACTCACCGTGAGAGGAGCGTTCATCTCACAGGAGGCTGTGCTAATGGGTGAATTGGCAGGATCCCCACGGGTCGGGCAGCCGGGCCGGCCCTGCCCTCGCCCGAAATGACCCTTCCCGTCTCCTACGCATGCTGCGTCTTTCAGAGGTGGGGGTGCCTGCGTGGTGACTAATTGGCTTCCTCTTTCTTTCTTTTTTCTTTCTTTTTCCTCTTTTTTTTAAAAGGGAGAAGCCACGGCGAACAGGCGTCCTGCAGAGAAGGACCCGATGGGGTCTTTAAGAGTCTCTATGAACTGGCCGCCTCCTAAGCAGTTGCTGAACTCAGAAACCGTTACTTCGTTGATTTTTCAAATCCCCCTCCTCAACTCCAGGACGCCTTTGGAGCCCTAGACCCGGTGTTCTCGCTTAGTTCTCAACCTCTTCCTCCACACAAACAGACATGGGTCAGGGCCCTACTTTCCCTCCAAGCTCCAGTCTGGATCAGCCCCACTGCTGAAAAAGGCGCCATCCGGGTAGGGGTATGGGGCGCTGAGACTCAGACTGACCTCTCCCTACAACTTAGTGCCCTTCAACTGGCCTGGCCCGGAGCCCTCTACGGGTCCAAGCCAGGGTTCTCCGAAAGAGCTGAAATGCCGCCGGAGCCTTGAAAGGCTGCAGCTTGCTGCCCAAGCTAAGCGTTGCTGGAGGCGGGATTCCAGGACCAGGTGCTCCAGCCCCGGCGGCCAAGCACGTTGTTCCAGGTCCCCCGCCTGGGATCCCTGCACTTTGCAAAGTTGGCTGCGCGGCTGCAGAGGTCCGGGATCTTCCCGGCCTCAGTATCTCACCCACGGTCCGGCACCCCCAACCCGGTCCCGGCGGGAGAGTGAGAGAAGCGAGCTCGCCGCCTACTTACTATGCATGGATGCAAACGGGTCGTGCTTACAGTGTATTTCCATCGGGGCGCTCCAGACTGCAGGCCGGCCCACGCCGCCGCCTCCCGGCGCCAAGGGGCTGCCCAGGGCCGACAGGGAGCCGCGCCACGAGGCCAGGCACTGTGCGACCTGGGCTCAGAAAACACTGCTGGAGCTTCGGGGTCTCTCTCAGAGCCTCCCTGCTGGAGACCACCGGGAGCTGCGCGAAGAGGCGGGAAACGGTGCTAGCGCAGCCTGGCTAGGATCTGGTGCCCAACTCCTGCTGGCTTCTTTCCCTGGCTGGCTCAAGCGGCGGTTCCAGGCCCAGCCCGGGGTAGCTGCGGCCAAGGCGCCCGCGGCTTCGGGGGCATAGCGTAGGGGCCCGCCTCCGGGACCTCCAGCAGCCCCGGCCGGAGGTAGGGGCGGCTCTGAGGAGGCCGCCGGAACGCTCGGCCCTTGGCTTCACCCAGGGGGCAGCGAGACCTGGTGGCTACCAGACTGGTTCCGCGGCCTCGATGCCTCTGGGGTCCCTCCTCGACCCCTCGGTCTCCGCCAGATCCTTTCTTTCTCTGCTTCTCCGAGTCTCTGTGGCTCAGACTGGCCCCCTCAGCCTCTCTCCGGCTGTCTCTCCGACGTCTCGGACGAAGTTGCAAAGAACTTCCTCTCCGGCAGCACGGGGTCCTGGAGGGTTTGGAAATGCTTCAGCCACTGACGTTGGGGCCGCGACTCCGGAGTCCCCAGGAGGGTGCAGCCCTCCAACCCCGAAACCCGCTGCCTTCAAAGTTCCCGCGGCCCCCGTTGCTCGCCCATCGCTGGGACCAGGACCGGGGACACCAGCGACGGACTCTTCCTCGCCAGGGTGTCTACCTCGTGCCTATCAACTCTTCAAGCCCTGCCGCCCTCCCTCGTGGGTCTGGTTCCACTGTCTTTCCGCTGCCTCTTCCGGGACGGTGGCCGCGCCTGCCCCAGGGGTGGAGAGAGGAACAGAAGAGAGAGCGAAGAGTCCCCGTCACCAAGGCCGCCGGGGCTGCCGGGGCTGAGATGGAGCAGCCAGCTCTGAATGCCTGCGTTGCTGCCGCCGCCGGCGCTAGCCCTCCGCCTGCTCGGCGCGCACAGTGCGCCACCGCGCCGCCCCGGAGCCGCTTTCAGGACCCGCTGCGTGTGGACAGCGCCGCCCGGGGCTCAGCTCCCTCCGGGCGGGGGCGGGGCGGGGGCTAACCTGCCAATCACGCTCCACCACACCAATCAGAGTGGCGGCAGCCGGCCCCGGCCCGAAACACCGCCCCATTGGCTAAGCAGTCCACGGGCTCCGCCTGATTAGCCGACACCTGGGCAATGGGAGAGAATGGGGGGCGGGGCCCAGGCGGCGGCGCCACGTTCATTGACAAACGCGCTGGACTAAGGCCTAGTGGATCGCGGATGTGGGGAGGGGGAAGGGGGCCCACGCAGTGCCTGGAGAGTACTGTTGCGGGCCCCACGCGGGCTCGACCTCCCCACCGCGACGTTGGGAACCTGGGACCCTCTCAGGGCTTGGGAGCAGCCGAATGAAGGATGATAATGGGGGAATAGTCTCCAGAAAAAACAAAAATTGTATGTTGGAGGAAGACAAGGAGCGCAGTAGAGATCCCGCACCATCAGGCTCGTGATGGACTCGGAGTGTGTGCCTGTCTGCCAGTTCTGACCTCACTTTCCTAATCTGTAAAATGGGCAGAGTGGGGTTAACTAGATTTTAATGAAGCCTCTTTCCACGGAAATCTTTCCTAATTTTATTTCCTAATTTTATCAAGGACCTACAAAACCACCACTGGCTCATTCTCGTCCACCCTCCTCCCTCACTTCCACCTGCAGGGCCCTCAACGCTCCATTAACCGAAGGCAGAGAAGTTGGGGGAAGGGCGAGAATATCTCACACTCCTTTAAAGTTAGTAACTGGGGCTCACCAGGGCGCACCTGGGTGGAAGGGCTAAGGCTTTGGGCCAGGTTCCTCAAGCAGAGTGGCTGGCCCTCTTTCTTGCCTCAGATCGGCAACTGCTAGACGCTTTGGGAAATGGTGTTGGCGCTTCTATCCACCAGAGCAATTCTGCACCTGACTCAAGGCTTCTTGAGAACCGAATGAGCCAAGTCGCGTCCAGTGCTAAAAAGGGTCCCTGAAGCGGGCGGGTGGGCAGAGGCATTCTATCTCCAAGGGGCAAGCAAAGCGGCCAGGCCGCTACAATGCGAAAAACCCGACCTTCCCTCTACTGGGGAAGTTCCTGTCCTTATGTAGACAAAATGGATGGATTTGTAACAGAACTCTCCTGCTACAAAAGAGGTCTTTGACTAGCGAGTCCGTTTCTTGGTGGAGTTTAAGGCTCTGAGACAACAATCAAAGAAACTGAACCTTAAAAAGGAAGCATGGGACAGTCATTCTTCACCCAGGAAGCTATAGTTCTGTGTGCCTTCTGGGTTCTGGCACAAGAAAGACACTGAGGATTCCCTTGCCCCAGCAGCTCATGAGAGAGGTCGGAAGACCTCTCAGTCACTTTCTATTTCATGAGTGATGATCCGCTAGTATTAAACATAAATCCACCAAAACAAGGGCTTTGAGATGTCTGCTCCAGGATGGACTTGTAAGGAAGACAGGGCACAGGCTGATCATGGGAGGATTCCTGGGTTATCCTTTTGCTTTATTCTTTGCCTCGGTTTCCCCTCCTCTTCTTTCTCTCTACTCATGTTCCACTTCTCAAACTCCTACACTGGGTCGGGCCTTGGGCCCACCTTCTGTCCCTGTTCTACACCCAGCTGTCCCTGACCAGTAGACAAGTTTCCGGCGCTGACACCCGTCCCCACCCCCAAGCAGGGCACAGCTGCGGAAAACGGCCCCAGGCGGGCCTCTGGGGACCCAGGAAACTGCAGTGCGCGCGGGGGTGGAGTGGCGGCTATCTCTTCTTTGTCTGGAACCCCGCCTGTCCGGATCTTCCCCTTCCACCCTGGCCTTGGAGCAGGAAGATCGCAACAGCAGAGAGGGACCGGAAAGGATTAGAGTTCCGGCACTGGCTTCACCCGATGGCCCCCAATGGGTCGGAAACGACCAGAATCCACAGCCTTGGCCCAGACTCAACATGGCGACTTGCACACCTACTGGGGAGGCGCGAGTGCGGGACGCCTGAGGTTTGCAGCCAGTGACACCCTCACCCCCAGCCTCTCTCGTTGAGCTCAGGCCTGCAAACCCAGGTTCTCTAGAGTCTCCAGAGCTAAAGGGGACCCGAAGCTATGCTTTCTCCATTTCACAGGTGCAGAACCCGAGGCCCAGAGGCAGAATGCGACTTGTCCAAAGTCCCACAGCAAGTCTAGGGTAGAAGAAAGACTGAGGGCTGGAAACCCTTCTCAAAAGCGCCTCTCCAGAGCCGCGCTCGGGATGGTGGGGGAGGGGCGGTTGATGCCAAATCAAAGAACTCGGCTGGAATATGCCCGCACACGTACGTCTTTCTTCGCATACCCGTGAGGCTTGGATAGACTCCCCCGGGCACAGCCCGAACAGGAGTAGCTCCGATTCCCCATTTCACACAGTAGGTGTTCAGCTTCGGGACAGTGTTCTGCTGCGAGGAACACACGGGACCAGCCTTACCTGTGCACCCAGAACAGCCCCCTCCCGCACTTCGCGGCGTTCTGGGCGGAAGGAGTTTCCCCCTGGGTGGGGTGATTCATCACCGCCAGAGCCGGCGGCCCCTGGAAAGTTCCAACCCCAAAAGGCGCGATCAGACCTGATACCAAGACCAGCCTTGCAGGTCACCAAACGGCAGCCCAGTGAGGTTACGTGACTAGCTGAAGGCTGCACAGCAAGTCCTTGGCGGAGCTGGGCTACTGCGCCTCAGTCCTGTCTCTGAAAGCCCACGAGCTGCAGCTTGGGTCTAGGAGAGCGAGACTAGCGGGGGGGCTGGTCTCGCCACGACTCTCAACGCTGTCGGGCCTCGCTGTGATCTACAACGATGCGCTTTCTTTCTCCCAGTAGCAGAGCTTTGGGCCGGGTCCCGTGCTAGGCGCTGGGGGCAGAAGACCGATAAAGGAAACTATCCAGGAAGAAACTCAATTTATGTAAACCGAATTGCCTTTGAAAGTTTTAAAACTGAAAAACAGCCCATTGAGAATAATGTTTGAGAAGCCAGAAGCCAGAGACCTTGCTTCACTGGGGACACACCCCCTCCCGGCGTCCCCTTCCACGGCTCCCAGAGCCATGCATTACCGCAGCTTCAGGATGTCAGGGCTGCTACAGAGCTCTATTAGCCTGACATTGACTCCCTCAACCCAAGTCTAGCCCATTTCACTGTCCTTGCCTCTGGCAAAGTGAGGCCCAATAGGGCTCAGACTGGTTGTTCAGTTCTGGAAAGATCAGGAATGCTGCCGGCATGGCTGTCCCAACCCATTGAGTGCCCTCTAAACTTAATTTAAAAAATAAAAAAATAAAAAAAATGAAGTATCAGGGGAAAAGAAATTGACCTGAAATTACACAGCAAGTCCAGGCACAGCAGACTCCTGCATGATTCCTGCTCCTGGTTCAGGAGTCTGCTCTACCTGACCCGGCTCTGTTTGCAGGAGTTCTTGAAGAGGGTGGAGAAAAACATGAGAATTTCACCAGGTTTTTCAAGAATCATGTAAAACTGCCTCAGTCGGGGTATGTTATCATTACCAGCGTGCCCTGCAGGCTGGGATCACTGAGATTAACTCTCTCTCCCAAAGACCTGAGACAGGCAGCCCCTTCTAAAGCCTCTCCTTCCTCGTTTATTTAATACAGGGAATAAACCCTGAGATGTGACTTCCTAAGGCTCTGTGAGATGAAGTTTCATGGATAGGGGTTATTACTATCCGTCACTCCATCCCAGGCTCATTCCAGAGCTGTGAGATTGGATGCCAATGCCCAGTGGGAAAGTATTTAACCTACCCAGGTCGGCCTGGGCCTAAGGACTCAAGGGCTCCCATGGCAAGGAGATATTACTACTTTCCCAATAGTAGTTTTTCTCCAAGAGGTCCATGGAGAGAGGAGGGAATCTGTCTCTTCTCCTAGCAGGAACAAGAGGTCTAAGGGCAGAGAGGTCACCTTCCATTCCTATTCCCTCCATTACTCATGTTTTATGATCTCCTACAAGTCCCTGCCTCTCTCTGAACCTATGTGTTTCCTTTCTCTACAGCAAGGAAGATATTAGAGTAGAAGGTATTTAAGTGAGTCCTTGCTTAGTGCTGTCCTGGCCTTATCTCAGGCTTAGAGTCAGAAGGACATACTCCCTCCTCACTGGGCAGATAGGGAGACTGAGGTTGAGGTAAGAAATGGAATATGGTTCTGAAGGAAGAAAAGAGAAGTTTGTCAGCCCATAAAATACCTAGAAGTTGGGAGAAGAAAGAAGCTCTCACAAGAACCGGACCTGGACATGCCTTTGAGCACCAGCCTGGACAGCTTCTCAGCTTCTCTTTCTTCTCCAGCCCTGACCCAGGCTGGAGTGGACAGGTGGAAGAACAGTCTGACTTGAACTGTTGCCCTTTTCCAGGCAGGCAGCTCTTCCCCTACCAGCAGAGAAGAGGGGGTGTGGCCCTCTAGACTAAGCCCTGGCCAGCCTAGGGCTCCCCTATCACACCTCACCCCACTCCACCCCAAGCCCCACCCAGTCCAGCTGTGCGGAGGAATGAAAGGCTTTATTGATTAAACGATTATTCAGGCAATTGAACTAATCAAAGAGCCCATCGACCGCCATGAATTACATTCTTCTAGACAGCTTGTCGAGAGAGCCAGCCCTCAGGACTGCACAGACCCTCTCCACGACATTCACCCATCCCCAGCTTATTCCCAACACATACACAACCACCACTTCCAAGCTCATGTCTCTCTGAAAGTCCGTCTGCTGAGAAGCCCACTGCCAAGGAGAAGAGCCTTCTGGGAATTGAGGATGGAGAGTTGGGGTTTCCAGTTTCCTCTTCCTGAGCCCTCATCCTGGGAACTCTCTACAGTACTGCCTCAGATCTCTGCCCTCATTTCTCTTCAGCTGCAATTTTGGAAACATAGTTGTACCCCAGGAGTTGTCCAGGGCTTCGGGTCTAAGTTTATCCTCTTGGCTCTTAGGCTTGTATTTGAGGCTGGATTAGAGGTGGGGGCTCTCAGAGGGCACAGGGGTGGGTGAAGGGTGCTTCTTGCCAGGCCCAGGAATGTGTTTGTGTGGAAGTTACACAGTGGCCTAATGATTGAAAGAGGCCCCCCCATACCTGATGCATGCCTCAGGGCAGATGGAGGCCTACTGCCTCTACTATCTCCTCTCAGACATAAACATATCCTGCTACCTACTTCTCAGGCCTGTGGGAGGCACACGGGGACCTATGCCAGCGAGGCCTGTGTGCATATAGGCACCAGAGCTGAATGAGCTGAATGCCCAGACTACGCACATGCACCCACTGTGCTGTCCTCCACTGGAGCGGTACCCAGAGGATAAAACCTGAGGACACTGTGTGTGTGTGTACAAATATACACACCAGTGTCAGAGGCTTGTCTAGGTGAAAGTGAAAGTAGGTTGGGGGTCTCTAGAAATGTCACAACTAACCCCATAGGTGTCCACTCTCATCTGCAAGGTTGTGCCTGCCACAGGAGACCTTTCTGTACAAACGGTAGCCTCAACAGTGTCCACTGCACACCAAGAGGCTACATGCCCTGAATTCACACCTTCACTCCTGGTTCCATCTCCCAATAGAATGGAAACTGTACCTTACTATGCACATGCTAAGCACCACGGATCTCCACAGGCCCCAGACCCACATCTGTGCCTAGAGACACAATGTGAAAATTGGCATGTACACATTGGACAGCTGTTGACATAGAAAAATGGAAAGGTCAGTGTAGCCACCTCTTTCTCACTTCCAAACTCACTTGGGATATAACAGATGAACACAGGCCTTAAAATAGTGGATGTACACTCAGATATTTCCCAGTTACATAAATAACGCTCAGTAGACACACGTTTTGGTACTCAAAAGAACACACAAATACTAACTTATAAACACACACGAATACCTCATGAGTGTAAATACACACACACACACACACACAGGCAAACAAACTTTTGGACACAAACTCATATATTTTGAAAGCTTTTGAAAATACAGATACAGGGACACACAAACTTACTGTCAGTCATGCACACACTGAGCCCCTTAAGTAAACACTAACTTGCAGACCCCCGGAAGGACACCAGCATAAACATTCAGAAACCGAGAAAAACACAGACAAACTCACAGATACTTGGACTGATGCAGAAGTGTGTGAACAGTTAGCTGAAAAGACATAACAAACAAGCCGCAGTTAAACATACAGTCAATCTCTACGAAAATGCGGCACACCCCCTCCTCCTCCAGGGTCACCCTGCCTGGGGACCAGGGCCTGGCTCTGTCCCCGAGTTTGCAAGTCTGGAGCCCGCATCGCGGTCCTACCTGTCCTGCTGGTCCGAGGAGTCGGGTAATTTTTCTCTAAATCCATTTTGATTTTTCAGAACTTGATGGAATGGACAGGGAAAAAAGTTTCCACTTTTTTGTGCCTTTTTTTTTTTTTAGTTCCTTAATTTTTTTTTTTTTTGTGCCAGGGGCCGCTCACAGGTCGGAATAATTCAAGCCTTCCGCTCCCCCGCGGAGCTGGGGTAGCTGATCACTGAGCTGAAACTAAACGTTTTAGGTGGAAAAAAAGCGTCCGAAGGCACCGTGAAATGATTAAGGAACTAAAGAGCTTCTCGCCATGTGAGATCATGTCCTGTTCTCGCCAACATCACAAGATGTCCCCAGACACGCCGCGCCCCCAGCGCGCAGCCCCGCACTGCCGGCCCGGAGCGAGGAAAGGGTAGGCGCTGTGCTGCCGGGCCTGCTCAGCGTCCCAGACGTGGCGGACCCGGCCGGGCTGGGCCGGGTTAGAGCGGGAGGCCGGGAGAGCAGCAGTGCTGCTGCCGCGCTGCCCCAGACTTTTATAGGGCCCGGGGGGGAGGGAAAGAAGGCTTCAGACTGCGCCGGGCGCTAGCCGGCGCACCTACGGAAAGGGGCAGACCAAAGCCGAGCCGGGAGCCCGGGCCTCGCAGCCGCACCCTCTATTAAGCCCTGCGCCCTGGGGTCGCGGCCTTCTGCGCTGTGCGCAGGGCCTGTGACCTCTCCATATGCAAACCCCGCCGCTTAGACGGGCGCAGGCCAGGTTTTTGTTTTTAAAGAAATTAACTGCTCTGCCAAGCAGGTGCTTTTGAAAGGGGTTGCAAAGGCTGTCAGTGTTGGCAGACACAGAGGGGACCTTCTGGTTTACTCAGACTCACCCCTAGGGCGGCGCCCGACCCCAGGATTCCCAGCCACCCTACCCCTACCCCAATTTGCAGTTCCAATACTATTGCTGGGCCGCTGACCCTAGGGCAGCATCAGATCCCTAAAGCCCCCAGGTCCCATCCAGTCTCCTGGTCCCAGAACCCCTCCCTACACCAAGTTCCATTCTGGCCCAGAGCCTGGAGGTTAAGCTGTGAAATGCTGGAGATGAAATCTGGGCTTCCGATTTGGAGCACTCGGGCAGAGGAGAACATCTCAGTAGTTCCTGGAGATTGGCGGGAGTTCCAGACACCTTACCCCGGCCCACAAATGGAATCCCATTGCCCTCCAGCCCTGAGACGTTGCGGAGTCCCAGAGCCCCAGGACTTGATTCCAGAGAGGAAATTAGATCCAGAGAGACCGGGCAGAGGTGTGGCATGTCCAGCCCTCTCTCTTCGGCCCAGGCAAAAGCCTTCCCTCCCTGTTCTCCTCCCCAGTCTCCAGTTAGTTCAGCTGCTTGGCCTGGCCACTGGAAGCCTGTGGGGCCCTGCAGCGGGGTGGTCGCTAGGGAAAGGTTCTCCAGGGCGGGGGAGCGCTCCGTAGGAGGACTCCCGGTCCGCTGGACAATGGCAGTTTTGGAGAGTGAATCGTCCTCAGCAAGAGTGTTGTTTGTTTTTTGGAGGGGGTGGTCACGAGGCTGGGTCGCAACCTAGGGGGAAGAGCCTAGAGCTCGAGGAAAGGGGGGCCTCCGGCGGGAACTGGACATCACATATCCACTGAGCAGATTTTGCCACAATCGGAAATGTGGCTGTGAATTCCTGGGTTGCCCCCCCACCAAGTGGTCTGCGCAGTTCTCCAGCGCCGCCTCCTCCCTGCAGCCTGCGGGCCCGAGTCCCTACCCCGCGATTTGATTTTTGGCCACCTCCGAGCGCTCGACTCATTCCCGCCGCAGCCCAGCCCCAGCCCAGGCTTCCCGCCCTCCCGCCTAGCCCGCGCCGGGAGGCAGCGCCTGGGAGGAGCGGCCTGTCGGCGACTGGAGATCAAAAGCCCTCCTGCAATTGACATTTCACCCGGGCTGGGGGCGGGGGGTTGTTGGTGTTTTGTTGTTGTTGTTTCCATTTAGAGGGTTTGTTTTCTTTTTGTTTGTTTTCTGTGAGTTTTCATTTATTCATGGGAGATTCTTTTGTGTCGGGTGTTTTGCGTGTTGTGTTTTCGTGGGATTGATTTTAGCGGGTTTTACTCGTAAGTCCTAGTTTTTGGAGTGGGTTTTGATTTGGGGTGGTTTTGTACTTTATCCTTGTAGGCTTTTTGTGTGTCGTTTGCAAGGCTTTTCCTTCTCCGCGGTGTTTAGATGTGTTTTGATTTCATGTGAGTGTGTGTCGTTTGTGTGTTGCCTTAGTGAATTTCGTGTTGTGTGTGTTGTTTCCTAGATTTGGATTTTATTTTTCTGAACTGTACATTTTGATGGGGACTGGGGTTATGTTTTCATGTATTGGCTTTAGTTTTTGTTTGTAGGATGCTTTGGTGAGAGTTTGCATGTGGGTCGTGGCTTTTGTGGGGCTTTGGGATTAGTGAGGGGACATCAGCCACTACTCCGTTCATGCCTGCACCCATGAAGGGCAGAGGATTAGGCCAAACATCACGAATCGTGGGTTCGCCGTGCTCCGCCTCATCGCGCTCCGGACGCTCGAGACCAACGGAAAACAAATGTGGTTCCCGAGGGGGCGCCTGCTGGTCGACAAAACCTCGCTGGCCCCGAGGCGCCGGTGCTGGGTCAGAATCACAGAGAACCCTTCGCGGGGTACCGGGGCCCAGCTGCCATCCCCTTGCCCACCCTGTCCGCTGTGAGTCGGTCTCCCCTTGCGCCTGGCCAGCGTGTTTCGGACGGTCCGGACTCCAGCAGCGTTGGCCCAAGGGGCGGCTCCTCTAGGCAGCGCAGGTGACGAACCACTTCGGGGGACACGGAATTGACGCAGCGGCCCTCGAGATATGGGACAAGGGGCCAGAACTCGGGGAGTCTAGGCTCAGAGGGGCGTCGGGATCCCGGGAAAATCCCACATCTCCCTTGCCCGAAGCTCTAGAATCCCAGAAACCCAACTCCACGCAGCTTTCGGTTTGGAGAGCCCGCCCTGGTTTGCAAGCACAGATACATGTGCCCACACCCGAACACACGCAGACACCGCCAGAGAGCGAGGCAGCGCGAGCAGGCGCCTCCGTAGCAGCGGCCTGCGGGGCGGAACCGGCGCTGGCGCCGCCTCAAGGGGAAACCGAATTGTAGTGACCGGAAATGTTTTGAGGACAATATAAGCCATTTCTTCTGTCCACGTTGCCGGGACTTCTCCAGCTCAGCACACCTTGGTTTGTTTAATGCTACATGAAGGAGAAGAGGAGAGGCAAATTTAGAGGCAGACACATGCTGGCTCAATTGGCAAGGAAATACAAGCAGAGTCTATACATAAAGAAATATGGAACAGGGGAGACTAGACTGTGGGGAAGGCAGATTGGAGGCCCAGGAAAGGGGCTGGTGCAAAGGCTTCTCCAGGCCTCTGCGCGCTCTGGCATTCTGTGAGAAGGAGAAAGCAGAAACCGAGAACAGAGAGTGACAGGAAAAGAAAAGAGACGCAGAAGGGGTTGGCCTAGGCACGCTGCGAGCTTCCCTTCAGCTTAGATGCTGCGGGCAAGGGAGGGGGAGGCCGACTTCGCCCGGCGAAGGGCCAAGGTCGGGCTCTTTAACTCGGCGGGGAAACACCGTGGGGGGCTCCAGGGCTCCTGGAGCCCAGACTGAGGCTAAATTTCGGCCCAGTGCCGCTCTTCCTCAGACCCCCAGCCCGGAATCTAGCAAAGGCTGGGCCGTTGCCGTCCGCCGTGGGGCTTCCCTCTGTGCGAACCAAGGCAGAAACCTCCGAGAACGACGCTGGCACTAGGGCTCTGCTCCGCAGCTCGCGCACAGCGCGGGTGGGAGCCGACGTCCAGGCAGAAGGCAAAGAAGAGGCCCCGCCCTAAAGCTGAGGGCCCAGTTGTTTGAGAGCCTGTGGCCGGAGCTGGACTCATAGGATTCGGGGTCCGCACAGCGCGCACGTGGTACCGCATCTTCGGCAGGCGGCGCCCCTAATGCCCAGCCCCGCCCCGCTTCGTTTGCCCAGTCTGAACGGTGTCAGCATTGAGGGTGAACGCCGAGTCGCGGCGAGTTGGTCCCTTGCGGTATAAACTTGGGGCTTGCTTAGGGGCGGTGCCGCGATGGATGGGGGCGCCTCTCCACCTGCAACTCCCTCAGCGCAGAGCGCAGAAAGCGCACATCGCTGGCCAACTGCCGCCTCCGGGTTTGAGGCAGCGCCCGCGGCAGAAAGGAGCTAAGGATTGGTTTGGGTCAAAATATACATTTCAGCTGCCAGTGGGGTCCTCTGCGCCTACAGGGCTTCGAGCTCCGGGTGACGGCTCGCTGGGGCACCATGTGCCAGCGACTCGCCACCTGGAAATACCTGGGTTGCGCTGGAATACACGATGGGTCTGTGTTCAGGTAACCTGGTGCTCGTGGTAGGGTATTACTACTGTTGTTTTGCTTTACTGCTTTTCTTGCTTTCATTAGAAATGTTATTGAGAGAAGCCTCAGAGAGCGCAGACCTGGGTCGTTTGGATGGGTTCACTTCAACTCAAATCCAGTAATTCAATTCAGTTTCACGACTGGTTTCCAGCGCACAGGTACACATGGCAGACGTCAAGTGTATGCCGTATGCATGTGCACAGAGACGCGATTTGAAGGCAACTCTTGGAGAATTTTGAGATAAAATTCACTCTCCTGGAGTTACATTCGCAATGTATGAATATGGAAAACAGGCAGTCAGTTGTATTTAAAATTTGCCAACATGTCCCAGCAATCCACTCTCACCTAAGAATCCAAAATGGAGCATTGAAAAGATTTACTGGCATTCTGGTTGTTTAACATTGAAAACAAGTGTAAATCAGTTTATTTATATTTCTTTTCAAATTTAATAATACCATAAGTTTAAGTAATAAAACCAGGTTTTGCTAAAGAAAGTTTGCACGTAGGATGTTTTATTTTTATCGGTATTTATACGATGTTCTGTTAGCTCTCCTCACCCCCTTTTCTTCTATTTCACCGTGTAATGTGAGCTTTAAATATTCATGCGTCGGCCCAGACTTACATTTATTTAATGTGTTTTAAACTAATAACATTTTAATGTGATATGATTTGATTCCATGAAGTGCTGGAACATGGAAGAGCCTACTTCACAAGTGATTCTGAGTGAGGGTGAGTGCACAAGCTAAACGATTCTTTTAGTTTTGGACGCAGATCAGACTGTTAAACGGAAGTGAAGCGCGCCTTTAAGTAGGCCCTTTAATATTCTCGCTTACTTCATTCTCCATTTTTCTGTAATAACTTCAGAGCTGTGGCAGAGGATCACCACAGGATTGGGGAGCTTTCCCTGGAGCCTGCCATATGAACCTGCAAATCGCCAAGTGAATATCTCAACCTCAGGCCAGGTTGTGGGATGATTTTTATTTTTTCTTTTGGGAGAGAAGTCTTTTGGAAAGGTCAGGGGACTATAGGATAGGAAGTCTGGATTTGAGAATGTGCCGGAAATAAAATTGTGCTCTAAAAATCTTTCAGATTTGCTGCTGATTAGGTATCTTTAGCAACCCAGCCCAGAGTAAGATGGAAAAGATGAGCTAGGCTTGGGCCAAAGTGCCTTTGAGATGAGCCCTGAAGCCAGTCTCAGTGTTTAGCCATCACCAGAGACACTTCCCAAAGCCTTAACTTCTCCTTCACTTTGTACTGGAGGTGGGGGCCAGAACTTCTGGCACTGAATGCAAATCTACTAAAAAAAAAAAAAAAAAAAAAAACCTCTAAAAAAGAAAAATTAAAGATATCTCCTAATTTACTTTCAGTCGGATGAAAACTATTTGAAATATCTTGTATGAGGAGCTTATGAACATAGAATCCAAAAGTCATTTTCCCCCAAATCATGAAAATATTTCTAATGGGAAATCATGACATTGTATCCTCTTTATACACACATAATGTGGACTATCACATAAGGAAACTCCGGCAATCTACTATTACCTAAGAATCCAAAATGAGACAATGAAAAGATTTGCAGTCTGAGGACAAAATATTCATACTAAATACATACCAAAATAATCATGCTAAATTATTCATACTGAAATGCGGCTTTCAACTAAATCCTTTCAACTAAAACAATTTTTAGAACAAGTATTGGTGTCTGGACAGAGCTTTATAAATCCTCCCAGCAAAACAATTAAGGAATATGTACTCAGATTTTATTTTTACAGTATATGTGTGTATATGTATATATATTTTATGTATATATATGTTTACATACGTGTGTGTGTGTGTGTGTGTGTGTGTGTGTGTGTGTGTGTAAAGTTCTCTATCATAGGCAAGCTAAGAGCTCAAAGACAGGCATTTCCTTGTTAGGTACAAATTCTTATAAACAAGGTATAAGATGGAAACAGTTTAGTGAATTTTTTCCTAATTTGGTAGAGCAGTCGGTATCTAATTTCTCATGCAATTTGCACGTAGACTCATGTACCCCATGAAGTGACAAAAGAGAATCAGGGATGAAAACCTGTGGGTGTCTGCAGGCGGTGCCTCAAAGCTCTCCTTTGGACACACGTTCTTGGTGGCAGGGAGTTTGCTGCCTCTAAACCAGTCCTAACCTTTTGTCTTTTGACCTCTGATGCATGAAATTAGGTAGCAAAAGAAAATGTGAAGAAAAGGATACAAAAACATGGAAAAACAGCCCTCCTTGACAATAGTCATTGTATCAGATCATAGCGGAGCTGCCCTACACAGCCCAAAGTGCTTGTTTATAAGGCTGCAGGTCTTCCTGGCCACTGACGTTCCTGTTCTCCTTTGTGGGCGATCCACATTTGTTGGGGAAGGGATTAACCACTCTTTTTAATTAAGCTCAGAGCTGGGTTTTGTCTTGGCTCCTTTCACTAAAGCCCGTTTAGTGAGCATTTGGCTCCTCCATTTCCTCTGAGGTCTTCTGAGTAGGCTGGGTGCCTGGGTGTACCACCTGGGGCAGCTTCCAAGACCCAGAGAAAAACTGCGCTGAAGCCCTTCTGGCCACCCAGACTGAAGCTGAATCCCAGCTGGCATGGAGGGGAGAGGGTGGCAAGGGGTGGGCATGCTTCTTGGTCCTGAAGGAACACATATCCCAGGTGAATAGCCCTCCACTCTTTCTCCAGACCCAGTCAGAAAGTCTGAGGCACTAGAGTTCCCTGCCCCCTTGGCCTAAGGAGTCAGCTCAGTACCCTCCTGTCATGAGAGCTGGGGAGGAGGGCAAGAACATTTGCAGAGATGCCTTCAGCAAGCCTCACACAACATTCTTTGATCCTTGAAGCCACCATGGGAAAGGGTGCACAGCCCTGAGTCAGGAGCCACCGTACAATGCCACCCGAGTCCCCAGCCCTGTCCAGAAGGGAGACAGGCCTCTACTTACTTGGTAAGAGAGTGAGGATGCGTGTTAGCAAAGAGTGATCTGGGAGAACTGCGCAAGGTGCTAATGCCAGACTCTGGAAAGGCAGAGGCTGGAGTGGACTTCTCTAGAGGGTGACCTGAGATGACTATTGAAGGGTAAGTAGGACTTTGCTAGATGAATAAGGAGCAGATGGCATAATTAAGAGCCACATTTTGCAAAAGAGCCTACTGGATATCAACATACAGGCAAAATGCTAAGAAAAGAGCTGCCCAAGGGATTGGGAGCAATGTAGGAATGGCAAATGCTTCTGAGGGAAGGAATTCATCGTGGTTTGAGGAATGGGACAAAGGAAGGTGGATAGGGTGGTCAGACCCCAGATGTACCTCATTAAGACTGTCAGAGCAGCAGCTAAGATATGTATTCTCCCCTTACCATATGAAGTAAATGGACTCACAGGCTAAAGGGAAGAGATAAGAAACAAGCCCTAGGACCAAAGAAGAGAAACAGAGGAAAGCTTAATCTCCACCAGCTTTTTTTTTTTTTTTTTTTTTTAACCTTCTCCCCTGTGAAGTTTGTACAAACTTCCCTCAAAAACCTCAGTCTGGAAAAACAAACAAACCACCCTCAGCCGGGAATGCTCCTCATGAACCTTACTAAATCCTCCCAGGCTGTAAAGACTCCCCCAGAGCCACGGCTGGTGGCCACTAATCCCTGCTCAGGCCACATAGCCCTGAGCTCCCCCTTCCCATTATCTTATGGGTTAGAGATGAAGTGTCTGTGTCCTGTGCTCACCACTCCTCCTAGTCTCTTGGCTCCCACGGGCAGGACTTCTCCTCTGGGCACCAGCTCTAATGGTGGTAAGTCATTCTGTTCCCTTATAACAGTAGCTTCTCTACTTTAGTGTGAGAAAAATCACATGCAGATCCCTGGGCTCCAGCCCCAGAGAGCTTGGTTTAGTGCTAAGAGACTGAGCTTGGAACCTGAATGTGTAATAACTTCCCCAGGTGAGTCAAATGCAGGAAGTACCTGGATCGTCCATTGAGGAACATTGGGCTAAAAGCTTTTTCAGAGCAAGGACTAAGCCATTGTGATTCGCTGACCCCTCACCAGGTCTACACCTGTCTAAACACCCTGAACTAGAACTTGTGAGGATGGCAGCATCCAGATCCCCAAAGTACCAGCAGCCATATTTACAAACCATTCCTGATTTGCCCCAAAAGGGCCAAAACCCATCTGACTTTGGTAGTGGATATGCTTTCACTTCTCATTTTAATTCAATTCTATTCAGCAAAGACAGCCTTGTGCTTAGTCCTGGAGGGAGATGAGAGCCTCCTGCCCTCAAGTTGCTCGAAGTCAGACTGAAGAAAAAAAAAGCCTTTAATCCATCCAAGGTAGAACTTGATACAGCTTTTTTTTTTTTTTTTTTTTTGAGACAGAGTCTTGCTCTGTGACCCAGGCTGAAGTGCAGTGGTATAATCTCAGCTCACTGCAACTTCCTACTCCCAGGTTCAAGTGATTCTCATGCCTCAGCCTCCAAAGTAGCTGGGATTACAGGCACGCATCACCACACTTGGCTAATTTTTGTATTTTTAGTAGAGATGGGGTTTCACCATGTTGGCCAAGCTAGTCTCTAACTCTTGGCATCAAGTGATCCGCCCACCTCGGCTTCCCAAAGTGCTGGGATTATAGGCATGAGCCACCGCACCTGGCCCAGGCTTTTAATTATATACAATTAGGAAAACAAAAGTGGTGTCCTCCCTTCCTGCCAAGGAAATCAAAGATTTCTTAAAGGTGGCAGCATTTGACCTAGGTCTGGAAGAGTGAGTTGGAAAAGAGGGAGAGAAGGATGCTACAGACTGAGGGTTTGATGTGATGAGCAATGGCTTGGAGGTAGAAAATACTTGGCTTTTTTAGGAATTGGCAAGGCAGGAGAACAGAGAGAATTCCCTGGTGATGAAACTGAGACCAGTTGAGGAAACTGAGACCAGTTGAGTTCTCCAGGAGATAAAGAATTGCATTAATTTTTTTTTTTTTTTGAGACAAGGTCTCACTCTGTCACCCAGGCTGGAGTGCAGTGGTGCCATCATGGCTTACTACAGTCATGCTCAAGTGATCATCCTACCTCAGCTTCCTGAATACCTGGGACTATAGGCATGCACCACCATGCCCGGCTAATGTTTGTATTTTTTGTAGAGACAAAGTTTCACCATCTTTCCCAGGATGGTCTCAAACTCCCGGGCTCAAGGCATCCACGTGCCTTGGTTTCCCAAAGTGCTGGGATTACAAGCCTGAGCCACCACACCCAGCCAAGAGCAATCTTAAGGTCTGATTCTCTTACACACCCCAGGGTTTGCTACTCCCAGGTAACACCCTTGGGAACATCTGAACTTCTTTGGAGATTTGCAAGACTCTCTTGCTGAGCCTCCCTGGCTGAGCAGGAGTCATTACACCTGCTTTTGTGGGCTTTTGTGTCTAGGCACAGCCTAGGGTTATTCCGCTAGTAAGCATATCAGACTCCCCCTAGATGCCACACTTCTGCTAATGTCTTTCTCACACTGTCATAGCTCCTTGTCCTCTTCTCTTCCTCTCACAAAAGCTGTGAGACAGTGTCTGATCCATCTCTACAACCCCAAAACAGCACAGGACTTGCACATAAAAATGCCCATTTGAGAGTCTGATGAATGACTAAATGTGGTGAGGGGAAAATCCTCCCTGAACTGGTCCTCTGCAGCCCATGACTCTAGCTCCCACTTCACCACATCCGAGAAGTGTGACATCACTTCTGTGCCCCTCAGTTTGCTAACCTGTAAAATGGGGAGAATAAGTGCCACTCACTCAACCTATTTTTAATGGCAGTTGTAAGGAACAAATGATATAATAGCTGGACACTTGCTTCACAGAGTATTATTAGGATGGGTTTAGAGTCCCCAATGCTGTTTACAGAAAATATTTTTTGGTCAACTAAATGCATTTCTCCTTTGGTAAAGGAGCCAGCAGCCCAGCATTTGACAGGAGCTATGAATGCAGGTTTGTATAGGAAGAGGCCGACAGTACTCACGGGTTGAAAAATTGTGTTTCTTTTTAAAGTGTCCTTTTCCAGCACCGAAAGAGAGAAAGCAAAGAACAAAAAAATTCAACTGAAGCACATCTGAGAGCCATAAGGTTAACAGCTGTCATGATACTGCTGCTAAAATTCTGAAAAGACAATGTCGGATCTGGACTTGCTGGGATAAAGCACAGCTGGGCAGAGCTGAAAGGGGGAAAAAACCCTCAGATCCTAGAGGAAAAATGAAAAGACAAAATTGCAGTCAATAGTGCATTAATGACGTGAAATCTAGTGTGTACACACGCACATACACACACACACCCTGTAAATTGCAGAAAGAATTTCACCCTGTAGAAAAGAAGGCTCAGAAAGATGAATCCTAAGTGTTCGGTCTGATTCTCCACCAAACCCCATCCTCAGGAGTCTTCCAGTGGGCATTCTCCTGAGAGGGAAGCTAGAATAGGTCACAGCCTTTAAGATGGTGCGACCAGTAGTTTATTAACTAATGTACAGGCAGGGCACAGTGGCTCACTCCTGTAATCCCAGCAATTGGGAGACTAAGGTAGGTGAATCACTTAATTCAGGAGTCTGAGATCAGCTTGGGTAACATGGCAAAACCCTGTCTCTACAAAAAATTACAAATATTAGCAAGGGTGCTGATGGGTGCCTGTAACCGCAGCTACTCAAGAGTTAAGGTGGGAGGACCACTTGAGCCTGGGAGGTTGAGGCTGCAATGAACGGTGATGGTGACACTGCACTCCAGCCTCAGTGAAAGAGTGAGACATTATCTCAAAAAAAAATTAATGTATAAATGTGCCCCAACTTACAATGGGGTTGCATCCTGTTAAACCCACCACAAAATGAAGATATCTTAAGTCACAAATGTTATTAACACACCTACCGAACACCATAGCTCAGCCTATCCTACCTACCTTAAACATATTCTGCATACTTATTAGCCTACAGTTGGGCAAAAATCATCTGGCCACACAACACACTGCAGAGTATCAATAGTTTAGCCTCATGATCATGGGGCTGACTGGGAGCTGAGGCTCACTGCTGCTGCCCACCATTGAGTGTCTTACTGCGTATTCTGGTGTTACCCAGGGAAAAGAGCAAAATTCAGAATTCAGTATGATTTCTACTGAACACATACTGCTTTCACACCATTGTCAAGTTGAAAAGTCCTAAGTAGAACCATCATAAATTGGGGATCATCTACATTGCTAATTAAGTGATAATCAATTGGTAAATAGTTCATTAGTAGCATAAGGACTTGGGGTAGTGGGCCTCATTAAATTGTATGAACTGTATTCAGGCTGGCCTCTCTACAGTATCCCAGTGAACAGTGGTCCATTCTAAGGTTGAATACCTCCAGGGACAGTGAGCTTGCAAGCCCCTTGCCTGCTACGCAGTCCTTTCCCTCACTGAGCACAAATCAGCTTCTTGCCATTGGTCCAAGTTGACTCCTCTTTGGGAGTTAGCACCCTCAGGAAAGAACAAACAATGTGGCACAGTATAGGATCCTGTGAAAAAAATCTGCTTTGAACTTCTAGAGGAAGAGATCTGCTCAGACAGACCTTCTCATGGGAACCCTAACTGTGCCACCTTGAGGGGCATTACGACATTGCCTCTATGTCTTCCGATGTCTTTGGAATAATCCCAGCTAGAAGGGATGGGTGGTCTTGGAATGTTAACTAGAGGAAGCACATTCAGGAGTAAAGCAGGGGCAGGATTATGGAGCTGAGAGCCTAATCTTACAGAAAACTTCTGGAACCCCATTCCCATGACTGTCCCAGCTACAGCTTCTCATACGAACTATTTTTAAAAGAACATTGCCCTATAGGTGTGGTGGCTCACGCCAGTAATCCCCTCACTTTGGGAGGCCTAGGCGGGCAGATCATTTGAGGTCAGGAGTTTGAGACCAGCCTGGCCAACATGGTGAAACCCCATCTCTACTAAAAATACAAAAATTAGCTGGGCGTGGTGGTGTGAGCTTGTTATCCCAGCTACTCAGGAGGCTGAGGCATGAGCATAGCTTGAACCCGGAAGGCAGAGGTTGCAGTGAGCTGAGATCACACCACTCCACTCCACTCCAGCTTGGACGACATAGTAAGACTCCATCTCAAAATAAATAAATAAATAAAACTAAAAGGACATTGTCCCCTCTTCCTCAGTGCTACCTATGGAGGTGGCAGCCACCTCCTACTCACATCATGGCCACCTTCAGACCCTTCATGAAGCTCCAGATTTTCAAAAAGAGGACCAAGACATTCATTTAGCACCAGTCAGACTGATATGTCAAAATTAAGTGTAACTGGCAGACACCTAGAGATATTGACAACAAGGTTCATAGAAGGTTCAAGAGCCAGATCTTGATGCGCAACATTGGTTATGGGAGCAACAAAAAAACAAAGCACATGCTGCCCAGTAGCTTACAAAAGCTCCTGGTCCACAACATCAAGGAGCTAGAAGTGCTTACAATGTTTCTTCCAAGAACCAAAAAGCCATTGTGGAAAGAGCAACCCAGCTGGCCATCAGAGTCACCAGTCACAATGCTAGGCTGTCCAGCAAAGAAAATAAATAGACAGCTCATGTGCACATTTTATTTCTGTTTAAATAAAAACTGAAAAAAAAAAAGAAAGAAAGAAAGAAAAGAAAAGGACATTGCTACAAGAACCACTATGAAATCATAGGCCCATGTGCTAAAACAGCCCTGGTAGACAGTTGAGTCCATCACCTCTCCCATTTTGCAGATGGAGACATTAAGGCCCAGAGAAGGAAATGGAATTGCCAAAGGTTCTACAGTGAGTTCATGGGAGGGGCAAGACTAATGAGAAAACAAGCATCTCTTGGGCACTCACTGGGCACTCTGCTTTGCATACATGATCATATCCCATCCTCAACTCTGAGGCCCAGAGACACCGGGAGTTGTGCAGGATCATACAGTTAGGAGATGGCAGAGCTGGAATTTGAAAGCCTGTCTGATTTTCCACACAGATCATTTGACCACTAACACTCTAGGGCTGCCTAAAACCCAGGGCCCGTCTCCCCACTTCTCTCAGTCCACCCTATCCCTGCAGTCCTCCATTATGTTACATTGACTCCTAAAGAAAAAAGATCCAAATGGACACAGTTCTAGAGGAGTTTCAAAGCACTTCTGTGTCTTCCTGCACATCATCTCAGGAGATGCTGACCCCAGACGCAGGTTGTAGCCTGGGCAGAAATAGCAGGAACTCTTGGGTTTCCTTTAAGACTTCACTTCACCACTGCATGCAAGAGCGGAGCGAAGTCAGCAGGTTAAGAAACTCCTGTGGTTAACCAAAAGAAAAGCCATTGTTAAAAAAAAAAAAGAAACTCCTGTAGTAGGAACGGGGACCCGTGACCTACCAATAAGGAAGAACAGACATATAGAACTTGGCCAGGGAAACTTTAATCCAGAAGAAAAAAGTGTATTTTCTCTCCTTATATGTTTTAAATAAAAGAATGAGATAATCTTGGATTTTAAAAACTCAACTCTGGTGTTTACATTTTAATTTATTCTCAGAAGGCTGGGAGGGTCTAGAGGAAATCAAAATGTGAGTCTTATTTTATGATTTGCTATGGTAAGCCACATTTAATCCCTTTCTTCAGTGAAAGGATTTACGAAGGATACAACACAATGTACCTATCTGTTGCTTTCATTGTATTTTTTTTTCCAGATTTTTATTTAGTTTATAATGTTACAACAATAAGGGAAATTAAAAGGAATGAAAATTATCCATAATCCTAGCATCCTAACAAATGAACTGTTCAGTGTTCCTCTTACTTGCGGGCAAAATTTACATAGGTGATTTATGAGTGTAGTTAAAGCTTCGTATTTATTCAGCTTTCTCACTTGACAGTTTATCATTATAATGCCACAGGTCTTCATAATTATCATTTAAAAATAAATGTTTTAATAATTATTGTAATGGCTGCTTAATACTCTTTTAAGTGGATATATCATTCCCTAGTATTATATATTTAGGACTCCAGTTTTTCACTATCACAGATAATCCCAAAGTGCATGTCTTCATACATATCACATTCTCCTATTTTTGTCATTTCTTTAAAATCCCCAGATCTAGATGTGCTGGGTCAAAGGTCCTGAATGCTTGCATGGCTCTTGATATATATGGGCAGATCGCTTTGCAAAAGGCTTTTATACATTTACTTTGCCTCTGGTAATGGATGAGTAGGATAGTCTCATACCATGCTTCTGCCACAACCAAGGGAAATCTACCAAGAAATGAAAGATAACATGATAAGCAACGTTTTTAACTTCATTTTTACAAATGGCTTGACCTGTTGCAGGCTTTCTATTCTCGTCTCTGTTGCTGTCATAAATTAAGTGCCTATACCAAGAATTTGGGAAAGTGGCAAAGCAGTTATTATACCATTTTATAGCTGAGAAACTCATTCTCAACTTAGGGTTTTGCCCAATAGGCTACACAGTGAGTAAGTGGAAGTAATATCATCAGCTGTTGTGAACCAAAGATGATGCACTGGTTTCTTACAACCTCCTGGAATGTCTTCTGGGTTTTGAAGCTGGGAAAGCATGTTCACATCAGGTATATTTGTAACTTATTTTCAATGGGCCTTATAGACCTTTTAGTGTCCACATTGCTACTCAAAGCATGGGCTTACTTTGGAGGAGACTTGATATCTTTTGTTTGCCAGAGAATCTGTGACTTTCAGAGCTGGAAGGAACGTCAGAGATAATCTCATTCTACTGGCTTATTTTGGAGATAGATAAACTGAGGGCCAAAGAAGAGAAATGATTTTGCCAGCTTCATTCATGGAGGTGGCCGCAGAGTTAGGATCTACTTTGTGATTTAAAATGTTGCCTAGGCCGGGTGCTGTGGCTCACACTTGTAATCCCAGCACTTTGGGAGGTCAAGGCAGGTGGATTGCTTGAGCTCAGGAGTTGAGACAAGCCTGGGCAAAATAGTGAAATCCTGTCTCTACCAAAAAACACAAAAATTAGCAGAGTGTGATAGTATGCACCTATAGTCTAACTGTTTGGGGGGCTGAGCCAGGAGAATAACTTGAGCCCGGAAAGTTGATGCTGCTGTGAGCCATGTTTGCGCCATTACACTTCAGCCTGGATGACAAAGACACTGTCTCAAAAATAGATAAATAACAACAAAAAAACTACTTTAAAACTGTTGACTAGAGCATATAAGTGGACAACTTGTGTATTGTGAGATACTCAAAGATGAATATTTTTTCTTTTTTTTTGGGGGGGGGGTGATGAGGTCTCACTCTGTCACCCAGGCTGGAATGCATTTGGTACAATCTTGGTTCACTGCAACCTCACCTCCCAGGCTAAAGCAATCCTCCCATCTCAGACTCCTGAGTAGCTGGGACTATAGGCAAACGGCACCAAGTCCAGCTAATTTTTTGTATTTTGGTAGAGATGAGGTTTCACCATGTAGTCCAGGCTGGTCTTGAACTGCTTGCCCAGGCTCTGTTCTTGGCTCCTGAGCTCAAGCACTCGTCTACCTCAGCTTCCCAGAGTGCTGGAATTACAGGCGTGAGCCACTGTGCCTAGCCCTTAAGTGAACAGCTTTTAAAAACAATGAGAACCATTTGAGAAACAATGGATACCTTATGTTTCTTTTGGAGCTCCCTGGTGAAATAGTCTGGGTAATACTATGTTAATATGAAACATTTTTTTTATTGAAGGATTTCCCACAGTCTGATACCCTAAATGACAATTTAATTAATTATTGAGTTTTAGTGTTTTGGGAATATTTTGTTGGGTTTGTTTTTTTTTTTAACCTTTGAGCATATATGTTCTTTTTATTAGATTTCTAGCATGTGCGGTTTATTTATTTATTTTATTTTTTACCTGGTAATCAGTGTCACTGTATACTTGCAGAGGTATGTGTACACTTAACGATATATTTCTTGGTGATTGTTCCACAGTAGTACTTTAAGAGCTTCCTTGTTGTTCTTCATATATTTTTCCTGCAGCAGGGTATTCTGATTAATATGCATTTGAATCTCCAATTGGAATATAGTCTCTACCCTCAGTCTCCTGGAAAAATGAAGTGTATTCATTATGACTGCTGAAAGAAGGGAGCAGGTGCACTGGGAAAACATACAAAGTTTGGTTGGAAACAGTGGTGCCTGTGATTTCAACACTCTGAGAAGCCGAGGTGGGCGCATCACTTGAGCTCAGGAGTCTGAGACCAACCTGGGCAACATGGTGAATCCTCGTCTCTACTAAAAATACAAAAATTAGCCAGGTGTGGTGGCGCATGCCTGTAATTGCAGCTATTCCAGTGGCTGAACCATGAGGATCACTTGAACCTGGGATGCAGAGGTTGCAGTAAGCCAAGATCACACCACTGTACTCCAGCCTGGGTGGCAGAGCAAGACTGTCAAAAAAAGATATAAAGTGTGGTAGGCAAGAAGAGGAAAGAGATCATCTCAGCTGTTTTTGGATATTGGAAGTGAGCTGAGACCTGAGAACTGAGACGCTGCCTGTTGCAGGTGAGTCTGGATGATGGACAGTGACAAGCAGTTATTCATGTGTGAATCTGGCCAACATGAACATTTAGATACTGAACACAAAAGCTTGATTTTCATTAGCTATATTTGTTGCCCATATATTGGAACAGATCTTAAAGTGGAAGTCAGACGTGTATTATCAGATATCATTTGGAGTAATGAGTGTATTTTCCTAATCTTTCCAACACCAACCTAATAATTCATCTCCAAAAGCATGCATACTAATTAATTTGTTTTCCATATAGTAATAAGATTAACAACCTCGAATTTACACGGGGTACTGAGTCATGCTCAAATAAAACAAGTTCTAATGAGAAAAATGGAATGCGGCAGCAAATCATGTCCCACCCGGCAATCCAGGTTTTTGTGTGTTTGTCTGTCTTTGCTACACATATTTTTGTCAGGATCTCACTGTAAACAAGATGGTTTCTTTCATGTTGCTTAGGTAAATTTGTTTAATGAACCACAAAGTCACTGTAAATATTGCACAAATCTGAATGCCCTGCAGTGTGGCTGGGAATCTTTAAAGCTGCTTCAAAACGTGTTCACCAAAAGAACCACATTGGGAGAAAACACTCAACATATCAAGGCTCTTAGACATGCAGCCTGGCTTAATTCTATCCTGGACAATAGATTAATTTGTGGTGGAATGGCATGTGACTTTGCACAGTCACTCTAGCTTGCCTAATCTGGGCCTCAGTTTCTTCCTCTCAACTGGACAGTCAGCTAGGTCTGTGAGTGTCCTGCATGCAGATCATCAGAATCAGCTGTGGGTGGAGGGAAGCAAGTGAGACCTTTAAAAAATACACATGGGGGCCAGGCGCGATGGCTCACACCTGTAATCCCAGCACTTTGGGAGGCCAAGGCGGGCGGATCACGAGGTTGGGAGTTCCAGTTCAGCCTGGCCAAGATAGTGAAACACTACTAAAAATACAAAACTTAGCTGGGGCTGGGCACGGTGGCTCACAACTGTAATCACAGCACTTTGGGAGGCCAAGGTGGGCAGATCACTTGAGGCCAGGAGCTTGAGACCAGCCTGGCAACATAGGGAAACCCTGTCTCTACTAAAAATACAAAAATTAGCCTGGCATGGTGGCACACTCTAATTCCAGCTACTCGGGAGACTAAGGCACAAGAATTGATTGAACCCAGGAGGCAGAGGTTGCAGTGAGCCGAGATCATATTACTGCATTCCTGCCTGGGAAGACAGTGAGACTCTGTCTCAAAAAACACAAACAAAACACATGGCCAACCCATCCTACTAAATTCCAGTCTGACTAGACCCCAAAACCCGAATCTCTGAGGAGTGGGGGTTCAAGAGTTTGTATTTTTAAAAACAAATTTCTCATGTGATTTGATGATCATCCTCTGGACCAGACAGATTACCACTAAGGTCTTTTCCAGATTTCATGACCATTAAAACTGATGATTCTAAAAACTCATCTTGGAAAATACTGTTGTGTGTCTGGACGGAAGAAGAACATTGGTAAGGGAAGCAGGAACCTGGATTTGAGCTCTAGGGCTCCCTTCAAGCTATCCAGGGGACACTGGAAAAGCCACTTCACTCTGGACCTTAGCTTCTTCATCCACAAAGTAAAGGCATGGGAGCAGACAATGCCAGGGCCCTTCCACTCACATTCTGCAGCCTAATTCTGGTTCCTTTGGAATTCATTGTTTGCACATAAACCACCCTTATGTGACTGTCAAATACAGAGACTGGTCAGGGAGGCTGATTGGGTTCATCTGCCGTAGCCTACCTATTCTTCCTGAGGCCCAGGGAGTCTCTTCTGCCTTCTACCCTTGGTGGGTCCCTCCCTATCCAGCACTTTCAGAGGGGCTGAGGGTATGTTCTGGCCCAGAGCCATGCACTTCCTCATACCTCACTCCTTTCCCCTATTTAGGACTCAACTCATTCCAGCTTTTCCTGTTCCTTCAAGACAAGATCTATGAAAGATCCCCTGACACCTTATCCCCCACATTCCCAGCCCAGAGATCCCCTACACAGCAAATCCTTGAAAGTATCTGAAAAATGAATGAATGATTGCATGAGTGAATGTCATATGAGCTTCCTTCCAGCTCTGACATTCAATACCTCTGTCCCTCTCTGTCCTCAGAGGTTTCATCCTCAGTGAGGTGAAAGAGGACAATGTCTTGTCAGGTCTGTTTATTGTATAGGACCATGCTAAGAGTGGGCCCCTTCGGCCAAACATTGAGCCTGTCAATTTTACTAACTAACTTCATATAAATGGGATTATACTGGATGTATTCTCTGTGTCTTGCTTTCTTCACCCAACATTATATTCTATATTCTTACTAGGATGGGGATCATCAGGGATCACCTTTAGTTATTAATTAAACTATATACATATGCTTTATGCATTTTCAGTATCCGCACTACACAATAAAAGAAGAATTCAGGGAACCCAAGACAATTACCATTTGTTTTCAACAGACAACCTAGAATGAGTGTTCTCTTTTAGTCTTTAAAAAAAAATTTGGCTGAGTGTAGTGGCTCACATCTGTAATCCCAGAACCTTGGGAGGCAGAGGCAGGAGGATCACTTGAGACCAAGAATTCCAGACTAGCCTGGGCAACATGGCAAATTCTCATTTTTACAAAAAATAAAAAATTACCTAGGCAAGGTGGTGCATGCCTGTAGTCCCAGCTACTCGGGAGGCTGAGGCAGGAGGACCATCTGGCTGCAGTAAGCCAATATCACAGCACTGCACTCCAGAGTGAGAGCCTGTCTTAAAAAAAGAAAAAAGTGACTTGGAACCTGCAAGATCCTTACAAAAGGTCAGAACCTTGGGGAAGTTTTTCACATGGGGGTTTTACCTCAGAGCTTGGCTTTTTTTCACTCCTTGGCGGGTATTCAGTCAACAGCAGCATTGCCCTCACTGTATGGTCACGCATCACATGGGACTGTGTCTCTCCTACCAAGCTGCCTAACCTGTCTGAGCTTCAGTTTCTTCATATGGAAAACGATGATGTCACTGGCGGCACGGTGCGGGGTGCAGAGGATGCCCACATAAATAAGGTATGAGGACCTGACTTGCCATACCCTATGATTGGGTCTAAACCTGCACATGTGGCAAGGTAACAGTGTGCAAAATGGGGGTTATAGGCTTTGTGCTGATAAACCTGAGAAAGAGTTGGGAGAAATCATTTTCCACTAGGAGACTCAGCTCAGCAACACTTCCGTATTACCTGCCTGGGCTGCCTCATGCACCGCTCTGTGGGGAGTCAGGGTTTAATGAAGTAGGATAAACCACACATGCACATTAGTTAGCCTCAGCACAGGCAGGATTAACTTTACACTCCATTTGCAAGAGCAAAGCTCCTCTCCTAGAGTTTGTTATAAGGGGATTTAGAATCACAGAATGTTAGAGCTGGAAGAGAGCCCCTAAGACATCATCATAATCCTACCCCATCATTTTACAGAGGGTCAAAGAAACCTGCCCACGACAGCAGAAGAGACTTGTCCAAGGTCACCAACTGAATTAGCACAGAGCTCAGGTTGGACCCCAGTCTCCAGATCCCCAAGCCTGCATCCTCTCCATTTTCTCCTGTATTGCTTAACCACTGCCTTGTAACAAAGGCCAGGTAGCACATTTCTCTTTCTGGCTTTGCTCTGTACCCCTTGATATACCCTCCATATTCAGGTTTCATGGATGTATGAGCAAGATTTGCATATACCCAACTGAGCCAGCCTCCCTCACATCAGTGTAGCTTTGCACTTGGTGTTTCCTTTGTCTTAATTGGTCTTCCCAGAAAGACTGTGCTCAGTGTTGCCTTCCCCAGGAATTCTCTGAATCATGACCTCTCCCATCCCTCTATACTTTGTGCTCTTCTAGAGTAGGGACAGCATCTTCTTTGTCTTTATATTGGATTGCCTAGCAGAGGAATAGTGCGTGGAAGACACAGAGTAAGCATTTGTTGAATGAACAAATGACCAGATGAAATAGTAATTAAATGCATGAATGAGTGAAGTCAAAGGCAGGTAGGAGGCAATATGGGTCTCAAGAAAGCCTGAGCTCTTAACAACTTGCCAATTTAGCTCAATTCCTTCCTTATGGAGCTCTGGACTGTTCTAGATGTTTTCCACGACTACTATGGTCCATGACCTGCCTCCTTGGGATGGCCTGGACTCTGACCACATATCGCTGAGCTGAGTCTACCATAGCCCTGGGCTTTCATGTCATGCCCCAAATAGACTGGCAATGAGCCATCATTTCTGTCCTTGCCACCATCTTCAACCAGTCTTCCCAGGGCTGTCTGTACTGGGGACACACCTAGGAAATTTCCATGTGAGACTTGAAGCTGATTTCTTCAGGGTGACACTGCCCCTCAGGGTGAAGTGTCAACACAAATTCCCCTGGAGCAACTCAATTCTAGCAACTCTTGATTAAAGAAGACATCTACAGATGTCCCTTGTTTATGTACAGACTCCTGAGAGGGAAAGTTGGGGGTGGGTATAAATGTGTAAGTACCTGTATACATGTATATGACTGTGGAATAGGCATTGAAGTAGAAGCCAGGAGGCTTGAGTTTCAGCCCCAATTTTGTCAGCATGGCAAAATGGTTAAGCGTATGGACTCTGGAATTGTACTGCTGGGTTTGAATCCCAGCTGTACCACTTACTAGCTGTTCAGCCTTGGGGAGATTAGCTAACCATGGTATGCTTCATTTCCCCACCTGTAGAATGGAGACAATGATACTCCCTGTGTCACAGAGCTGGTGTGAGGAATACATGAGGTAGGCTAGGCTCTGGGACTCACACCTGTGATCCCAGTGCTTTGAGATGCCAAGATGAGAGGATCACTTGAACCCAGGAGTTTGAGGCTGCAGTGAGCTATGATCATGGCACTGCACTCCAGTGTGGGTGACAGAGTGAGACGCAGTCTCTAAAAAAAAAAAAAAAAAGAATATGTGAGTTATGTATGTAATACATTTAGAATAGTGCCAGACACATAGTGTTAACTAAATGATATGAATTATTATTTTCTCAGACCCTTAGTTCATGTTATTCCTCCTGCCTGGAATGTTCTACCCTCCGGCTTTCTGCATGCCCAGCTTCTCCTCTTTCAAGTCTCCATTTAATGTCATCTCCTCAGGGAGATCTTCCTTGCCCTTACCTGGAATATATTCTCCCCCTCACCCCTGCATCACTGAATACATGGAGGATGGACCAGGGTGTCTCTAAATCCCTCTGGTTCTTACCTTGCGTATTTTCCACAATGTTATCACTTTTTAGGCACACTGTTCCTCCCATAAGCCTAGGCTATTCATTTATGTGATTAACACAGAGTAACAAACTTGTAAACTGCAGGCATATTTGATTTAGAACAGGCTGAGGAATCCGGCACCATGGAGTGGGCCACTGATCATATTTCCAGTTTGCATCTGGTCCTTCTTGTTACAACTTTGCTCCTGTGCCAGGAGCATCATTGCCAAAAGTGGCCAGAGACTTAAAAGTTTACTTTTTCCTCTTGTCAGAATCAGTAAACTGGATTGTTAGAGTTTTGTTTTCTCTCTTTGAAACTCCCAAAAGAAAAGAAATGACAAGAACAAATCTTGGCATACAAAGAAAATGAGACAAAGAATGTAATCATAACAATACTAGTGAATGGTTTTCAGACTGACATCTGTACATTAAGAATATGTAAAAATGCCAATTTTATGCTCTGACAACTTATGTGCATCAGGGGTGGGATAATGCCTTGGGGATGCCAAATGTCAAAGCATTACATAATGTCAGCTATTCATGTGCTTCTTTGATGAGATATCACTGGGAATGGGAATTCCTAAAGTGAGAGATGTCTTAAAAAGTAGAGGGGAGAGGGAAACCATAAGAAAAGAAAAGAAAGGAAGGAAAGAAGGGACAAAGGAAGAGAGATCCTGTCAAAATCATAATGAGTGCTAGTGTAAACAAAAGTTAATGTGCCTGTGTGTGTGTGTGTGTGTGTGTGTGTGTGTGTGTGTGTATTTTTTAAAGAGTCTCGCTCTGTCACCTAGGCTGGAGTGCAGTGGCACAATCTCAGCCCACTGCAACCTCCAACTCCTGGTTTCAAGCGATTCTTGCGCCTGAGCCTCTGAGTACCTGGAATTACAGGCACATGCCACCAAACCCAGCTAATTTTTGTATTTTTAGTAGAGATGAGGTTTCCCCATGTTGGCCAGGCTGGTCTCGAACTCCTGACCCCACATGAACCACCTGCCTCAGCCTCCCAAAGGGCTGGGATTACAGGTGTGAGCCACCGTGCTTGGCCTATATATTTTTAAATAGTACATACAATCCTAAATCTAAGCCACCATATGTAGGATTTACTTATCTCTGGTTTGATTTTTCACAATTAGAACGTGCATATTTAATTTCTTTTCTTTCATAGGTGTAACTATGCTATATTTTTTTGCCTGAATTTTTGTAACATCCACAGAAATCTAAGTGAAAAATGTTTCCATCATCCTATTGCTCCAACTAATCAAATTTGTGATTTTTTCTGTTGTGTTCTAGTTTTCGTCCAAATGTATAATTTCCCACAGTGGCTATTATAAGTAAAAATTCACATGCCTTCTAAAATTGTATCATAGGAATTTCCCCATATTATTATATGGACTTCATAATGACCACCTTAATTACTTAAGAATATTCTGAAGTAACTTACTTGTACTGTAATTTACTTACCCATTCTCATGCTATTGCACTTTAGGGTACATCCCGACTTTTTATAGTTATAGCTAATATCTATTAAACATCTTTACGCATTTAACATACTTTAATGCATTCAACAAACATTTTTTTTTTTTTTTTTGAGAGGGGTTTGTCTCACTCTGTCACTCAGGCTGGAGTACAGGTGGTGAGATCCCGGCCCACTGCAACCTTAGCCTCCCAGGCTGAAACAATCTTCCCACCTTAGCCTTCTGAGTAGCTGGTACTACAGACATGCACCACCATGTCTTCTAATTTCTTTTTTCTTTGTAGAGACAGGTTTTCACCATGTTGCCTAAGCTGGTCTTGAACTCCTGAGCTCAGGCAATCCTCCCACCTTGGCCTCCCAAAGTGCTGGGGTTACAGGCATGAACTACCACCCCCAGCCCACATTGAACAAACTTTTATATGACATGTGCTGTGTTTGACAGTAGGGATTGTCTGGAAGGATCCTGCTTCAGGGTCTAGGGACAAAGAAGGACAAATGGACACACAACTGCAATTCAGAGCCCCAGTGCCTCGGTTCCCAAAGTGTGGTTCATCGACAAGAAATATCAGCATCACCTGGAAGCTTCTTAGAATGGAAACTCTCAGGCCTTGCCCTGGATCTACTGAATGAGTATCTGAATTTTAACAAGATCCCCAGATGATTCAAGTGTACATGAAAAGCTAGAGAAACCCTGCCAATCCCAGGGTTTTTCTACCTTGATGGGCCACTTGAGTAATAATTCCCTATCTCCTCAGCCTCTTCTCTACTTTTCTACCACCACAAACATGCTCAGGTCTATGTTATCTTTAAAAATCCAGTAAAAACCCGACAAACCTCCCTTGCCCTGGGTCTCTCTCTAGTATGGGCTTCATAAAAAGACTTCCTGTGTGCTCCTCCATAATCGCATCTCCCACTCCCTCTTCCATTCAGAGCACTCTGGTTTCTGCTCCCCACTTCACTCAGACTGCTCTGAAGATAGGTTCCAGGGGACCCCCGAGCTCCCCACACATCCAATAGCCTCTCTAGTTTTCATTTCCCTTTTTCTCCTGGTGTTATCTGACACCACAGTCAATCCTGTCTCCCAAACTCTCTTCCTGAAGTCACCAGTCCCTCTCAGTTTTCTCCTATTTCTCTTACCATGCTATAGTGATATCCGATCCTTTCCCCTCAATCCTTCAGCTCCCTGGTCTGCCCCTTAAACCGTGAGGTTCAACCTCAGGGTGCTGTCCTTGATTCTCTTCTCATTCTATACATTGCCTCTCAATAAGTTTATTCCTGCCCAAGATTGCAATGATCATCTCTTGGCTGAAGACTCCCCAATATGCAAGAAATGTAGACACAGAACTCTCTCTTTCTGTGTCTTTCTTCTATCTCCAATTGCTTACCGGGCTTTAGCACCTGGATGCCCTAACTCATCAAAGTCAATGAGTTCAAAAGTGGTCCCCTTAAACATCTACTTCTTTTTTGCTTTCTCTGTCTCAATAAATGGTTCCACCAGCCACGCAATGATTCTCCCTTCCTCCCCCACCTGCAACAAGTCACTATGTACTGTTGATTCTCTCTCTTCTATCTCTGCCCCATCTCTCAGTTCTATGCCCCATGTCATTTCCCTGGTTTAGTTCTCGTCACCTCTCTCCAGAATGACTGCCACATTTGCTCAGCTGGTCTCCTTGCCTCTGCTTCCACTCTCATCACCCCATCCTTCTTCAATTTAAAGTGATGGTATTATTTATTATATGAAAATATGATCCTTTTTTTTTTGATACAGGGTGTGTCACTCTGTTGCCAAGGCTGGAGTGTAAGTGAAGTGATCACGGCTCACTGCAGCCTCAACCTCCCTGGACTCAGATCCTCCCACCCCAGCCTCCCAAGTAGCTGGGACTCCAGCCATGCATGCCCCCATGCCCAGCTAATTTTTGTGGTTTTTGTAGAGACAGGGTGTCAACATTCTGCTAAGCTGGTCTTGAATTCCTAGGCTCAAGAAATCTGCCCACCTTGGCTCCCAAAGTGCTAGGATTACAGGTGTGAGCCACCATGCCTGGCCTTGAAAATATGATCTTAACATATCCCTGTGACTGCTGTTAAACCTCTCCAAGGATGTACAGAGCTATTCAATCAAAAACCTCAGAGAGGTGGGATGAAGACAGGGTTTTTGCTATTCCACCTCCCTCAGTTGCAAATTACTGACCAGCAACATCCTTGGGCCAGGCACAGTGGCTCACGTCCGTAATCCCAATACTTTGGGAGACCAAGACAAGAGGATTGCTTGAGCCCAGGAGTTCAAGACCAGCCTGGGCAATATAGTGAGACTTGTCTCTATTTTAAATAATAATAATAAATAAAAAGACCAAATAATATCCTTAGCCCTGCACTTCAGGCACTACAGAATCAGCAGAGTCCTTGGGAATCAAAAGAATACTCCCTTACCTCCGCGAGGTCTGCGTTAGACTTTAGAACAGCACAGCATCCTGAGGCTACGGAAGTAGGGGAGTTCTTAAAAACTAGCACGTTGACTCTGTCAGCCCAGATGTTGGCCAGAAGATTCTACTACTTTCCCTTTCTTGGAGCATGTCTCTCCAGGCCACGGACACCCCATGCAGTGGTGTGTTAATAACTGGCTCTCAGGGGGAGAATGTCCAGATGTAAAGCAGCTGCTGATTTCCATAGTATTTAAATATTCCCATAATGATTGATTTCAATTTACCACCATGATGGTGTTGAACATTTTGTTGGAAAGAGATGTGCAACAGCACATCATTGTATAGAATCTCCACCAGACAGATAAAATACAGGTAACTTACATTAAGAACTAAGACAATAGTATAATAATTAGGGCTGGCTCATGCCTATGATCCTAGCATTTTGGGAGGCTGAGGCAGGAGGATGTCTTAAGCCCAGGCATTTGACACCAGCCTGGGCAACATCGGAAGACCCATCTCTACAAAATGTTAAAAAATAAAGTAGCAGGTATGGTGGTGAACACTTATAGTTCCACTTTCTTAGGAAGCGGAGGCGAGAGGTTCACGTGAGCCCACGAGTTTGAGTTTACAGTTAGCTATGATTGTGCCACTGCATTCTAGCCTTGGCAACAGAGCAAGACTCTGTCCCTAAAATAACAACAACAACAACAACAAACAGAATTAGGAAGTGATGAATTGTGAATGTTTATTACCGTTTGAAAAATATATATTTTTCTATTTTGGTTTTTGAGACAGGGTCTCACTCTGTCGCCCAGACTGAAGTGCAGTAGTGGGATCTCGGCTCACCACAACCTTCACCTCCCAGGCACAAGTGATTCTCTTGCTTCAGCCTCCCAAGTAGCAGGGATTACAGGCAGGTGACACTACTGCCCAGCTAATTTATGTATTTTTAGTAGAGACAGGGTTTCACCATGTTGGCCAGGCTGGTCTCAAACTGCTGACCTCAAATGATCCACTTGCCTTGGCCTCCCAAAATGCTGGGATTACAGGCATGAGCCACTGTGCCAGGTTGAAAAATATACTTTCTTTAATTGTAAGTTTATATAATTTAATTTATAAGAATGACTGGGCCTAACAACCAGCTTGCAAAATTCCTTAAAATTTGACAATCAGCTGTCATGAGCCAGTCTGAGCCAGCTGAGGCACAATGCTGCCCGTATCCCACCATGAGTGTGTTACCCCTCACCTGTCTCAGGCAATAGTATCCTAACTGGCCTCTCACCTTTAGTCTCACCTTCCTCACACTAGCCATACAAAGGGTGTATAAAACATGTAATTGATCATGTTACCCTTCTTAAAACCTTCCATGGGTCTTGACTGGCCTGAAGATAAAATCCAATTCCTTACCTACCACACCTGGACTTTTTGACCAGACCCAAACCTTCCTCCATAGCTTCCCAGTCAGTCTATTCTTTCATGGTGTTTTCCTCTCCCTCCATTCCCAGCATGCTGTGTTCCAGTCAGGCCAGCTCACTTGCAGTTTCACAGACACACAAGGCTGGGTCATCCTTCTATGCCTCTGCTCTGGCAGAGCTCTGGCTGGCGTGCTTCAGCCTGATCCTGGTTTCCCCACACAGAACACCCACTCCTATGTCAAGATCCAGAGTCACTCATGCAAACTTTTCTCATTCCCTTAGTTACATATGAACTCCCACTCTTATGTTATGCCATGAGCTCCATAATGCTTCTATCTTAGAAGCTGTGAGCATTTTTCCTTTTATTTTTTGTTAGTAGAGATGGGATCCTGCCATGTTGGCCAGGCTGGTCTTGAAATCCTGGCCTCAAGCAATCCTCCTGACTTGGTCTCCCAAAGTGTTGGGATTGCAGGCATGAGCCATCGTGCTTGGCCGCATTTATTTATATATCTTTTTTTTTCTTCTATCAGATTATAAACACTCAATATAGGACTGGCAGAGATACGTACAGAGCAGGAGCTCAAGTAAGTATCTATTAAATGACTCAACAAATGAGGGCCAAGGAAGCTCCAACTTTGAGTTCTCAAGGGCCTGGATGCAAAGATAGTGTGGTGAAGACCAGGAGGCCAGATCAGTCCTGTTCTTGCTCTTAATCAAAGAAGACCTGTCTTCTCTCTGAGAAAAAGGAAGTTAGTATTGGAAGGGAATCTGTAGCTCTCAAGAAGAGTCGGTTTCTAATTCTGACACATGCTACTACATGGATGAACCTTTTTTATTTTTTCAGACAGGGCCTTGCAAGTTGGTACTACTTGCATTGCAGGGTAAAATGCAAGTGGTGTAAACACAGCTCACTGCAGCCTCGACTTCCTAGGCTCAAGTGATCCTCCCACCTCAACCTCTTAGGTAGCTGGGACCACAGGCACACATCACCATGTCTGGCTAATTTTTTTAGTTTCTGTAGAGACAAAATCTCACACGTTGCCCGGGCTGGTCTCAAACTCTGACCCAAGTGATCCTCCTGCGTTAGCCTCCAAGAGTGCTGGGATTACAGGTGTAAGCCATCTCACCTACCCAGGGATAAACATTAAAGACATTGTGCTAAATGAAGTAAGGCGCAGAAGGACAAATATGGCCGGGCGCAGTAGTGCTTGCCTGTAATGCAGATGGCACGTGCCTGTAGTCCCAACTACTCGGGAGTCTGAAGTGGGAGGATCATTTGAGTCTGAAAGGTGGAGCTTGCAGTGAGCTGAGATCATGGCACTGCACTCCAGCCTGGGTGACAGAGTCAGATCCTGTCTAAAAAAAAAAAAACAAAAAGGATAAATATGATGTGATTCCACTTATATGACATACTTAGAACAGTCAAATTCTTTGAGATGGAAAATAGAGTGGTGGTTGCCAGGGGCCAAGGAAAGAAGAGAATGGGGAATTATTGCTTACTGGGTACAGAGTTTCAGTTTGAGAAGATGAAAAAGTTCTGCAGATGGATGGTAGTGATGGTTGCACAACAATCTGAATGTATTTAATATCACTCAACTATACTAAAAAAATGATTAAATTGGTAACTTATTATTATTGAGACAGAGTCTCTGACTCTGTCACTGAGGCTGGAGTGCTATAGGGCAACCATAGCACACTGCAGCCTCAACCTCCCAGGCTCAATCAATTCTCCCACCCCAGCCCCACGTTCCTGAGGCTACAGGAACATGACCCCATGCCCAGCTATTTTTTTTTTTTTAGATGAAGTTTCCCTTTGTTGCCCGGGCTGGAGCACAGTGGTGTGATCTCAGCTCACTGCAACTCCACCTCCTGGGTTCAAGCGATTCTCCTGCCTCAGCCTCCCAAGTAGCTGGGACTACAGGCCCACACTACTACACCTGGCTAATTTTTGTATTTTCAGTAGAGACAGGGCTTTGCCATGTTGGCCAGGCTGGTCTTGAACTCCTGATCTCAAGTGAGGTCAGCCGGCCTATTTTACCACAATTTTTTAAAAAGGAGAATCAGGCTGGGCACAGTGGCTTACAGCTGTAATCCCAGCACTTTGGAAGGCTGAGGCAGGCAGATGAGTTGAAGTCAGGAGTTCGGGACCAGCCTGGCCAACATCGCGAAACCTTGTCTCTACTAAAAATGCAAAATTAGCCAGGCGTGGTGGAGCCGGCCTGTAGTCCCAGCTACTCAGGAGGCTAAGGCAGGAGAATTGCTTGAATCTGGGAGGTGGAGTGAGCTGAGATCATGCCACTGCACTCCAGCCTGGGTGACAGAGGGAGACTCCATCTCAAAAGAAAAAAAAAAAGAGAGAGAGAGAGAGAGAATCAATCCCTGGATCAGAGGACCTGAGTTTAGGGGATGAGAGGAGGAGGTTGGGGGTGAAAATAGAGCAGTGATGAAACTTCTCTTATGAATGGCCTCTCTGCCTTTCTCCCTGCCTTTTCCCCTGCAATACTGGCTGGGCCACAGGCTATTTTGGGGGCAAATGCATGTGCTTGTGTGCACTCAGAGATTAATAAGACAGAGCACCTCCCCTGGAGGAGTCAGTGCTACAGACAAGTCAGGGAGGAGGTTTGCAAGCCAATTCCACAGGTGGGATAATAAGGAAGCTTATACGTCACGATCCTAAATCTTCCCATTCTCCTCCTTTCCCCTCTTAGCTCAGTGCATGCTTCTGAGTCTCCTTGAGAGGAAACCACACAATATTTTTGAAATCAAGTTTAGATGAGAAGATTTAATAGCATTAGGAGAAATATCTGGGTTCAGTTATGGAGCTTTAAATGAAGCCTTTATATTTCACCCTTGGAATTAAGGCTAGTGAATCCTCCAGATGTTTTCAAATAAGCCAAACTATTGCAAACATAACAGGAGAGTAATTGGAAATGGACCAAGAGAGACCTTAAGCATAAGCAGTCTGAAGAAACAGTTTAAACAGGCCCACAGTATCTTTTGCAGAAGATTTATTAGCGATAGATGCATACTTCGATGAATCTTAGAATTGGGGAGCTTAACAGGACCTGCCTTGGCAATTATTAAGTCTGTTTCCTCGAAGGCCGGGTGCGGTGGCTCAAGCCTGTAATCCCAGCACTTTGGGAGGCCGAGGCGGGTGGATCACGAGGTCAAGAGATCGAGACCATCCTGGTCAACGTGGTGAAACCCCGTCTCTACTAAAAATACAAAAAAAAATTAGCTGGGCATGGTGGTGCGTGCCTGTAATCCCAGCTACTCAGGAGGCTGAGGCAGGAGAATTGCCTGAACCCAGGAGGCGGAGGTTGCGGTGAGCCGAGATCGCGCCATTGCACTCCAGCCTGGGTAACAAGAGCGAAACTCCGTCTCAAAAAAAAAAAAAAAAAAAGTCTGTTTCCTCATTTTACAGATGAAGGAACTAAAGTGAACAGAGATAAAGGGGCTTGAAAGTTCACACAGGAAAATTATGTCATACCTGGCACTATAATCCTGTCCTTTGATTTTCAGTTGAGGGCTCTTGATTTTTCTGCTCACCTGTTGCTTTGCTTCAATAAAATGTAAAGTTTGCTGGGAGGGTTGGCTCATGCCTGTAGTTGCAGTACTTTGGGAGGCCGAGGCAGGTGGATCATCTGAGGTTGGGAGTTTGAGATCAGCTGGACCAACATGGAGAAACCCTGTCTCTACTAAAAATACAAAATAAGCCAGGCATGGTGGTGCATGCCTGTAATCCCAGCTACTTGGGAGGCTGCAGCAGAAGAATTGTTTGAACTCAGAAGGCAGGGGTTGCAGTGAGCTGAGATCGCGCCATTGCACTCCAGCCTGGGCAACAAGAGCAAAACTCTGTTTCCAAAAAAAAATACTTATATGTGTTGAAAAAAAAAAAAGGCTGTAATGTTTCATTTTTAGTTGGATTTTCTCTTCTAGTACTGGAATGAGTCAGAGAGGGAGAAGCGAGACCTTACAAATGATAACTATATATTGTTATGGGTTGAACTGGGTCACCCCAAATGATATGTTGAAGTCCTAAACCCTAGTATTTCAGAAGGTGATCTTATTTGGCTGGTTGTGGTGGCTCATGCCTGTAATTCTAGCACCTTGGGAGGCCCAGGCAGTTGGAGACAAGATTCCCTGAGCTCAGGAGTTGGAGACAAGCCTGGGCAACATGGCAAAACCCTGGCTCTACTAAATATACAAAAAATTAGCCAGGCATGGTGGCATGAACCTGTAATCCCAGTTATTCTGGAGACTGAGGCACAAGAATCACTTGAACCCTGGAGGCAGAGATTGCAGTGAGCCGAGATCGCACCACCGCACTGCACACTCGGTGGCAGAGCGAGACGCTGTCTCTCTCTCTCTCTCTCTCTCTCACACACACACACACACACACACACAAAGGAAAAAAAAACCCACCAGAATATGACCTTATTTGGAAGTAGGGTCATTGGAGATATCAGTTAAGACGTAATGGTTTCTTAACTCAGTGTGACCGATGGCCTTATAGAAAGAAGAAGGAGACACACAGGGAGAAGATTTAGTCATATGATGACAAAGGCAGAGGTTAGAGTGATGCATCTACAAGCCAAAGATTGCCAAGAACCTTCAAAAGCCAGGAAGAGGCAGGGAAGAGCTCTTCCCTAAAGCCATCAAAGAGAGCATAGACCTGCCAACATCTTAATCTTGGACTTCTAGCATCCACAACTGTGAGAAAAGAAATTCCTGCTGTTTTAAGTCACCCCACTTTGTGGTAATTTGTTGTGGCAGCCCTAGGAAATGAATACAGTACATAAATGTTACCAGCATGTGAGTTTTTTTGGGCCAAACGAGGTGGGTTCCATCAGGCCTTGGGGTAGACAGTTGTGAACCAAAATTTGGGCTGGGCTCAAACATTTGGCAGCATTAAGCTCCAAAGTTCAAGCAGCCAGCATGTCCTTATCAGAGTCTAATCTGGGATACTGACAATGGATGATGAGCAGAATCAGAAGCAAAGATGGAGGAAATACATTTCTTCCCATTTGAAGAAGTTGCAGTTCCAAATCATCGATTCAGCACACCTAACTGGGATATGAAGTTTTATGGTTTATGCAAGTTGCATCTCTGAGGTACCTGGCATCACTGACACAAAAAGCAGCAAGTTCTCTTCCTTGTTCTCACCAAACTACTCCTACCCCATACCTGGTCACAGACTTACATATGCTCAAAAGAAAAGATTGTAAGGTGATTGTTAAAACCTCAGTCACGCTGGAGTCTTGCTGAATTGCTGCAAGCTGACTTCAGTCCAGGGAGATGTGCCCATTTACTTGGTGTTAATTTTTGAATTAGAGTCCTCGCAGGATAGAGGTGTACATTCTAAATGAGTAATTGAGGAAAGTTTCAGCTCTGTTCCCAAGCTGGAGTGCAGTGGCATGATCTTGGCTCACTGCAACCCCTGCCTTTCGGGTTCAAGCAATTCTCCTGCCTCAGCCTCCTGAGTAGCTGGGACTACAGGTGCACACCACCACACCTGGCTAATTTTTTGTATTTTAGTAGAGATGGGGTTTACTATAAAACTACAGTAATCAAAGCAGTGTGATATCATCATAAGGATAGACATATAGACCAACGGAATAGAGCTGAGAGTCCAGAAATGAACCCAAACACGTATGGTCAACTGATTTTCTATAAGCATGCCAAGACCATTCAATGGGGGGAGAAACAGTCTCTTCAAAATGGTGCTGGGAGAACTGGAAAACTACATGCAAAAGAATGAAAGTGGACCCCTACCTCACTCCACATACAAAGAGTAACTCGAAATGAATCAGTGATCTAAGTACAAGAGCTAAAAGTATAAAACTATTAGAAGAAAACATGGGGTACATCTTTATGAGTTTGGATTTGGCAATGGACTCTTAACACCAAAGCACAAGCAACAAAAGAAAAAATAGATCAATTAGATTTCACAAAAATGAAAACTTTTGCAAATCAAAGGATATTATCAATAAAGTGAAAAGGCAACCTACAGAATGAGAGGACATATTTATAAATCATATCTCATAAGGGTTTAGTATCCAGAATATATAAAGAATGCTTACAATTAGAAACAAAAATACAAACAATTTAAAAATGGGTAGTGAGGCCAGGCATGGTGGCTCATGCCTGTAATCCCAGCACTTTGGGAAGCCCAGGCGGCTGGATCATCTGTGGCCAGGAGTTCAAGACCAGCCTGGCCAACATGGTGAAACCCTGTCTCTACTAAAAATACAAAACTTAGCCAGGCATGGTGGCACAAGCTTGTGATCCCAGCTACTCAGGAGACTAAGGAAGGAGAATCACTTGAACCAGGGAGGCGGAGGTTGCAGTGAGCTGAGATGATGCCCCTGCACTCCGGCCTGGGTGACAGAGTGAGACCCTGTCCCCTGCCACCTTGCCCCCAGAAAAAGAATGAAGTACTGATATACGCTACAACTTGGATGAACCTCAAACATTTTTGTGTTACGTGAAAGAAGCCAGACATAAAAAGTTATATAATGTGCTTGCCTTGCAGCATATATACACAAAAATTTACATATTGTATGATTCCTTGTACATGATATACCTTGAATAGGCAAATCCCTCCAGACAGAAAGCAGATTTGTGGTTGCCAGAGAATGAGGAAGGGGAGATGGGGAGTTATTACTTAAAGCATATAGAATATTCTTCGGGGGTTGATGAAAAAGTTTTGAAACTAGAGAGAGGTGGCTGTGGTTGTATTCGGTTGGCGCAAAATAATTACTTTTAATGGCAAAAACTGTGGTTACTTTTGCACCAACTGAATACAACATTGTGAATACACTAAATGCTGCTGAATTTTACACTTTTAAATGATTAATGGGGCAGGGCTCTGTGGCTCCTGCCTGTAATCCCAGCGCTTTGGGAGGCTGAAGTAGGGGGAATCAGTTGAGGCCAGGAGTTCAAGACTAGAGTGGGCAACCTAGCAAGACCTAGTCTCTACAGAAAATTTAAAAGTTAGGTGGTGGTGGTATATGCCTGTAGTCCCAGCTACTCAGGATGCTGAGGTAGGAGGACTGCTTGAGCCCAGGAGTTCAAGGTTACAGTAAGCTATGATTTTGCAACTGCACTACTGCCTAGGCCATGGACAAAATTCTGTCTTTTAAAAAAAGAATAAGGCTGGGCGTGGTGGCTCACACCTGTAATCCAAGCACTTTGGAGGCTGAGGCAGGCGGAACACCTGAGGTTGGGAGTTCAAGACCAGCCTGACCAACATGATGAAACCCCGTCTATAAAAAAAATAATAATATATTTTAAAAAAAAGAAAAAAGAAAAAAAAATAGGCAGATACGGTGGCTCACACCTGTAATCCCAGCACTTTGGAAGGCTGAGGTGGGTGGATCACCTGAGGTCAGGAGTTTAAGACCAGGATGGCCAACATGGTGAAACCCATCTCTACTAAAAATACAAAAACTAGCCAGGCATGGTGGCGCGCACCTGTAATCTCAGTTACTCAGGAGGCTGAGGCAGGAGAATTGCTTGAACCTGGGAGGCAGAGGTTGCAGTGAGCCAAGATCATGCCACTGCACTAAAGCCTGGGCTACAAGAGTGAGACTTTGTCTTAAAAAAAAAAAAAAAGTAATAATAATAATGATATGCATGTGAAATAGACCTCAAAAATATTTTCAAAAAGAAATGCAGGCCAGGTGAGGTTGCTCATGCCTGTAATCCCAGCACTTTGGGAGGCTGAGGTGGGTGGATCACCTGAGATTGAGATCAGGAGTCCTAGACCAGCCTAGCCAACATGGTGAAACCGCATCTCTACTAAAAATACAAAAGTTAGCCAGGCAGGCCGGGCGCGGTGGCTCAAGCCTGTAATCCCAGCACTTTGGGAGGCCGAGATGGGTGGATCACAAGGTCAAGAGATCAAGACCATCCTGGTCAACATGGTGAAACCCCGTCTCTACTAAAAATACAAAAAATCAGCTGGGCATGGTGGCGCGTGTCTGTAGTCCCAGCTACTCAGGAGGCTGAGGCAGGAGAATTGCCTGAA
>NW_022436986.1:2402931-2404972 GCF_009761245.1 Sapajus apella
TGTTTCTTACTCAATTGGTGAAACCATTAGCAATATGGGACTTTAAATAGACTGTCTCTGTGATATCCTCTTCCTCTGCCTCCCTTTGGGAATCTGATCTTCTTCTGTGTTTGATACCAGTCTGCATATGGGTGGTGTATTTCTTCTATCAGACCTATTCATTGCAGAAGATCTGTCTCCCTATCCCCAATACCTGAAACTTCCTTTCTGTACAGTCTTCACTAACTCTATCTGCATGGATCTAGCAATCCCTGTTCTTGCTTGCTATGGACAGATCTGTTAAAATCCTGTCCCTGCCACACAGTTTCTTCAGAATGTTTGATGTCTCTCTCCTGAGAATGGCTTTTTTCTCGCTGTGCTATGCTGCTGCTCTCAGAACTTATCCCTGGAACTTCCTCTTTTCTGTGTCTATGCTCAGATGAGTGGAAATAGTGAGAGAGGTTTTGTTATCATCTATGTTGGTTTCTTGGTACCGAGAGAATCTACCTATCTGAATATTACCCAAAGAAAGCTCCAGACTGATAAGAGGCCACTAATGGTCGGGCGTGGGTTACGCCTGTAATCACAGCAATTTGGGAGGCCAAGCCTGGAGGATCCCTTGAGTCCAGGGGTTTGAGACAAGCCTGGGCAATATGGCAAATCCTCATCTTTACAGAAAAATACAAAAAAATAGCAGGGCCTGGTTGCGTGCACTTGTATTCTCAGCTAATCTGGAGGCTGAGGCAAGAGAACCATCTGAGCCCAGGAAGTCCAGGCTGCAGTAAGCCATGATCATGCCACTGCACTCTTGCCTGGGCAACAGAATGAAATCCTGTCTCAAAAATAAAAGAAAGAAGGAAAGAAAACCAGTGCAGGCCAGGCATGGTGGCTCAGTTGTGGGAGGCTGAGGCAGGAGGATCGCTTGAGGCCGAGAGATTGAGACTAGCCCTGTCAACATAGGGACCATGTCTCTACAAAAAAATGTATCTATTTAAGCAAACAAATAAATAAAACCAATGAAAAATTGTATCTTTGATAAATGCTATATATGAGAGGCTCAGTGAGAAACTACAACGGAGATATTGACCTATTCAGGAGGGTTTAAAAAAGGCTTCTACAAAGTTGGGATATGAGATCTGAAGGATAAGTAGGGATAAACTGAAAGCAACACAAAGGGTGAAGTGTTCCAGGCAGAGCAAACAGCAGGCACAAAGGTCCTGCAGCAGATTATAGAGACTGAAATGTCACTGGGGCTGGAGAAGAGAGTAGAGGGAGCAGGAACACTGGAGGGCCTGGTGACATAAGGAGGGGCCAGACTGTGGGGCTTTGGATGCATGGGAAGAATTTTGATTTCTATCCAAGGAGCAAATGGAAAAATAGTGTTAGAACAAAAGAAAAAAAAATTGTACACTTTCATACACTGTTGGTAGGCGGGTAAGTTTGTGAAGTCTTTTAGAAGAAGAATTTGGCTGTACTGAATCAAAATAAAATATGATTTTGATAAAATGTAATAAAATTACACAATGGCCTTTGACCTAGCAAATACATTCTAGGGATCTATCCTAAATAGATACTATTACATGAGTATATGTAGATATGCACACTAATATATTCACTGTGGCAATAGCAAAAAGTAAAAAACAGCAGAAACAATCAAATGCCCATCAATAAGAAAAAGATTAAATAACATGTGGCACAATCATAATGGAAAACTTACATGTTTCTCAGTTTATTTGAGCTCATTTTTGCTTCAGCTATTTTGCAGTTACATGAATGAATCTATTTTCGTTAAGAAAAGTAACTCTTTATCTTTGTAATACTTTATTCTCAACATTCACTTTATCCGATATTAGTATAGGTCTGCAGCCTTTGTAACTATTTGCATAGTACATTGTTTTTGATCCTTTTACTTTCAATTTGTCTTTGCATAAGGTGCACATCAGGTAGACAGAATATAGTTCTGTATTTTTTTTTTTTTTTTTTTTTTTAGAAAAATTTTCCCTATTAGTCCCGGGCAGAAATGAAGATGCCAAATTTTGGAACGCCGGAACTGCCAACCCCC
>NW_022436986.1:2405072-2415607 GCF_009761245.1 Sapajus apella
GGAGAATTGCCTGAACCCAGGCTGGAGTGCAATGGCGCGATCTCGGCTCACCGCAACCTCCGCCTCCTGGGTTCAGGCAATTCTCCTGCCTCAGCCTCCTGAGTAGCTGGGACTACAGACACGCGCCACCATGCCCAGCTGATTTTTTGTATTTTTAGTAGAGACGGGGTTTCACCATGTTGACCAGGATGGTCTTGATCTCTTGACCTTGTGATCCACCCGCCTCGGCCTCCCAAAGTGCTGGGATTACAGGCTTGAGCCACCGCGCCCGGCCATCTGGTCCTTCTTGTTACAACTTTGCTCCTGTACCAGGAGCATCATTGCCAAAAGTGGCCAGAGACTTAAAAGTTTACTTTTTCCTCTTGTCAGAATCAGTAAACTGGATTGTTACAGTTTTGTCTTCCCTCTTTGAAACTCCCAAAAGAAAAGAAATGACAAGAACAAATCTTGGCATACAAAGAAAATGAGACAAAGAATGTAATCATAACAATACTAGTGAATGGTTTTCAGACTGACATCTGTACATTAAGAATATGTAAAAATGCCAATTTTATGCTCTGACAACTTATGTGCATCAGGGGTGGGATAATGCCTTGGGAATGCCAAATGTCAAAGCATTACATAATGTCAGCTATTCATGTGCTTCTTTGATGAGATATCACTGCGAATGGGAATTCCTTAAGGGGGAGTCATCTTAACAAGTGGGAGGGGAGACGGAAAGCATGAAAAAAGTAAGGAAAGAAGGGATAAAGGAAGAGAGAATATTTCAAATCATAATGAAAATTCTTTACATAATGTGTAAAGAATGCGTATATTTTTAAACAATACAGACAATCCCAAATCTAAGTCAACCATTTGTAGGGGTTACTTATCTTCATTTTGGTTTTCCATAATTACCACATGAACATCATGTTAGAAGAGATGCACAGCAGCACACTGTTATATAGTCTCCACCATACAGATCAAATAGAGGTAAATTACCTTAAGAGCTAAAACAATAGTACAACAATTAAGAGCTGGGCATGCTGGTTGATGCCTGTAATACCAGCACTTTGGGAGACTGAGGCAGGAGAATTACTTCAGCCCGGGAGTGCAAGACTGCCTGGACAACACAGGGAAACCCATTTCTACAAAAATTATAAAAATAGGAGGCACGGTGGTGCACACCTGTAGTTCTACTTTCTCAGGAGGCTGAGGTGGGAAGATCACTTCAGCCCAGGACTTTGAATTTAAAGTGAGCAATGATTTTGCCACTACACTTCAGCCTAGGCAACAGAGCCAGAGCTAAAAAACAAACAAACAAACAAACAAACAAAAAAAACACATGCACACACACAAAAACCCAAACAAAACAATTAGGAAATGATGAATTTTGAATATTACCATATTAAAAAATATTTAATTGTAAGTTCATATAATTTAATTTTTAAGAATGAGTGGGGTTAAGAACCAGCTTGCAAAATTTCTTAAAGTTTGACAATCAGCTGTCATGAGCCAGCTGAGGCACAATGCTGGCCCTATCCCACCGTGAGTGTGTTACGCCTCACCTGGTCTCAGGCAATAGTATCCTAATTGGCTGGTAACATCTAGTCTCACCTTTCCCACACTACCCACTAGAAGGGGTATATCCTGGTTCAAATGATTCTCCTGCCTCAGCCTTCCCAAGTAGCTGGGATTATAGGCATGTGCCACCACGTCTGGCTAATTTTGTATTTTTAGTAGAGATGGGGTTTCTCCATGTTTGTCAGGCTGGTCTCGAACTCCTAACCAGCCTGACCAAGGTCCACACGCCTTGGTCTCCCAAAGTGCTAGGATTATAGGCGTGAGCCATGGCGCCCGGCCAAACTGGTGAATTTTTATGTTATGTATATTTTACCACTTTTTTTTTCCTTTGAGAGGAGTTTCGCTCTTGTTGCCCTGGCTGGAATGTAATGACGAAATCTCAGCTCACTGCAACCTTCCACCTCCCGGTTCAACCAATTTGCCTGCCTCAGCCTCCTGTGTAGCTGGGATTATAGGTGCCCACCATCACACCTGGATAGTTTTTTTTGGTATTTTTAGTAGAGATGGGGTTTTACCATGTTGTGCAGGCTGGTCTTGAACTCCTGACTGCAGGTGACCCCCACCCCCCACCCCACCTTGGTCTCCGAAAGTGCTGGGATTACAGACATGAGCCACCACACCCGGCCTGATGAGTTTTTAATTCAGTGTGACTGATGGCCTCATGGGAGGAAGAATAAAACACACAGGGAGAAGGTTTATCCATATGTTGACAGAAGCAGAGCCTAGAGTGATGTGTTTACAAGCCAACGATTGCCAAGAATCTGCAGAAGCCAGGAAGAGGCAGGGAAGGGTTTTTATCTAAGGCCATGAGAGAAAGCATGGACCTGCCAACATCTTGATACTGGACGTCTAGTCACAACTGTGAGAAAAGAAATTCCTGCTGTTTTAAGTCACCCATTTTTTCATAATTTGTTGTAGCAACCCTAGGAAATGAATACGGTACATAAATGCTGCCAGCATGTGAGTTTCCTTGGGCCAAATGAGGTGGGTTCTATCAGGCCTTGGGGTAGAGGCAGTTATGAACCAAAAGTTGGACTGGGCTCAAATACTTGGTAGCATTAAGCCCCAAAGTTGAAGCAGCCAGCATGTCCGTATTAGAGTCTAATCCGGGATACTGACAATGGATGATGAACAGAATCAGAAGCAAAGATGGAGGAAATATTTGTCTTCCCATTTGAAGAAGTTGCAGTTCTAAATCTTTAATTCAGCAATTCTGATTGGGATATGAAGTTTTATGGTTGATGCAAGTTGCATCTCTCAGGTACCTGGCATTGCTGACATGAAGAGCAGCAAGTTCTCTTCCTTGTTCTCACAAAATGACTCCTACCCCATACCCAGTCACACAGATTTCTATATGCTTAGAAGCCAGAAAAGACTGTAAGGTGATTATTAAAACCTCAGTCACTTTGGAGTCTTGCTGGACCGCTGCAGGCTGACTTCAGTCCAGAGAGATGTGCCCATTTACTCAGTGTTAAGTCTTTGAATTAGAGTCCTTGCAGAAAAGAGATGTTCATTCTAAATGAGTAATTGAGGAAAGTTTCACAAAGGGATCATTTACAGAGGGATGGGCAAGGCTCAGCGAAAACAACAAGGTATTGTACCCTAGGGCTAGCCATTGCAGGAGTGGCTGTATGAAGAAGGCCACCTGACAGGAGCTGTGGTCTTTTGTAGGAAAACACAACCAACGCATGGAGACGCAGCAGAGAGGGAGCCAGCACACAAATGGCCTGACTTCATCCCCCTCCTATCCTCCTAAATCTAGCGCATGCTGCCTATTGTCCACCCCAACCAAAGACCAAAAGACAAGGAAGCTCATCATACTCAATGGTGATAGACTGAAAGCTTTCCCCATAAGAGCAGAAACAATATAAGGATGCCAGTTTTCATCACTGCTATGTAACATTTTACTGGGAGTCCTAGCCAGAGCAGTTTGGGAAGAAAAAGTGAAACACTGTCATTATTTGGAATCACAATAGTCATCCAAATTGGAAACGAAGAAATATTTACAGTTGCAGAAGACAGGATTCTACATATAGAATATCCCAAGGAATACACAAAAATATCGATTAGATCTAGTAAATTGATTTAGGAAAGTTGTAGGGTATAAGATGAACACACAAAAACCAGTTGTGTTTCTATACATCAACAAGGAACAATCCTAAAAAAAAAAAAATTCCATTTATAATGGCATCCAGAAGAATCAAATACAATTCTTAAGAATACATTTAACCTAAGAGGTGAAGGATACACTGAAAAGTATAAAGCTGCTGAGTAAAACTTAAAAAGACCTAATTTAATATAATGAATTTCCATGGTTATGTATCAGAAAACTTAATATTGTTAAGACTGCAGTACTTCCAAAATGAGCTACAGATTCAATGCAATCCCTATAAAAATTTTAATGGCCATTTTTGCATAAATGGAAAGATTGATCCTCAAATTCACACAGAATTGCATGAGGCCCTAAACAGCCAAAACAATATTGAAAAAGAGAAATAAAGCACTACAAAGCTACAATAATCAAAACAGTGTGGTAAAGTCATAAAGATAGACATACAGTCCAACAGAGTAGAGTTTACAATCCAAAAATAAACCCAAACACCTATGGTCAATTGATTTTCAACAAAGATGCCAAGAACATTCAATGGGGGAAAAACAGTCTCTTCAGAAAATAGTGCTGAAACTGGAAAACTACATGCAAAAGAATGAAGTTGGACTCTGCCTCACTCCATATACAAAGATTAACTCAAACAGATCAACTACCTAAATATAAGAGCTGAAAGTATAAAACTATTAGAAGAAAGCAGGGGTAAATCTTTAGGAGCTTGGATTTAGCAATGGATTATTAGAACTAACACTAAAGCACAAGCAACAAAAGAAAAAATAGATCGATAAGATTTCACAAACATTAAAACCTTTGCAAATCTAATGATATTATCAACAAAGTGAAAAGGCAACTTACAGAATGGGAGAAAATACTTATAAAACATATCTCGGACTAGCTGAGAGTCTGTCTGCCCAATGACTCTTGCAGTCCCCCTCCCCCAAAATAAATAAAATGTATCTCATAAGGGTTTAGTATTCAGAATATATAAAAAATGCTCAGCCAGGCGCAGTGGCTTGCTTCTGTAATCCCAGCACTTTGGGAGGCTGAGGCAGGCTCATCGCTTGAGTCCAGGAGTTGGAGACCAGCCTGGGCAATGTGGCGCAACCCCATCTTTACAAATACAAAAATTAGCTGGACATGGTGGTTCACACCTGAAATCCCAGCTACTCAGAAGGCTAAAGTAGGAGGACTGATTGAGCCCCAGAGGTAGAGGTTGCAGGGAGCCGAGATCACATTACTGCACTCCAGCCTGGGGGACAGAGCAAGACCCTGTCTAAAAAAAAAAAAAAAAGAAAAGAATACTTATACTTCCAACTTGGCAACAAAAATACAAACAATTCAATTTAAAAATTGATAGTGGATTTGAATAGACAGTTCTCCATAGAAGATGTACAAATAGCCTACATTCACATAAAAATTGTATTGGTCATTAAAGAAATTAAATTAAATTAATTAAATTAAATTAATTCAAAATCACAATGAAATACCATTTCATACCCACTAGGATTACTGTAACTTAAAAAATTGAAAATAAGTATTGATAAGTATGTGAAGAAATAGGAATTCTGGTCTATTACAGTTTGGAATGTAAAATCATGCAGCCACTGTGGAAAACAGCTTGGTGGTTCCTCAAAAAGTAAAACATTGGATTTCCATAACGACCCAATAATTCTAGGTATATCAATAGAAATAAAAACATATGTTCACATAGAAACTTGTCTATGAATGTTTGTAGTTGCGTTACTCATAACAATCCAAAGGTGGAAACAGTCCAAATGCCTGTCAATAGATGAATGGATAAACAAATTGTGGTATATACATACAATGGAATATTATTCAGCCATTAAAAAGAATGAAGTGGTAGACTGAGGTGTCTCATGCCTGTAATCCTACCACTTTGGGAGGCTGAGGTAGGCAGATCACTTGAGCCCAAGAGTTTGGGGCCAGCCTGGGAAGCATGGCAAAAACCCATCTCTACAAAAAATACGAAAATTAGCTAGATATGGTAGCATGTCTATAATCCCAGCTACTTGGGAGGCCAAGGTGGAGGACTGATTGAGTCTGGGAGGTCAAGTCTGTAGTGAATCATGATTGCATCACTGCTGTCCAGCCTCAGCAAGAGATACCGTCTCAAAAAAAAAAAAAAAAAAAAAAGAATGATACATGCCACAATGGATGAACCTAAAAAATTTTTGTGTTACGTGAAAGTAGCCAGACACAGAAGGTTATATACATATGATTTCTTTCTTTTGGAGACAGAGTCTCACTCTGTTGCCTAGGCTGGAGGGCAATGGGACAATCTTGGCTTGCTGCAACCTCCACCTTCCAGGTTCAAGTGATTCTCCTGCCTCAACCTCCTGAGCAGCTGGGACTACAGGCATGTGCCACCATACAAATTTTTGTATTTTTAGTAGAGATGGGGTTTCACATTTTGGCTAGGTTGGTCTCGAACTCCTGATCTCAGGTGATCTGCCTGCCTCAGCCTCCCAAAGTGCTAGGATTACAGGGGTGAGTCACTGCACCCAACTACTGTATTTCTTATATATGATATACCCCTAATATGCAAATCTCTAGAGCTAGAAAGCAAATTAGTAATTGATAAAGAATGGGGAAGGAGAAATGAGGAGTTATTACTTAAAGGGCACTTTCTGGGGATGATGAAAAAGTTCTGAAACTAGAAAAGAGATGGTGGTTGTACAACATTGTGGGTGCACTAAATGGTACTGAATTGTACAATTTTAAATGATTAATGGAGCTGGGCTTGATGGCTCATGCCTGTAATCCCAGTGCTTTGGGAGGCTGAGGCAGGAAAATCACTTGAGGCCAAGAGTTCAAGACTAGCCTGGTCAACATAGCAAGACCCCATTTCTACAGAAAATTTAAAAATTAGCCAGGTGTAGTGGTGTATGCCTGTAGTTCCAGCTACTCGGGATGCTGAGGTAGGAGGATTGCTTGAGCCCAGGACTTAAAGGTTACAGTGAGCTATGATTGTGCCATTGGACCCTAGTCTGGATGACAGAGCGAGACCCTGTCTCAAAAAAAAAAAAAAAGATTAAGGCCGGGTGCGGTGGCTCAAGCCTGTAATCCCAGCACTTTGGGAGGCCGAGGCGGGTGGATCACAAGGTCAAGAGATCGAGACCATCCTGGTCAACATGGTGAAACCCCGTCTCTACCAAAAAAAATACAAAAAATTAGCTGGGCATGGTGGTGCGTGCCTGTAATCCCAGCTACTCAGGAGGCTGAGGCAGGAGAATTGCCTGAACCCAGGAGGCGGAGGTTGCGATGAGCCGAGATTGCGCCATTGCACTCCAGCCTGGGTAACGTGAGTGAAACTCCGTCTCAAAAAAAAATAAAAAAAAAAAAAAAAAAAGATTAATAGTATATATGTGAGATTCACCTCAAAAACATTTTCAACAAAAAATACAGAACTATATTCTGTCTACAAGATATTCACTTTATATAAAGACTACTTGAAAGTAAAAGCTTCAAAAACAATGTACTATACAAATAGTTAAGAAGGCTGCAGAGACAATGCTAATATCAGATAAAGTATACATCAAGAAGAAAGTATTACAAAGATCAAGAGGAACTTCTCTCTCTTTTTTTTTTTTTTTTTGTTTGTTTTGTTTTCAGATGGAGTCTCACTCTGTCACCCAGGCTAGAGTGCAGTGGCATGATTGCAGCTCACTGCCACCTCAGTCTCCCTAGTTCAAGAGATTCTCATGCCTCAGCCTCCCAAGTAGCTAGGACTGAGCACCACCACACCTGGCCATTTTTTTATATTTTTAGTAGAGATGGGATCTTACCACGTTGCCCAGGCCAGCCTTGAACTCCTCAGCTCAAGTGATCCACCCACCTTGGCCTCCCAAAGTGCTGGGATTACAGGCCTGAGCCAGCATGCTCAGCTTGTTTTTGTTTTGAATGAGGGTCTCATTCTGATGCCCAAGCTGGAGTGCAGTGGCATGAACATGGCTCACTGCAGCCTCAACTTCCTGGGCTCAGGTAATCCTCCCACCTCAACCTCCCAAGTAGCTGGGACTACAGTCACAGGCCACCATGCCTGGCTAATTTTTTAAGTTTTTAGTAGAGATGGGGTTTCACTGCATTGCCCAAGCTGATCTTGAACTTCTGAGCTCAAGCAATCTGCCTGCCCCAGCCTTCTAAAATGCTGAGATTACAAGAGTGAGCCACCATACCCAACCAAGAGGCACCTTTGTTAATGATAAAAAAAGATTCATCCATGTAAGTGTATGCATTTAATAACAACTTCAAGATAGCTGAAGCAAAAATGGTCTCAAATAAATTGAAAAACGTTAAGTTTTCCATTATGGTTGTGCCACATGTTATTTAATCTATTGCTTATTGATGGGCATTTAATTCATTCCTGTTTTTTTTCTTTTTTGCTATTGCCACAATGAATGTATTTTTGGGTGTGTACATATCTATATAACTATCTATACTTATGTAGCAATATCTACTTTGGATAGATCCCTAGAATGGATTTGCTGGATCAAAGGTCATTCTGTCATTTTCTTTTTGACATTTTATCAAAATAACATTTTATTTTGATTTAGTACAGCCAAATTACTTTTCTAAAAGACTTCACTAATTCACCCTCCTATAGTGTATGAAACAGTACATTTTTATTTTTGGTCTAATACTACCTTCCCAATGCTTCTTACATAGAAATCAAAATCCTTCCCATGCATTCAAAGCCCTACAGTCTGGCCCCTCCTTATGTGGCCAGGCCCTCCAGTGTTCCTACTCCCTCTACTCTCTTCTCTAGCCTCAGTGATCTTTCAGTCTCTACCGACCTGCTCCAGGACCTTTGCGCCTGCTGCCTCCTCTGCCTGAAGCACTTTACCCTTCGTGCTTCTTTCAGTTTATTCCTGTTTATCCTTCAGATCTCATGTCACATCTTTATAGAAACCTTCCCTAATGTTCTTGACTAGGTCAATATCCCTATTATTTATTTATTTTTCTTACTTTTTTAGTTTTATTTATTTTTTATAATTTTCATTTTATTTCTTTGACTCCACTGGGAAAAGACGTGTGGGTTTTAAATATGATTAACATCTGTTTTTACCACTAGACCATGACTTTCACAAGTGCAGGGATTGGGTCTGTTCATCTCTTCATTTTACATGCATGACACATGGTAGACACTCAATAAATATTTATTTGAATGAAGGAGACAATGAAGGTTATCATAAATCTTTTAAAATGTTCCAATCTGACTTATAAAAATTGCATTATGTATTAATTTCCATTTATTTGACTATTAGGGAGATAGATTGATTATCTAATGTTAATTGTCTAGTTTTAGTTCCCTCTTTATAACTACCTACTCAGATCTTTTGCTTTTTCTAGGTAGCATTTAATTTTCTAATTGATTTGTTGAAACTCTTTATATATTATGGGTGATATCTTTTATTATATGTGAGGGAAATATTTTCTTCCACTCTGTGGTTTGTCTTTTAACTTTCTTTATGGTATCTTTCTTCTTAAACCACACTTCAAAAACTTTTATATCTAACACATTTGTAATTTTATTTATCAGTTATTTATTTATTTTGAGACAGAGTCTTGCTCTGTCACCCAGGCTGGTGTACAGTGGGACGCGACCTCAGCTCACTGCAACCTCTGCCTCCCAGGTTCATGCTATTCTTCTGCCTCAGGCTCCTGAGTAGCTGGGATTACAGACATGCGCCACCATGCCTGGCTAATTTTTGTATTTTTAGAAGAGATGGGATTTCACCATGTTGGTCAGGCTGGTCTCGCACTCCTGACCTCTGGTGATCCTCCCACTTTGGCCTCCCAAAGTGCTGGGATTACAGCCGTAAGCCACCAGGCCCAGCCAGTAATTTATTTTTTGAATGATAGGAAGTGGTCTCTAGCTTCATGTTTGCTGCTCTTTTAGCACTGTTTATTGTTTATTAAATATTCACTTTTCCCCTTACTGATCTGAAATACTGTCTATATCACATAACAGATACATGAGTCCATTATTTATGAACATTAATTCTATACCCTTATCTATTTGTTTATTCCTGCTCCAGTGCCACATAATATCCTTAGTCTTGCATATCCGTGGTTACACTGCTGACCATCGCCTGATTGCAGTGCTCCTTGTGGCTACTGCTACTTTCTTATTCTCAAAGATACATACCATTTACTCTCTAGCACCTATTATAACAATGCCTGCTCACTGCTTTCCTAGACACACTACATACAATTCTGTTCTGCTGTAATCTTGTCAAGGTTTATCCAGATGGTCTTTGGAGAAAGGAAACTGGAATCTTTGATAATGCAATCTGCATAGAATCAGTGTTAGTGCCCTCTAATCAGCCTGGAGCTTTCTTAGGGTAATATTCAGTCAGATAGGTAGATTCTCTCTGTGCCAAGAAACCAACATAGATGATAACAAAACCTCTCTTATTATTCCTCCACAGCTGAGCATGGGCAAAGGAGGAAGTTAGGGAGTAAGTTCTAGGAGCAACAGCATAGCACAATGAGAAAAAAGCCATTCTCAGGAGAGAGACATCAAACATTCTGAAGAAACTGTGTGGCAGGGACAGGATTTTAACAGATCTGTCCATAGCAAGCAAGAACAGGGATTGCTAGATCCATGCAGATAGAGTTAGTGAAGACTGTACAGAAAGGAAGTTTCAGGTATTGGGGATAGGGAGACAGATGTTCTGCAATGAATAGGTCTGATAGAAGAAATACACCACCCATATGCAGACTGGTATCAAACACAGAAGAAGATCAGATTCCCAAAGGGAGGCAGAGGAAGAGGATATCACAGAGACAGTCCTTTTAAAGTCCCATATTGCTAATGGTTTCACCAATTGAGTAAGAAACA
>NW_022436986.1:2425607-2470219 GCF_009761245.1 Sapajus apella
TTATCAGAACTACCATCACCATACCCTGACATTTTGGGCAGAAATTTGGGAGACTAAGAAAACGACTATTTTAATTTTATGTGTATAGCTAGAAGTTGAAAAAAGAATACATTGGCATCGTTAATGCTCTCTGGGCTGTTCCTGATTTTGGACACACACTTATTTTTCCAGAGCTCTCATTTTAGTCAGTAGTCCATCACTACCTAATGGAAACATCTACTATGTAGAGTTTTGGTTGCTGATGGTAAAATTTAAGACTTTGGAGTAGTTAAAAGACAACAGAAATTTATCTCATCACAATTTCTGTATTTTAAGCACATACTAGATTTATCAGGACTGAAGAACAAATGTCCAATGGTGTAATTCATTTATTCATGTATGAATTCAACCAACGTTTGTAGATGGCCCCCAAAATACCAGTTAACCTTGCTTGGCTTTGGTGATTCATTGTTTAGCAGAGTGCATATAGTTCCTGTCCTCCTGGGGTTTCTGACCTGTGTTTCTTGGAGATTCATATTGAATAAGTAGTTAGAAATGTGTGTTTTGACATGTAAAGGGCGTATGGAAGCCTATAAAAGGGGCATTTAATTTAGTCTGGTGTGGAGTGATTTTGAGCCGAGTTTAAAAGATGAAGGGTGAGGAAGATTTAATATGCTCACAGTAGAAAGTATTTCACTTTAGGCATTTATTACCAAAGTTGGGAGTTTTGTCTCAATATTAGCTCATTATTAAGTTTGTATTTATGTACATATTTATAACTAGCACAGAGTTTTTAGATAGAGTCTGGCTCTGTAGCCCAGGGTGAAGTGCAGTGGCATGATCTCAGCTCACTGCAGCCTCTGCCTTCCGGGTTCAAACTATTCTTATGCCTCAGCCTCCTGAGTAGCTGGGATTATAGGTGCACAGTACCATACCCAGCTAATTTTTATATTTTTAGCAAAGATGTGGTTTCACTATGTTGGCTAGGGTGGTCTTGAACTCATGACCTCAAGTGATCCATCTGCTTTGGACTCCCAAAGTCCTGGGATTACAGATATGAGCCGCTGCACCCACCTGCCCTTGTTTTATTTTTGTATTGGGCTCTTGCTTTGTTACCCAGGTTGAAGTATGGTAACTTACTGTAACTTTGAACTCCTGAGGTCAAGGGGTTCTCCCACCTCAATCTCTTGAGTAGCTGGGATTACGGGTTTGTACTACCATGCCTGGCTAAGTTTTTATTTTCTATTTTTGTGGAGATGGGGGTCTTACTGTGTTTCCTAGGCTGTTCTCAATTTCTTCTGACCTCAAAGTGATCCTCCTGCCTTGGCCTCCAAAAATGCTGGGATTATAGGAATGAGCCGCTGTGCCACCTCAGGCATTTTTATTTATTTTTTTTAGCCAATGAACAGAGAGCATAAGATTAATTTGTTTATTGAGAATATACATTTACACCCAAACAGTAAATAAAATTGTTTCCTGTTATGGATTTTAGTCATAATTGAAATATTCCTGAATGAGAATATATACTTGAAAATATGGGCCGTAGAACCAGAACCACGGAAAAGATGAAGAATGAATGGGATAGTGAGAGCTGCTTTAAGTCTTGTGAGTTTTAACATTTTGGAAAGCAAGTGTTTTGTGTCATGCAGTAGATCTCATCTAGTTTTTCATTTACAATATGCCTGTGAAATATTATATAATCATGTGTTACATAATAGCATTTTGGTTAAAGACGGACTGTATGACTGTGTTCCCATAGGATTTGTATGCAATTTTTACTGTGTCTTTTGTATATTTAGATACACAAATACTTTTGTATTACAGTTAGTTACAATATTCGGTACAGTAACATGCTGTACTAGTTTGTATCCTAGAAGCAATAGACCATACCAGATAGCCTAGTTGTGTAGCAGGCTACACCATCTAGGTTTGTGAAAATCATTTTATGAAGTTTGCATGATGAAATCACTGAAGAAAGCATTTCTAAAAATGTTGACTGTTTCCATCAATAACTATAACTCAGTTTGTCAGTAGTAGTTCTCATTAGGGAGTGGTGGGACTTACAGGAGTGTGTCCTAATAGGACTTAGAAATCCTTGGGAAAAAAGGGATTTTAATATGTCTGAGAATAGTGATGGCCTTCATATTAGCAGTTGTCACTAACGTGTGGTATTGTTCCCTAAACTGTCATAATCTGCACTTTAAAAATATATTCTGTGTACAACTTTCTCTTTTGCAGCATCAAGTTTACTGATTTTTGATGATGTTTGGTGGCTACGAGACTGTAGAAGCATATGAAGATGCTCTTTATCGAGATGAGTCGTCTAGTGAACTGAGTGTTGATAGTGAGGTGGAATTTCAGCTCTATAGCCAAATTCATTATGCCCAAGATCTTGATGATGTCATCAGGGAGGAAGAACATGAAGAAAAGAACCCTGGGAATTCGGAATCTTCGAATAGTAAACCAAATCATAAGAAGCTAATTGTCGTTTCAGATAGTGAAGTCATCCAGCTGTCAGATGGGTCAGAGGTCATCACTTTGTCTGATGAAGATAGTATTTATAGATGTAAAGGAAAGAATGTTAGAGTTCAAGCACAAGAAAATGCCCATAGTCCCTCTGCTTCTCTTCAATCTAATGAGCTGGTTGATAAGAAATGCAAGAGTGATATTGAGAAGCCTAAACCTGAAGAGCGATCACGTATAATCCGAGAGGTCATGATTATAGAGGTCAGTTCAAGTGAAGAGGAAGAGAGCACCATTTCAGAAGGTGATGATGTGGAAAGCTGGATGCTGCTGGGATGTGAAGTAGATGATAAAGATGATGATATCCTTCTGAACCTCGTGGGATGTGAAAACTCTGTTGCCGAAGGTTAGTATCACTGGCCATTTTGAAAGTAGTATCATCTTTCATAAAGAGGACTGCTTTTCCTAGACAAAAGACCAATAGGGTCTGCTCCATTTAATTCTTCACTTTTTGGTGGTGTTTTTTGGCTTGTTTCTCATGCAACTCTATTACTGGTAGCCACTCTAATGGTGGTCTGTCTGAACATCAGAAAGAGTGTGTCAGAATACCAAAGACACTCTGCTTCTTCCTGTTTGGCTAGAGTTAGCTTTGCACCTGAAATCTTACTCCGCCCCCCACCCCCCCACCACTGCTTGGTGCCACAGGTGAGTACTTCATCTACCTCTGACATTAGCCCTGTGCACTCATTCAGCCAACTCTGTTGAGACTGTCTTTTCCTATGGGATTTGCTTACCAAGGAGTTAGATGGCAAGCATGGGGAATGCCTGGCACACAGAATATATATAATTAGTGTTAGGATTAGGATTTTAGGTACTCCAGAAAGACAGGAAAATAACAAAGACTTGTAAGTCTAGGGCAGGTTATAGGAGAGAATGCAAATTTTGAGAGCTAGATCATCAGGGATTAAAACTTTGGTGTTTTATCTCTGCGACATGTAGTTCTCTAGTCTTAATGCTTATATCTTGAAGAAGTTCGTTTTTTCATTTCCCTGCCTTTATGCCTAATGCCCAGTCTCTTGCACTAGTTTCCTAAGTAGTCTTCTTTTATATCTGCCCTATACATTTGTTAAAACTGGTATTGAAATATTCTTTTACTCATAGTACTTTATTGCTGCTCCAAAAATATTATTTATTTATTTATCATTTTTTTTTTAAAAGAAGATGGGGTTTCACCATGTTGGTCAGGCTGGTCTTGAGCTCCCGACCGCAGGTGATCCATCTGCCTAGGCCTCCAAAGTGCTTGGATTACAGGCGTGAGCCACCCCGCCTGGCCTGCTCCAAAAATCTTTTTTTTTTCCCTCTTTTTTTTTTTTTTAAAGATGGAGTTTCACCATGTTGGTCAGGCTGGTCTTGAACTCCTGACCTCAGGTGATCTGCCTGCCTTAGCCTCCCAGTGCTTGGATTACAGGCGTGAGCCACCACTCCCGGCCTCCAAAAATCTTTAATGGCACCCTGCTTCCCCAGAAATGATGACATTGAATGTAGATCATGCTTGGAGCCCCTAGGATTGGCAAATGTTTTTTTAAGAAGCCTGATAGAAAATATTTTATATTTTCTACTCAACTCAGCCCTTGTGGGAAAGCAGCCTTAGATAATACCTATAGAAATGGGGTGGCTGTTCTCAATAAAGCCCTACTTACAAAAATGGGTGGCTGGCTCAGGTTGTAGGTTGCTAACCCTGTGAACTTGACAGCAAAACAGAGAGAGAATAGTAGTTAGGGCATAGAATGGAATCAAGTAAAGTTTTTCTGTTTAGGTAAGATCTGATGATGGTTTTAGGTAGAAAGAAACTTGGGAAGGAGAGTCTATACTTGCTTGATGGATTGGATTGGGTTGGAGGCCGGGTTAGAGATTGGATCAGGTGTATGTGTTGTAGTATTATTCCTAAGAAGGAAGAGAGACACCAGGAAAGAAGGAAGAGGGACACCAGGACACCAGTAATTGCTAAATCATCAAATATTTATAGAAGTGGAGAAGAAAGAATAAATTCAGATGGATTGAGGTAGATGAGAGAACATATGAGGATATGTTTGATTTTCTTGGGAAAATGAAAGCAGAAGTAGGAGAAGGTAGGGGATAATTGGAAGCTTAGAATGTTTAATTTAAACATTTCCAGAGCTGTGGGAAATACTTTCAGGCAGTGGCTACCAGTATTTTAAAGTTGATAACCTGTTTAACTTCAGAACAACTTGTGGACCACCCCATGATTGTAGTTACGATTTTGTATTCAGTTGAGAAAATTCGTATTAGAAAGAAGCTACTACTCTTCAATGACTTTGTATTTTATGAACTACAACATTGATAGGTGAGAAATAGTGTTTATAATGCATTGATAGTGTTTATAATGCACAACATTAATATGTGAGAAATAGTGTTTATAATGCATTGCTCTTGGTACCCATTAAAGTTACTAATTCTATTTCCCAGGAGGCTAAAAGTTCTTAAGTTGGAAATAATTGCACTCTAATGAATCAACAATAAGAGAACAAAAGATTGCTTAGAAGTAGTATTCAGTCAAAATTAAAATGATATGAACTTGTAATGAACTGACTTTGAAGTATTCCATAAATTTCCAGTATTACTTGTCAGCTCGGAGCAAGATGACAGAAGCAAAGTGATCTAGGGTTACGTGTAAGATTATAGAAGGCCAAAATAAGCATTCAGCTTATTCTTTCTCTAAATTACCTTTTTCCTGAGATTATACTTAGTTTCATTAGTCACTTCTGTATCATCATCTGACAATCATCAGATTGTCATCTCCTTAACCATTTTGTTGATTTCAAATTCCCGGTGTATACCTACTGAATATTTCCATTTGGATATCTTACTGTTTCACATTTAACATACTGAAAAGAAAGGTTGATAAGTTGGAAAAAAAGCTTATCTTTCCTTTGAAACAACTCCCTGCTGTCTTCTGTTTGCGCTAGAGAATCTACTAGACATGCTGAAGTTGATGGCACGACGTGAATAGGTTGGGAAAAACATGAATTAGGTGCTGGTTTTAGTGAAGAAATAGAAATGTGCCATGTTTGGCAAATGATGGTGATGAGAAAGTAGAGAGAACTTCAGATTTTTTTTTTTTGTTTTAGCCAAATATAATTAAATTCTGCATTTTTGAAAATTAATTTACTTGGCTCTTACAAACTCTTACAAATACTCAAATATACTCTTTTATTTCCTTGATCCACTAATGCTGTAATACTATTTCTTTTAAATTAATAAGCAATATATTCAGTACTGATTCCCATATAAGTGTGCTGTTACTCTCTAATCATTATCCCTTTCATAAAAATATCTAGGGATAGATCAGTTCATGTAATCTTTAGAGAGAAGATTTTTTTTTCATTTCTGTGAAAGTGTAGAGAAAATCTCAAGTACTTTTTAAATGCCTGTTTTGTTTTGTTTTTGTTTTTTTGAGACAGTCTTGCTCTATCGCCAGGCTGGAGTGCAGTGGCGCGATCCTGGGTCACTGCAACTTCCGTTTTCTGGTTTCAAGCAATTCTGCCTCAGCCTCCTGAGTAGCTGGGACTACAGGCATGCACCACCACACCCAGCCAATTTTTTGTATTTTTAGTACAGACGGGGTTTCACCATGTTGGCCAGGATGGTCTCGATCTCTTGACCTCGTGATCCACTCGCCTTGGCCTCCCAAGGTGCTGGGATTACAGGCGTGAGCCACCACACCCGGAACAAAATGCCTGTTGTTAAACAGCATCCATAACTATTTTGTGTTCTGTTTCCTTGACCTCACTCTGAAGAAAAAACCAAAATATCTCCCAGAATTATGGCATATTGAAAACTGCAGTATAGTATAAAAGACAAGATTACAGGCTCCTTGAGGGTGGGTCTTTTTCATACTCATAAACCTACTTACAATATTTAGAAGAATTTCTTGACACATGTATTACCTCCTGTCTCATTAATTGCTAAATCATCAAACATTTATTGAGCATCTTCTCTATGTAGGGTATAAGTAGTACTGAAGTAGTACTGGTCTTACAGTGGTAAAAGACTTAAGTTTTAGGCTGAGTGCAGTGGCTCACCCCTGTAATCCCAGCACTTTGGGAGGCCCAGGCGGATGGATCACCTGAGGTCAGGAGTCGAGACCAGACTGGCCAACATGGCAAAACCCTGACTCTACTAAAAATAAAAAAATTAACTGGGCTTAACCCTGTCTCTACTAAAAATAAAAAAATTAGGTGGGCATGGTGGCGAGAGCCTGTAATCCCAATTACTTGGGAGGCTAAGGCAGGAGAACTGCTGGAACTGGGAGGTGGAGGTTGCAGTGAGCAGAGGTCATGGCATTGCCCTCCAGCCTGGGCAATGGAATGAGACTCTGTCTCAAAAAAAACAAAAGAAACATAAGTTTTAGCCTTAAGTGCCATAGTGTTTCACTAAAGAGACAGAATATAAGAAGCCAAGTAATTTATGGAATTCTGTTTTTTTTTTTTTTAAGCAATGGGATCATGTTCTTCAAATAGAGCAAGGCTAGTCTGGAACCCCTGGGCTTATGTGGTCCTCCCACCTTAGCCTTCAGAGTAGCTGGGACTACAGGTGTGAAAACAGCTTGGAAATCTCTTAACCATACGAATTAAGTCTCAGAATTCTGGTGATATAAGTGGTTGAAACTTAAAACTTTAGAATTAGTGAATTTGAGATAGTTCATAAGCCTGTGAAAGACTGTATAAATACATACATATTTTACATATACTGTTACTAAATTTGTAGTAAACTTGAGTACAGCACTACCTCTTTTTCTGTGGAAACTTCAGACTCCCCTCTTTAATTGCAGTGAGACATTATTATATTAAAAAGTATAATGGGCTTACACATTTGTTTTGCTTTACTGACAGGTAATATACAACTCAGAGACATTTTTTTTCCTTTGTATTCTTCCTTTAAATGTTCAACACTTTTCTGATTTTGTGAGCTTCCTGAGGCTCTTTTGAGACCATATATATGTGACACTTAACAGTCTAGCTTTCCTTAGTATGTATAGATATATGTTGGTGGCTTTGCCTGTAATAAGTTCATGCCAAAACATAGGCCTTCAGTTCCTATTGCATATGGCTTTCAGCTCTCTCTACTCAGGGATGGAGGAGTTTATTTCTAAGGCCTGAGCCTCTTTTCCTTTCCTTTACTCTTTCCTAAGCCTTCTTTATAAAAACTATGCATGTTCTATCGTTTGTTTTCCTTTTTGATTCCTGCCCTTTTCTTTCTTTTATTATCCCCAGCAGGAGTGACTTGTAATTCTCATATATTAGAAAGGCAGACCTCCTGGTGGAAGAAAAGATGCACCCAAGGAAGTCAGCATGTTTAGTAATTTGTGTGGGGGATCTCAAGTTTGAAAAGGATTGTTACGTAAGACAACCAAATGATGACATGTGACAATAATGACAGAATAATTAGCTACTTACTTTCCTGGTTAGAGAAGGGATATTGTTAGTTCTAGGAGTAACTGCTAGCTCTTTCTTGTACATTTTTTATTGTGGAAGTAGAAAAATATACAAAAATAAAATGTTACTTCAGTGTCCCATAAACTAACTTCAGCAGTTACAAATTTATGACTAATCTTCCCTATCTATAACTGTGTGCCCCTGTGTTATTTTGAAGCTAATGAGACATCATTTCATTCATTCATATATGTATGTATGTGTGTGTATATACATCGTGCGTGTGTGTGTGTGTTTGTATACACATTTGTATACAAAAATGTGCACACATATTTGTCCCTTAGTATCTATGGGGGATTGGTTCTAGGATTTCTCATGGATACCAAAATCTATGGATGCTCAAGTCCCTGATAAAAAATTGTAGAATATTTACATATAACCTATCTACATCCTCCCATATACTTTAAATCTGAGATGTCCAATCTTTTGGCTTCCCTGGGCCACATTGGAAGAATTGTCTTGGGCCACACATAAAAGACAATAATACTGGCAGTAGCTGATAAGCTAAAAAAAATTACCAAAAAAATCTCATATTGTTTTAAGAAAGTTTACAAATTTGTGTTGGCCCACATTCAAAGCCTTCTTGGCTGTGAGTTGGACAAGCTTGCTTTAAATCATCTCTAGACTACTTAAAATACCCAATACAATATAAATACGATGTAAATAACTGTTATACTATATTTAAGGAATAATAATGAGGAGGAAAATGTACACGTTCAGTAGGGATGCAGTTTTTTTGGTCTGGAATATTTTCTTTTTTTTTTTTGAGATATAGTCTTGTTCTTCCAGGGTGGATTGCAGTGGCGCAGTCTTGGCTCACTGCAACCTCTGCCACTGGGGTTCAAGCAATTCTTCCACCTCAGCTTCCCGAATAGGTGCGACTGCAGGCACCTGCCACCATGCCTGGCTAATTTTGTATTTTTATTTTTGATTTTTTAAAATTTTAAAATTTTTATTTTTTTCCTGAGATAGAGTCTCGCTGTGTCACCCAGCCTGGAGTGCAGTGGCGTGATCTCTGCTCACTGCAACCTCTGCCTCCCTGGTTCAAGTGATTCTCCTGCCTCAGCCTTCCGAGTAGCTGGGATTACAGGTGTGCACCACCATGCCTGGCTCCTTTTTGTATTTTTAGTAGAGTTGGGATTTCACCATGTTGGCCAGGCTGGTCTTGAGTTCCTGGTCTCAGATGATCCACCCGCCTTGGCCTCCCAAAGTGCTGGTATTAAAGGTGTGAGCCATCATGCCTGGCTGAAATGTAAAAATATATATTTAAAAATATATATATTTTAAATCAAAATATCATAGATAAATTCCCAGTAATTCTTTCATCATCGCACACCCAACCAGTGTTCAGATTTCCTACATTGACTCCTAATTTTTTTCCTTACAGATGATTTGCATTTGATCTGATCTATGTACTGTAATTGATTGATAACTTAAGTGTCCTTTAATGTATAGGTTCCCCTTAATCTCTTCCTTTTTAAAATTTCTTGTAATTTGTTGTACTACTTAGATTCTTTGTCATCTAGAATTTCCTATGGTCTGAATTTTGTAGTATTGCTTAACATGTTCTACTGTCTTCTGTCTTTCCTGTGAATTGGTAGTTAGATCTAGAAGCTTGATTGAATTCAGGTTTTCTCTCTGTTGTTACATCATCAGCTTGACGCACAGATTCATTTGTTTCACTTTGCTTTTGATACGTTATTTTTTAGAATTATGTTTTAAAAATTTGATTTTCTTTTATAATCAAGTAAAATGTTTATAAGATTCCAAGTTCAAATCAGCAAAACATGATAAAATCTATTCAGAGAAGACAAACCTTCTGTCCAGTCTCCATCCTGTTCCTGTCCTTCCCCTTATCAATAACCATTAAGAGAAAATTGTTGGTTTGTCCTTATATTTGCTTAATATATGTATATCTTTGTATGCTCGTTCCCTCTTTCTTAATAAATAGTGGCATACTATCTACTCTCTTCTCTAACCTTATTTTTTTCTCTTAGCTGTGTATCCTGGAGATCAATCCACAGTACTGTGTAAAGATATTTAATAATAATTCTCATTTCTAGGACTATGGACTATTTTTGTATCCTCTACACTAATCTGAGCTGGGCACATTAGGCATGTAATAAATACTTTTTGAAAGTGAATGAATAGTAATTTAAAATAGTTGATGAATAACGTACTTGTTACAGTCTTAATATGTATGCATATATATATATATACACATATATATATATATATATTTTTTTTTTTTTTTTTGAGACGGAGTTTCGCTCTTGTTACCCAGGCTGGAGTGCATGACGTGATCTCGGCTCACCGCATCCTCCGCCTCCCGGGTTCAGGCAATTCTCCTGCCTCAACCTTCTGAGTAGCTGGGATTACAGGCACGCACCACCGTGCCCAGCTAATGTTTTGTATTTTTAGTAGACACGGGGTTTCACCATGTTGACCAGGATGGTCTCGATCTCTTGACCTCATGATCCACCCGCCTCGGCCTCCCAAAGCTGGGATTACAGGCTTGAGCCACCATGCCCGGCTTAAAATATATTTTAAATGAATAAATAATAGTCTAATTTCACTTTCAGAAGCATACTGTGTTCTTATTCCTGGTTGTAATTTTTTTTTAATCATTTGGTAATTTTGAAATACTTAGGTTTAGCAAAAAAATAATAGGCTCAGGTTTTAAAAAGAAAATGGCTTCTGCAAAAGGAAGAGTATGCTTTTTTTTTTTTTTTTTTGAGATGGAGTCTTGCACTGTTGCCCAGGCTGTAATGCAGTGGCACAATCTCAGCTCACTGCAACCTCTACCTCCTGGATTCAAGCAATTCTCTTGTCTCAGCCTCCTGAGTAGCTGGGTGTGCGCCACCACACCCAGCTAATTTTTTTTTGTATTTTTGGTAGAGACAGGGTTTCACCATGTTGGCTAGGATGGTCTTGATCTCCCGAACTCGTGATCCGCCTGCCTCAGCCTCCCAAAGTGTTGGAATTACAGACGTGAGCCACCACGCCTGGCGAATATGCTATTTTTAAGAGTTGAAGAGGCCATATTAGTTCCTGGTTTATGACTGTTATGATGTAGAATTGTGTTAATGTAGAGCTCCTTCGGTATGTATAATTTAGCACACACCCTTTAGTTTGTCAGCATTTGGCACATAGGGTATACCTAATACATCATAGGTAAATTTATTTATTTATTTATTTTGCCTTAGGTACATTTAATTGCGCTCTGCCTTTGTGTGTAGACTTCTTTACATAGTATTATTTAAAGTGAAATAATGGCTTGATTAAGGTAAATGGCTTTTGAAATAGAAGTGAAATTATGACTTCAGCTTATGGCAGAAAGTCTTAACTATTTTTTGTTAAATCTCTTTTTCTCTGAAAACTGAACACACTGAAGTTTTGGATATAATTTCAAAGGATGAAGAACTCATCTAGAGGCCATTACTGAATTCCTGGCATTTATTAGGTACTCAACCAAGACTAGATATCCAATTAAAATTTGAATAGAGTGGATTACCTATTTGAATTTTAGGTTTTCTAATATATCATTTTATTTGATTTTGGTCTTTACATATGCATTTTTTTGTTTGTTTTTGTTTTCCTGTGTGGATTAGTTTCTACCTTGTCTGGCTGATATATCTATTCATCTTTCGGGTCTCAGTTTAAAAGGTCACTTCTGAATGAGGTGTAATGGTTGGTTATAGGTTCTCAATTAGTGGTTGTTACTGGGTCTCATATAACTGTGCAGTTGGCTAGCTTTGACTTTGGGTAACTTAATTTCTTTATTGGTTAAAAAATACATTTTATTTTATTAAAGTTATAAAGAAAAATGAGATTGGGTAGGCTTAATGTCATAGGAAAATATTTTGATAAAAAGTTTTCATAGTTACATGATAGGTTCATGATCATTGTGGCAAACATGGGCTTATAGCTTTCTTTTTTTGGTGGGGGCGCTTATAGCTTTCTTTTTTTTTTTTTCCCCCCGCCAGACAGTGTGTCTCTCTCTGCCCCGCTCCCCTCCAATCTCTCTCTCTCTGGTCTCCCTCTCGCCCAAGCAGGAGTACAGTATTGCAATCGTGGCTTACTGTAGACTTGGACCTCCCAGACTGAGGTGATCCTCCTACGTCAGCCTCCCAGGTAGCTGGGACTATAGGTGTGGGCCACTAGGCCCTGCTGATTTTTTGTATGGAGTTAGATGGAGTTTCACCATGTTGCCCATGTTCACCATGTTGCACGTGTTCGCCATGTTGCTGGTATTAAACTTTTGGGTCAAGTGAGCCGCCCACCTCAGCCTCCCAAAGTGCCGGGGTTTACAAGTGTGGGCCACTGCCCCTGGCCCAATTTGAGTTTTGTTTTTTTGTTTTGTTCTGTAGACAGTGTCTCACCATGTTGCCTAGGCTTATCCTGAACTCCTGAGCTCAAGCTCCTACCTTTGCCTCCCAAAATGTTGTGCTTATAGGCATGAGCCACCGAGCCTGGCTCCAAGTTGCTTTCGAACAACATGTCTCTAGTATGATGCTATCTTTAAATAAATTTAATTTGGCATTATTTTATGATCTGCTAGTTTCTGACGTTAAACTTAATTCTGAAAACTTAAAATCTTTCCAGATACTACTTATACTGGGTGCTTACAATGTACAAGCCACTGTACCATTAAGGTACTGGGATTCAAAAATTGCCATGTACTTTTTTGCCTTTAGAAATCCTAAAATGCACGACAGTATGGAAAGTTCATTGTAAAACCAGAGTTAAATGCATTTCTACAAATATATGAGATGCCCTAGCAGAATACATAAACATTCCAGGTGAATGTAGTAGATTTTTTTAAAAAGATTAAAAAGTGGATAGGCAAAGTACAAGTCTCAGTTGAAAAGGAGCCCTTTGAATTGAGTTTTGAAAAATGGGTAGGACCTAAAGTTCAGATTAAATGTAGCTAAAAATAGAAGGTAAAGCCCTTAGTAGAAACTTAAGACTGTATATACCATTTATGTTTATATGTGGCTGGATGTGATTAAATGTTTTAATAGTATACCTTTTTAGAATCCACTTCTGCCTAAATGAGAAAGGATTATGTATGTTCTGTCTATGTTCAGAATACTGTTGGAAGATTTCTTAGTCATAATTTTATTCCATTGCTTTCTGCTTTTTTTTTTGCATACATACTTCCTTTTTCTTTTCTTTTGAAATATAATTGGACCAGAGGTTAGTCAAAGGACATGACCAGCTGTTAAAAGTGTTTTGTGCAGGACTGTTCAAAGAAGAACATGTCTTAAGATACAACTTTTGCTCTTCATAGTTCTTGTTCTTCCTTATAATCTTTTAATGTAAGAAAGGATCATTATTTTGTTAGTTTGGAAACAATACATTAAACTGCCTTCAGTAACTTCTCAGATCATTAAGGTGGTGCTTTTCCCCTCTTTTGCATTCATCATCTTAATTTCAATAGTTTCTTGAGACATTTTGTACCCTGACAGGCCATGAGTGTATTTCCATGTGACATACTTCTCATTAATGTATAGTTTAATTTCTGCCTTATAATTAAAAAATGGCCACATGCTAGAATTTCAGTCATCAAGAGCATCAAGGAGTTCATTCCCTCTCTTATGTTTTCAGCTTTTGTAAGCCTGCACTGCACAATTCCTAAAGCTGCTTTTGAACTGTGTCTTTAGTTGTTACCTTACACTTAACTATTGTAAGGGCATCTTTTTTTTAAATTTCTAATTAGCGTAATGACTTGAGCTGTGTTATTCAGTGTTTCATGGTGAAGTGAAGTTGTCATAGGGAGAGAAGAAATAAAAATGTTCAGTTTCAGCTTTACTTGTTATTGGAGTGAAGTTTGAAGAAAGCTTTTTTATGGCCATCGTTCAGCAGACTGAAAATCTCATTAGAAACCCCAGAAATCCCATGCAGCTTTGGGATGGATTTTAATAACATTTTGGAATATTGATATTGTATGTCACTAATTTCTGTGATTTCACTGTAGATCAGCAACTTAGATATGCAATCTTCCAAAGTTTATTTGTGACTTTTAATCTAAATTCATTTACAGTAGTTTTCTTTTCGACAGTGTTAAGTACCCAGGGAGAGAATTAAATTTTACATTTAAAAAATACATTTCTTTTAGTAACTGATTTGGTTTTCATGTAAGATATACTTAATTCATTGGAAACTGCTTAAAAAGAAATACCATGATATGTATTTATTGGACTAATGACTTCGTTTAGTTGCCATTAAAATGTTGCTTACCTTACCTACAGGTTTGCGTTTTTTTTTTTTTTTTTAGAATGGAAAAGCATAGAATTAGATGGCAGCATTTTCTTCCTTGTCAGAAGAGCTTGAATCCTGGTGTCTTTTTAAGTGAAGAGTGTTTCTGTATAATTTTCTTGTAGCTTTTGTTTATTATAAAAATGATCTGTTGCCTGTAGTGACCAATTCTCTAAGAAGATAAGTATAATTTATATAGATAGTGTATTTTTATGGTCAGAAAGTAAATTTGATGTGAGCTGTATATGATTAGACAGTAAAACTTTTTTCCAAAGAAGTACAGAATGGAGAACATTTAATTATTATTTCTCCTTCTTAGAGTAGAGGCTATTCAGATAATTCATATTCTGTGAGTAGGAGATCCTGTTTTTAAGACTTTACTAAATTTAATTTCAAAGTAATTTATTAAACTCTTAAAATGCTTCCTTGTGGTTAAGACTTATTAATGAAGCAAAAGTATTGACTTAATGGAAGTTTTTCAGCCTCATGTTTTAAGTCTCTTCATTATTATTTATCTTTGTTTTGTTATAAATTACAGATACTGGCAGGTTAAGCTTTTGGAATTCTGAGTTACTTGCGGGATTGTTGTTGATTCTGTAAATAATGAATAAATAAATATTTTAATTGGGCATCCACCATGTATTATGTCACATTTTCTTTATAAATCATATGCTTAAGAATACCTAAAGAAATATATTTGACTTGCTTTTTAGTTTGAATCTTGATCTAACAGCATTCGTTAAGAATTATGTCTGTAGTATAGATTTAGATTCTAAATGTAATAGTTACTTTAAGGTGGCTCTTGTCTACCAAATATATAGCTTTTATTTCTGTAACAAATTCTTACCTTAGAATTCCAACTTTTGTCAGTTTTGAAAATTAGTTTATGGTGGACTTGAGAATATCTGTTCTTATTCTCGTGTTTTGCAAACACATTTAAAGGGAAGACGCGTAACTCTGTGATGGTGAAAATCATTTGACCTTCCCCTGCCTCGATTTTGCTTAAATATACAGTTATAACTGCCTCAGTGTGAGAGAATAGATATTAAGTAGTTTATGAGGTATTTATTAAGGGAAAATATTTTTATTGGCAGTTCCCTTAAGTCATATTTATTTTGTAACTAAGTAGTGCTTGCAACAGAATTGTCTGTTCTAGGGAGGGAAAGCTCCAGCTCTTGAAAACTTTTTAGTACTTTTTCCATATTTATAGTGAATGAGAAATTCTAAAGATAGGAAGTAGACTGGTTATGACTAATAAATGAGATTGCTAACGTAATCCAAATTAATTTCACTAAAGAAAGGAGATTTTCTTTAAAGGGAAGATGTACAACCACAATCAATCCTGTAAGTTACACCTTAATCCTGCACTAGCCAGTTTTTAGTATTAAATGGTCTGATTTAAACATAAATGAACTTTTGTCAATGGTTTTGTTTAGAAATAGCATCATTTCTTACTTTTAAGGAGGATTTTAATTGTTAATAAAAATTTGTTCTGATAAGAACTTGAAAGACAACCTTACTCCCATATAATCGAGTATTTTGCTCTTCATTTAACACCTCAGCCCTTTTGGTTTGCTTAAAAAATGATAAAATTTTGTGGGAGATTAAATATAACTTAAATATTGCTGTAAATGTGTTCTGTAATCATACTTTAGGGTGGTATTATTGGTTCTTGTATGAATGAAATGCTTCCATAAAAGTTCAAAATATTCAATTTAAAAAGTTTCTGGACAGATGAGTGGTAGAGATCCATCAGGTACTTGGTTGTGGAATATTTGTGCCCTTAATACCATGACATTTTAAGGTTGTGTTAATCTCTTTATTTTTCTGTTTGAAACGATTCGGTTTGGGAAGTTTTCTGTATTATCAGATTTAACAGAAGAAATGTAAGTGGTTGAACCACAGGTCATCTAATTTTCAAACCATGTTGGTTATTAAACTGACTTTCGTGTATAGTTCTTTACTGGGTAGTCAGAGAGTTCAGCTCGATTGTGGTTCAACTCTGTGATTGTGCCACCAGTTAGGTTAACATCAGCAGTGAAGAGCCTTCATTTTGTCAAATTTTTAAATGACGTTAGGATTATTTAAACATAGGAGATAAGTTTGTGAAGCAAATTTCTAAAGCAGGATTAAGCAAAGGGAATCTTTTCTTTCTCTTCTTTTAGATATATCACATATATATATATTTTGATTAAAAGGAAAAAATTCAATCTTTATAGTATAATGTGGGTACTTATTTCTTATTTTTAGATATTGTTAAAACTAACAAAGTTTGTTTGGAAATCTCAAAAGATCTTTAGTAGTATACCTGCAACCTCAGCAGTCCCTTTTTATCCATACGGATTTCTCTGCCTATTGTGGCCGTTTGCCCTAATTTAAATTTCCCATGGCTTTCGATTGCAGACTTGGTTTTCTGCAAGAGTGCCCATGCTTACATGGTCATATATTCTTGGTGACTTTTCCACTTTTTCTTTTTTGTTATTTTGTTGATTGCTAAAGGAAAAGAGGATTTAAAAAAAAATTGTTTCTTTGTTTTGATCTTTCTTCCTTAGCCCATCTATTTGTATGTTGTTTTGTTTTGCAGATTGGAAAGAATTGTTGTGTGGTACTTAGATCCATGGGGACTAGAAGGAGAAAACTAATTTTGTTCCTGGTTTTGTTTTCTTAATAACAGAAGCAATTTAATTTTTGAGCCATTGAGAAGCTCAAAAGATATGTTAGCGTTATGCATGAAATTGATGGAAAATTATTAATCCTCAAAATTTCTATTCATGGTCACTTTACTGCTGGAATAAAAATGTTATTGTGTAACCAAGTTAATACTAGAAATACTAATTAACAGTAAGTGGTACTGTTATAAATCTTTAAATATTATTGTATATTAAAAAGTTGTTTACAAGAAATCAGTTGTAATCTCATAATGTGATTTCTCTTACATTCAATTTTGTTGTCCACAATGTGTGTATATTCAAATAAGCATTTGAACATGTGTTTGATTGTGGACACATTTTTACCGTGACCACATCTTAAGAGTTTGCTTTTTCTTGGCAAAACTTTCATATTTTCAAATGTGAGGAATATTGTTTTATGAAGTAACTTTGTACTGCTGAATGTTAAGTCCTTGAAGTACTATGGCAATTTAGTTACTGTTAGAGGTCAAAAGTAGAGGCCTTGTCCCAACATCTCCCCAAAATACTTTTTCACTAATGTTTAGAGATTTTAAAATATCAAATTATTGTGATCAAAGCTATTTCTGTTTTGTGAGGCTGGAATCATACATTAATATATTTAACTGAATTTTATATTTGCTAAATTAACATAAAATAATAAAGAGATCCTTTTTACCATTTAAAAAATTCTAATAATTTCCTAATCAGGAAAAATGATGTTATGATATACTGTTAATAGACTAAAAACTTAGTAATGTTGATAAATAGGGAAAAGACTAATTTTGATAATTCATAATTTTAGATTTTTTTTCCTTTGATTGATTGTAACTTATGGTTGTGAGGTGTCTAAAATGCTCTTTCTGGATATCTGTTAAGTACTTTGGGAATTGGAGTAAGGGCAAGCCTTTTTTCTATGTCTGTTATTTACAGGTTTTTTTCTTGTATATGTCGTGTTCTTAGAATATGAAACTGATTTATAGAATTTGTAATTACCAATAAATAAATAGCATCATTGAATTATGTTTTATTTTTGCTATTATTTTCTAGTTATTGTGCTTCACTTTTTGATTTCTATCAAATGGCTTCTCAAAAGCAATTTCATTTAAATCACTGAGTTTCAAACTAAGAAGAAAATGTATCCTGATAGTTTAATTAGCTGTTGTTTGTCCGTGCCAATTAAAATAATCTTTTGAATTTCTAGTCTTTGATTATAGTTATATAGGCTTCATGAGTTTGTAAAATTATTCCCCCTTTTAAAGTATTTTAAAAGGTGTATTGTAATTTTACACTTGATATTCATATCTAATTATTGAGAAACATGAATAACCTAAAATATATTTCTCGTATTCAGCACATTAAATCAAGGTATAATCTGTGATATAAAAAGTGGTCCAGCACAAGTATGCAGCTTTAAAAATAACAAGGAATTAATTCTGTTAGCATGTTTACTAGCAAATGTTCTTGGAAAATGTTATTAATTCTTAAAACTCAGTGCTTGGGTTTTATTGTGTGTGGCCTTTCTAGGAGAACACTGTAGAGCTGAACTTGAAATTTATTAAGGAAAGAACAAACTGGTAAAGTGCTTTTATGCTGTTAAAAAACTTCACAGACAATTGTCAGACAACTTTTTTTTTAAAGGTCATGATTGCTTGATGCCTTTTCCAGTCTTTATTTGAAACTCTCATTTTGTGGGATTTCTTTTTTGTTCTCCCTTTCTCTATTCTTTTGGCAGTGGGTGGAAGATTCTTTTAAAACTGAATGGCTAAACATGTATGGTAACTATTGAAGTATGATGGAAATAGTTTTATTCATGATTTTTTTAGGCCAGAAAATGCTGCGAAGGTAAGCCAATGATGGTAAAATTACATTGTGTTGCATAGAAACTGTTTTAACCTTAACGTTTTCTGTTCAGAAAAGTAGGCTATGAATTAGAGTTTTAAATCGGGATTGTTCATGAAATATTTTGTAATTCTCTTATTACTGGTTGCCTTTATGTCTCCGTGTTCTAGTAGATAGTTAGTAGTTCCTGAAAAATAATATTCTGTGTATGAGAGAAAATAGGAGGTGAAAAAATAATGAGAATTGGAAAAGAAAACCCACTACCCAAAATGCTACCACCTAACAGGTGGAAATATCGATGCCGTTATAGATTTTTGAAACATAGAGTACTTGAGTTCTCTTTTTCTAAGAGTTTACTTCAAATTTAACAGATTTCACAAAATTTTGTTATGGTAAATATTAAAATTTTAATTCTTATTTTTATCCTAAATGTAAGCTCTTACAAGTGAAGAGTGCCTCGAGGCTAATTGCTAATGTTCCATTAAGTTATGTGTTCAGTTAAGTAATTTTTTTATTATAATATTTTGATTTAGTTAATATGGAAACTAAAATTTATAAAAGGCTTAAAAGATTACAGAAATTAAATTATGTAAAATTAATTTTGACATTTTGTGGCAGAGACAGTTTAGAATTAAAATATGTCTTAGTGTGTAATAATTTTATTTCTTGTAAGGACATCTATTGGCTTTCAGTATTCAGAAAATTTAGACTTTTTAAATGTTGATGTAAATTATCTGGAGCTATACTTTCTTTAAGTTGGAAGAACTTAAGGGAAATACGTAAAACATGCTAGTGATTGGCTTACTTACATTTTCAGTGATTAGACTTTGTGAAATAAGCGTAAGGCTGAGTATTTTATTTTGGGATAACATGGGGAGAAATGCCAGATGTAGTATGCACCTAAAGTAAAATCAATAAATAAAAAGAAAGTGTACTTAATTTAAATGTACTAATATTAAAATGGGAGAAATGTGGTCAACTATAGTAAATCCATATCCATAATTATTTTCAATCACTAGTTAGAGAGGAAGATGTGAATTGCTAATGTCTTCTTTGTTGGAAATCTTAAGTTGTATTTTGAAAAGGGATGAAAAGGAACAAGTAACTGCTTTCAGGCAGATTTATATCATTTTAACATCATATGTTATTTGTGGGTTCATGTCACAAAACCTTGCAAAAGTTAAAAAAAATAATTAAACGTATTTTAATTTAGTAACCTTGCTAAAACCTTTTGTGATCAGTCTAGAAAAATTCATGCATGATGTTTTTCTTTTTTAAAGTTTGGTGATCCATCTTGGTACTTTGTCTCAATTTCAGTCTTGTTGATTTAGATAATACTCTTATTGTCTTATAAATTTCTTTTCAGTAGTGTGTTACTGCTTTGATACGTTCTCACCTTTCCAATTACATTTGATCCATCTATGACATTTTATCATCCAGCTGTTACTATTGTATTGTTCTTTCTTGTACTTTTGTTGTAAGGTACAGACTTTTTTAAGTCTAAAGTAAGAGCTAGTGTATATTACAGTGTATATGACCATTTCGAATTTGACCTGCTACTGTAAAGAAGGCTAACAAGTGTGTATGCCTAACCCACCCCTTCTGGAGCAGTTGAGAACAGGCCTCAGAAGACTCAAAGGAATTCTTTTAACTCCTAGCAGGGCCACGGGGTCAATGTCAGATTTAGTCATGCTGTTATTTTAGCCCAGTGGTCCAGAGAGATGACTGAAAAGTGAGTCTTTTATTTCTTTTTTTGTGTGGTTATTAACAGGATTAAATGTAAGCCATTGTGTACTTAGTACCAATTAGTTTCTCATCTGAGAGGTTCATTATGATTTTTTGTCAGCCTCCGTCTTGTAATATTTGTTTCTTCGTTTGATTAGCTAAGGGGCTGAATGGGCTAAAGGAAAGTTTTACAGCAGTACTTTTAAATTCATTAAGAATTTTAATAAACGATCCACTTTGCAAATATGTAGACCTTGATTAAAAAAGGGACCGCATTGAAAATTGGCATGGAAAATGGTGAAGTTAATTATTTAGAATTTTCCTTTTCCTGTAGTGTTTTTTTAAATCTGAAAAACAGACTGTCCTTATTATATCAAATAATTCTTTGATGTTTGTAGAAGTCTACTTCAGATTCTTGTACATACTTGTTAAGATTGTGTTTAGTTTGCTGTGAATATATAATTATGTTCAGGAGGGACAAATACCAAAAAACTCCAAAATTAAAAAACCTTTAAAGTTTCTGGGATAGAAACATAGACTGAGCTATTAAAAGCAGAACATAAGAGTTCTAGGATAAAGATAGTTGTCAGGTGTAAACAAACCTTAATTGAAAAGGAAGCAGCCTAACAGTTGATTCTTTATGATATTATGAATAAGTAAAAATGCAAACTTGTCTGAGTTCAGAAAACAGGAGCATACTTTAAAAATCACTTATTAGATTGGTAGTTGCTTTAGGTCCTTAACTTTAAAAAATTCTTATTAAGATAAGTGTTTAATTGAGTAATATCCTTCATTTAATGGATTGAGATGCCTCAATTAAATTTTGAACAAAAATTGTTCCTATAAATTGAATTGGAAATACTGATCTGCTAAAAGCAAGGCATATAATCCAAAATTAAAATATGAATTATTTTGCTAGTAGATAATTATCTTGGACACTAGGTCTTACATCTTGTTGCAGTGTGTAGAACACACATTTTCACATTGATTCGTCTTTAGGTGAATATACCTATAGGCTGATTTAGAATTGGTATTTTATTTATTTTAAACATTAGAAATGATAAATACTAATTTAAGCAAGTGCGATTCCTATTTTAACTTACTCTTTAAGAAGAGTGTTGCTTCATTTATCTCAGACTTTTTGGTGTACCTTGTTTACCTTATTTAGATTGCATCACTGTATTAAGTCCTTTGCTTACTGCCATTGTTTTTTGGTCCCTAGAATAACTTATTATGGAATTGAATATTAAAAATTTGATGATCCCAATAGTTATGAAGCTTAAAGATTCTGTATATAGGCTTTTTTCCTCCATCAGATTGGTTTCAGGCATAGTGAATGGATGGCCCTTGCTTTCTGGTATTTGTGTATTCAGTTTTCTGAGGAAATACTTAAGGTCTGTATATTTGATTGTTTTACATTTTTCTTTCATTATAATTTGAAGACCTAGATCCTCCAAATGAAAAATGTCTGTCTTGACCATATGGTAAATTAGACCTGCTTTATAATTGTCTGATAATTAAATCTCCGTTTATTTACACCACCTCCATTTTAAAAACTATTAACGTGGAGTAGCTGTATTAGTAAGAATATTTTCAAGTAACAGCAAGTAATTCAGTGGTAACTTCCTTGTGTGGTTTGCTGTTTATCAAAAAGGAAAGTAGTTTCTTTTGAGAGGAGAATGCAGTTTTTGCTATTCAACATTTTCTTAAGCTCTTCGGAAAATAAGAGAGAAGTCTTTAGAATAATATCCCTGTAATATGATAAGGACAGATTTTAAAATTTTATTTCTCTTTTCATTACTTGGTATTGACTTCAGTGGAAACTGAAACAAGTGAGAAGATGTTAAGTTGAAAATCTGCCTCAGTGTCAGATGTTCATATAATTTAAAATTTGTGAATACTCATATTGATTGACCTTATATTTTAAAAACATAGGGAATAGCATCAGCTATTTGTATCTTCTCTCTTAAAGTTAAATTAAATTTATATATCTAATAGAGTAGGTCCAGAAATTAACATTCAAATAACAGTAGGAAGTATAGGTGAAGCCCAGGCTATCCCAAAGATAAAATTCATTAGGACTTCTGTTTCTATAGCATCTTTCATGTGTTAGTAACTGTTGTAAACAATTGAATTATATATATAAATTTAGTAAATAATTGCAATATTAAAAAGCACTCATAATTGCTACCCAAACACTTTCAAATTATGCTACTTTAAAAACAGTTGAAGGGAAGTTTGGGAATATAAAGTAATATTGTTTCATTTTAAGACTAGTAAGATAATAGACATTGTAATATAATGGAAAAACATTTTGTCCCATAAAAACCACTTTTATTTAAAGCCTTGTTTTTCTGTCTAACCCAGGTAAGACCTAGCAAATCAGAAGAGAGAGAGAGAGAGAGAGAGACAGAAAAGAAGGAAGGGAAGAAAGAGAAAAAGAAAGAAAGCTGTTTTGAAAGTGGCTAATATTGGTTGATGTGTGGTGTCTTATTTATTTCATAAAGTTAAAAATAAGTGTAGGGGGGAAAAAAATCCCAAGAAGATAAATGCAAGTTGAGTGAAGAGTAAAATAGAGATCTCGTATTTCAGTCTTCTAGTAAAATTTTATTTTCAAAGCTTTAACATTTTGGGCTTTTAAATTTCCAGCAGTGCACATGACTTTCTTTCATAAAAGACATGCCAATCATGTTAGGAGTAAAAGTTAATAGCTCACATAGTGCCTTTTATTCCCATCTAAGAAACCACTGGTATTTGAGTAAATTGTAACTTAGAATTGAGTTTTTAATAGCTTTTTAATGCAGACCAAACATTTGTGGCTTTTGAATGAAAAAGAACTTTAACTCTTAAGTATTTTTGTAACTTACTGTATTTGATGACTTTGTTTTTAGTTCATTGCATGAAAGATAATATACATAAAGTAGTCATTTGTATACTGTGATTTTATTGGTTCAGCCAGGCTCACTGACTACTTACAAAACATTGAGGTTTTAAAATCACTGATACTTATCAGCTGATTTTTTATTAGCATTGCATTAAAAAAAAAAATCTACATTATAACATTGGAGGTTGATTAAAAAGGAGTTTTTGCCTCCATTTTATAAAGATGCTCTGTAAGAGTGCTTATGATAATGATGTTTATTCCTGTAGTTTTTGCTGACTTTTACCTGGTATTTTGTCAGTAATTATTTCTTCATATTGAGGAAGAAAAAAGAAGCTATACTTGCCTCTGTCAGTATTGTTGTTGTTTTAACTTTAAAGGTATATTATAGGCATTGAATTGAAAGATTTGTAAACTTTTGGTTATCTGTGATACTGATTGGGAACAAAGACATAGATAATCAGAGACAGCAAATAATAGCTAAAAATATATATTTGATATGTATTCATTTAGCCAACAATAACCAGGGCCTGTTGTGAATCACTGTGCAAGATGTGCTGGTACATGCAAAGATGAGTAATCAGGTATAGACCCTGACCCCACAGATCTTATGGCTTAATAGAGGAGGTAAGAGGTAAGTGGATACTGCTTTCATGAGGGGTAGTGGTGTGAGTGGGGGGGATAGGATATGTCATATGTTTAGAGGAACAACAGACTTTTACAATTCTGTTTTGAAGTAGGTCAGTTTTTCTCAGACTGAGTTCCTCAGTCTCCTAGGATCCTTTGGAGGGAAGGTTTTTTAGCTCTTAAATTATTCCTTAAATTTGTATTATGATTTTCATGTTAAAAAGCTATTGTACCTGTTATAAAAGTAACGCCTTGCAGTGATAACTCATAGATGAAAGACGTTTGTTACAGAATGAGACTTCAGTGTCTTAAGTCAGTGTTTCTCATTGAGATTTTTGGACAGATACGATTTTCAAGAAAACTTTTTTTAAGGGGTTTATATATTTCCTAAGTTCGAGAAACAAGGTTTTAGGCTTATATTTCATTAGTTTGTCTAAACCACATTCTAGTTGGTGGCAGGAAGTAGGTGGCCTAGAGATATAATTAACAAAGGGATCCATTTGGGGATTAAATTTTTTTCAGGAGGTAAGGCAGTTCAGCAAGATAGCTGAGAGTTCACTGTAAGTTACCACTATTTAGGAGTTAAGTTGGTGGCAGTGCTGCTGAATGGGCACAGCTTGTTTGATTTTAAATGGTAATGAACTGTGAGTTTGTTAAATATCAGGTAAAATTTCTATATACATTCTGAACATAAACTAGACCCGTTAAAGTGGCTTCTCTGACAACCTACTCTATAGTGTCCTATACGGTAGCGAAAGCCTTTGTGTAATTGATTACTTTTGGAGTCCCAAGGTTAATTTCTGCTTATAGTTTTGTAATAGCTTAATTTCATTAAAGTTAATTAAACCTGCATTATCTTATACTTTATGGTATAGAATTTTGTTCTATAAATTGGAAGAAATGGTTAAAGGACTAAAGAAGTACCCTTTAATTTATAGTTCGGTGTTTCCAAAGAAATTTAGGTTTCATATTGGGCAAATTCATCATGGTAGATTTAAGAATATCTGTATCAAATACCCCAAATATTGTCTAGTTTGGGGGGAAAATCATTGAATAATGTTTTCCTTGATTTTCTTCCCTCTTTCCCACTTAATTTTTTTCTTCTTCTTTTTTTTTTTCTTGCACATAAGGGCAGTGGAGATCCCACTTAATTTTTTTTAATGGAAAAAATAATACCCCTGTCCCCAACAAACAAAACTGATCAAAGTAAGAATTAGATTATGACTCTCAATTCCTTACACATTTTTTTAATCTGTCCAGGCTTTTAAGAAGAATTCCTAGGAACTACTATTCTTACTGGGGAAAAGGAGAAGTTTGATTACAGAGAGAAAATTAGGGTGACATTTGCTTACATTATACATAGAATAGAATGATTTTGGTTCATCTGTAGATTCTTACTTTCTTAGAGTGTTTTGCATGTAATATATGCTACTTTAGGATTTTTTTTTTTTTTTTTTAACTGTTTGAGGTTCTTAATAGTTCACGTGTCAGCTTGCCTTTATATAAAAGTCTATGTAAGTTGTTTTGACAGACTTTAACAAATGGGAAACACATAAATGCAAGGTTGTCATGTTCTCTTTTGTTTTGGCTTGCATTTTTTTAATCCCTGAGCAATTACAAACATTTCTCATAATTTCCTATGCACAGAAATTTTTTGAAAAATCAAAACGCTACTAAAAGAGTCAAGCTCTGAAAGAAATCCCAAAGATACATCACTGCTTGACTGCAAACATTTTGAAGAAGTCACTGATTATAATGAACACAGCCTTTAATGGCAGTTTTTCCTCTCCTTTTCACAAGAATGTGACACAGTGTCATTAAGGTTTTAGAAATGAATGCTCCTGAGGAAAGGAGGATCACTAGGACTACAATGATGCTCAGTATGTGGCCATGGGATTCTCAGTAGGGCTCTTTTTAGGTTTTTAATCAGATTGGAGAAGGGAGTTAGAGAGGAAGGGAATAGCAGCAGACAAGAGCTTTAAGACACCTGTACACTGGAGTATTTTTCTTTCTCATTGATCTTCTAGTTGTTGAATTTGTAAGGTTTAATATAGAAAGGCAAACAAGGTTTCAAATATTTTGAGGGCCAGTAAACAAAATCAGCTGTAACTATATATATGTGGAAGCACATAATTCTTTTTTGCATTTAACTTAAACTGTTTGGATATGTTAAATCTGAAATTTCATTTAAATAGTAATTTCAGTTCTGCTCTAAGGATATTGTTTTAACCCATTGTTCTTTTCTGTGGTGACAGTAATTGCCCTTGATGTATTCTGCAGGTCAATCAGATTGTATCACAAAAGAGGGCACATAGTAAATGTGAGCCAGAAACAGCTATGTCTCAGTACAGGAACAGAAAAGCATGTTTTTGCATCACACATTCAAATAACACCCAGAAGGCATTGCATCACATATAAATGTAAATCTTTGCTAGTGGAGTGTAGCATGGAAAGAGGGGTTCAGCCAAAATATCCTTTTAAGTTTTTTTTAACAATAACAAACACTATGAAGCTCATATTTAATGAGTAATATTTAATGCCCGTGAAGTTTATTTTATGAGTTTTTGAAATTATAAAATATTGCAATAAATATTGTAAAATATTACAAAATATGTTGTGCTTGAGAAGTTAGTTACTTTTTCTGTTTAGTAATTCACAGTTTTTCTGTGAATCCCTGTAGTGTTGAAATTTATAGAGACATGACTTACCTGTTTCTTTTTTCAGAAAGATATCAGAAAGATATTGGTAGAATCCTTCAAGTCTTTCTCAGTGAGAGTTAACCTTTTCTCTGCATAAAATGATCAGTCTGTGTACTTCATTTTACTTTGAGTTTTATAAACATTAAAGCTGACATTGGAAAGGGTAGCTTTTATTTTTTATTTTATTTTATTTTTGAGACGGAGTTTCGCTCTTGTTACCCAGGCTGGAGTGCAATGGCGTGATCTCGGCTCACTGCAACCTCTGCCTCCTGGGTTCAGGCAATTCTCCTGCCTCAGCCTCCTGAGTAGCTGGGACTACAGACACGCGCCACCATGCCCAGCTAATTTTTTGTATTTTTAGTAGAGACGGGGTTTCACCATGTTGACCAGGATGGTCTCGATCTCTTGACCTCGTGATCCACCCGCCTCGGCCTCCCAAAGTGCTGGGATTACAGGCTTAAGCCACCGCGCCCGGCCCGGTAGCTTTTATTTTACTTTTTGGCTTTGCTACTTAGGTTGTATGAACAATTGTAGAATCATATTCATATGTTAAATCTTAAAAAAAATTCTTTTTCCTTCGATTCTAAGATGATGTTGGCTTTTCTGAGCTCTGAATGTTAACTTAACTCCTGTGGGTTGTTTCTTGGTAGACTTACTGGTAGCTCAGTGCTACATTAGCAGTTCTTTATTTTGACATTGTATTTCCTCACACAAAGTAAAAAGTGTCATAAACCTTTCTCCTTTTTAAAAAATGAATTGAGACAAGTAGTTTTCTAATCTGGTCTGGCAACCTGGGCTTCAGGTAGGGCAGACTAATAGTAATGGTAGTATGTAGTTAAACAAGATTGAAATAATTTATCTCCCTAGAGAGCCCTAAAGAAAGATTTCCAAATAGCTATAGAAGATTAAAAACCTGCCTTGAATTATGTAGGAAAATATTGAGACCTGAACTTCCCCCTTTGTTTTGTGTTTTGTTGTTAATTTTTTTTAAACCATTTAATTTTAGAATAATTCTAGGTTTATAGAAAAATTGCAAAGACAGTACAGGGAGTTGCTATGTGCCCCGTTTCCAGTTTTTCCCATTAGCAACATCTTAGATTAATTGGGTACATTTGTCAAAATTAATGCATCAATATTAATACCTTACTAACTAAAGTCCATACAGTATTCACATTTCTTTAGTTTTTACATAATGTTCTTTTTCTTTTCTAGGACCCTATTCAGGATACCACATTACACTTAGTTGTCATGTTTCCTTAGGCTTCACTTGGCTGTGACAGTTTCTCAGACTTTCCTTGTTTTTTATGACCATGTCAGTTTTGAATGTCCCCAAATTGGGATTTGTTTGATGTTTTTCTTATCAATAGACTGAATTTATGGATTTTGGGAGGAAGACTACAGAAAGTGCCATTCTTATCACATCAAGTATAAAATGCTATCAGCATGATTTATCATTGATGATGTTAGCCTTGCTTACCTCACTGAAGTAATGTTAGGCTGGTTTTTCTACGTTGAAGGTACTCTTTTTTTTTCTCCCTTCTTCCCACACAGTATTCTTTGGAAGGAAGTCACTATACACAGCCCGTACTTAAAGAAGAGAATGTTATGCTCCACCTTCTTGAGGTTGGAATATCTACAGAAATTATTTGGAATTCTTCCTATGGGTGATTTATCTGTTCTTGCCCATTCATTCATTCTTTTTTGTATCAGCTTATGGATATTTACTTTATATTTTGGGTTATAATTTAATAGTACTTTATTGTGTTGCCTAAATTGTTCTAGCTTTAATTTTTGGGAGTGCTTTCAGTTGGCTCCTATGTTTTTTTGATATACTCCTTTTTTCCTTAATTTTATTTTTTAAAATTTATTTACTGTTATTTATTATTTTTTGAGATGTAGTCTCACTCTTTTGCCTAGCCTGGAGTGCACTGGAGCGATCTTGGCTGACTGCAACCTCCGCCTCCCAGGTTCAAGTAATTCTCCTGCCTCAGCCTTCCGAGTAGCTGGGATCTCAGGCCACCATCCCTGGCTAATTTTTGTATTTTTAGTAGAGACAGGGTTTCACTGTGTTGGCTGGGCTGGTCTTGAGCTCCTGACCTCAGGTGATCTACCCACCTCGGCCTCTGAAAGTGCTGGGATTATAGGCGTGAGCCACTGTGCCCGTCCTCACTATGTTTCCAAGGCTCGTCTCAAACTCTAAGTTCAAGTGACCCTCCTACCTTGATCTCTCAAAATGTTGTGATTAAGATGTGAGCCACTGTGCCTGGTCGGCAGGCCGGCCGGCCGGCCTGCCTTTCTTTTCTCTTTTCTTTTCTTTTTTTAAATACATCAGATAGGAGAGAAGGGCTTAATATTGCTCATCAGTGTTTCTTTTTCTTTTCTTTTTTTAAAGCACTTTGTTACTTCCTGGCACTGCAAGACACTGCAGTTCATCTTGTTATATCTTTCCCCAGACCTAGCATCAATCAGTTATTTCTGGAAGGAGTCCTGGTTTCTTTAATTGGAAAATGATATTAGAAACCAAAATCTGGGTTCTCAGTGTTTGTCTTAATTTTAATATAGCTTGACTCAATGGATTGAGTCAAATCATAAATATTTTTTGTTTGTTTTGTGAGACAAGGTCTTGTTCTGTCATCCAGGCTAGAGTGCAGTGGTATAATCACAGTTCATTGCAGCCGCGACCTTCAAGTCCTAGGTGATCCTCCCACCTCAGCCTCCCAAGTAGATGAGACCACAGGCATACACTACCATGCCCAACTAATTTTTTGATTTTTTGTAGTGGTGAGGTCTCACTATGTTGCCCAGGCTGATGTTGAACTCCTGGCCTCAAGTGTCCTCCTGCCTCAGCCTCCCAGAGTAGCTGGAATTACAGGATGAGCCAGTGCACCTGGTCCTTTGGGGATCTTGATTACTTTTGAGAGTGGAGGGGCATCAACACTTCTTTACTACCTGTAATGAAAATAACAGTGCTTACCTTGGGGTTTATGAGTATGAAATGAAATAGTGCATGTGATGAACTTACCACAGTCCTGCATTGACTGTATTATTACTAACCCATTTTGAGAGATGAACTGTTTGAATATCAGTGCCTTGTGTAGGCCAGAATACTGTATAAATATAAACTTGTTTGAAATTCGGTGTCATCATTAATTGCATTTACTCTAAGAGTTAGAGATTCTTTTTTGTTGGCTTTTTTTGAGATAGTGTCATTTTGTCACCTAGGCTGGAGTGCAGGGGTGCGATCACAGCTCACTACAGCCCCGACCTCCTGGGCTTATGCAGTCCTCTCATTTTAGCCGCCAGTTAGCTGGGACTAAGGGTGTACACCACCATGCCTGGGTGATTTATTTTTTTATTTGTATTTTTAATAGGGATGAGGTTTTGCCATGTTGCCCAGGTTTGTCTGGAACTCCTAGGCTCAAGCCATCAATCTGCCTTGGCCTCCCCAGTGCTGGGATTACAGGTGTGAGCCACTGCACCTGGTTGTTAATTAGAGATTCCTGATCTCAGTTTGATTTTTTAAAAGTTGTGGCTGGGTGCGGTGGCTCACGCCTGTAATCCTGCACTTTGGGAGGCTGAGGTGGGTGGATCACCTGAGGTGAGGAGTTCAAGACCACCCTGGCCATCATGGTGAAACCCCATCTTAAAAAAAAAAAAAAAAGTTAAAGTGAATGATTATAATATTTAGTAAAATGATCTTAATGCATTTTGAGTTCTATGTAACTTCTTCAGATTTTTATTAAAGTATAGAAAATTTAGAATTTTTAGGAAATCAATGCAATATGTTTGGCTTTTGGAAAATGTGAAATTTATGTAATTTTAAGACAAAATCTCATTGTATTTAATATTCTGTTTCCACATTTGTGAGTGTTTTAGCTACATTTGTTATTGGGAGATATTTAAATCTGGCAATTAAGATGACATTAAATAGTACACTTAACAAAAACCAAGTCAACCAAATTGATATTATGTAATAGTTGTGCTTTTAATATTAGATTTGATAGTAATGTTTTATTATTGAATGTATTCTAGTAAATGGTTTTGAATTCTAATTCCTTCTTTAAAATAATTCTTTCATATAAATACTTTTACATTTAAGTTCCTTGATTAGATATCTCATGTTATTGATTAAGAACATTCAATCTTTGTAAATTGGCTATTGGTGTTCTGAGAAGTTGAATCTTACAGAGCTCCTTAATTTAAAAAATTTATTGTTCTCAGATAATAGCCTTGTAAATGTCTCCAAATTTCAGAGTCCTAGTCATCTTACTACCTAAAATACGCTAAGCCTTTGGTCTCTTTTTAAAGTACATACCGATATCTTAACCAGCTGCTAATGGTTGAGGGTATGAGTACAAGAACATTCTGTTTTGGCCCTATCTGTTATGCATTGTAGATGCCTCATTAGTTCATAAATATTTATTAAGTGTTTTTCTTGTCAAGCACTAGATAAACCTACAAAGGTAAATAAGACTAGAGTTCCTGACCTGTCAAGAATATCACCACCTGGTTTACCATCCATCTGTAGCAAAGTGACCCCAGAGTTCCTATGTTTACATTCTCCTGATTGGCAGATTGGCCATGTTAGTTCATGTGAGTTAGTTGTTATTTTTTATTTTTGCTTTTGCTAAAAATCTCAATAAGCTAAACATTGGGATCAGATAGGCTTCATTCTTAGATTTCTTGAGCAATTTCTTTGGCTTAAGCTATGATTTGAGTTTGTTTCCTTTCTTCGTTAATAAAGCAAAATTTTTGTGAATATTTATTTGAATTAAGTTTCTGTTTTATGATTTAAACCTTTTTCATGAATTTTCTCCAGATGCATGAATTGACATCAGATATCACATTTCTTTTTAAATGGCCATAGTGGTTTAATATGTTTTGCCTTTAAAAGGTTGTTTTAGCTCTTCTTCAGCTTGTCTCATGATCTATGTGTAAGTTCCCAAAGGGAGAGATCGTATTTTATCTTTCCTCGTAAACCCTACGGTGTATGATAGAATGCCCCGTATATGGTGGTTGTCAGTAAATGTTTGACTGGATTCTCTGAATGGAATAAAACACATTTTAAATTCTTTTCATAGCAGAATAGATAGCTCAAATGGCTATAAAAGAGTTTAAAAATACCTTGTATAAATGTTTTTGACTTTTGGCTGAAATTATTAAATTACTTATAAAATAAATCATTGTTAAAAAGATGGCCACATTTATATTATAAGCCAAACTCTGCTATTCTGGTAACTGAAAGTTTGTGAGCTTTTTAGATGGTTGATGGGAATGTTCAGATAGATACGACTTTGTCATCTATTGTCTCTGCATTTGTTAAAATAGTTATGCTATCATTTTCTTCAGCCTCTAGGTTAGTTGATATTTATTTACCCTTATTACCAATGTTCTTGCATTAAAACATACATTTAACATTAATGCCTTATTGTAGCTTGGTATTTTAATAAGTAAATTCACTTCCTGATGCAAGGAGTTGGTAGCATAGTAGTGTTTCACAAAATGTAGTCTGTTGGTCCTATGAGGCCAAAACTATTTTCATCATAATAAGATGCAGTTTCTGTTTTGTTTTGGTGTTTGCACTGGTAATGTGGAAGCAATGATGGGTAAAACTGCTGATGCCTCAGTATGAATCAGTGCTGTGACACCAGTCTGTACTAGTAGTCTTTACTATCACAAACTTATTTGGAAAAAAAAAAAAGCTGTCCAGGTGCTGTGGCTCAGACCTGTAGTGCCAGGCCGTTGGAGGTTAAGGAGGGAGGACAGCTTGAGCCCAGGAGTTTGAAAGTAGCCTGGGCAACATAATGAGACCCTGTCTCTAAAAAAAGAAAATTAGGTGCGGTGCTTGGCTGTAGTCCCAGCTGCTTAGGAGGCTGAGGGAGGCAGATCCCTTGAGCCCAGGAGGTCGAGGCTATAGTGAGCCATGACTGTGCCACTGCACTGCCATCTGGGTGAAAGAATGAGACCTTGTCTCAAAAAAAAAAAAAAAAAAAAAAAGTTAACCTACAGAATGAGAGTAATTATTTATAATCCACATATCTGATAGAGGACTAATATCTAAAATTTATAAGGAATTCGTAATACATCTCTGCAGCAAACCAAATAACTCAATTGAAAAACGGGGTAATGGACCTGAAGAGACATTTTCCCAAAGAAGGCATACAAATGGCTGATAGGTATATGAAAAGGTGTTCAACATCAATATTTAGGGAATGCAAATCAAAACCACAGTGAGATACCACCTCACACCTGTTAGGATGGCTGTTATCAAAAAGTAAAATAAATACTGGTGAAGATGTGGAGATTGGGAACCTGTGTATACTGTTGGTGGGATTGCAAATTGGTACAGCTGATATGGGAAGCAGTATGGAGGTTCCTTAAAAAACTAAAATTAGAACTACCATCTGATCCAGCAATTCTGCTTCTGCTTATATATTCAAAGGAAATGAAACTACTCACTTGAAGAGATTTTTGCACTCCCATGTTATATTAGAGTATACATAGCATACACTTGGTAAGAATGTACTTCAACTGGTTGAAGCAGAAGTGAATGGGTGAACTTGAGAGTGGCCTGCTACTCTTGATTATTTAATATCCTGTAGCATCAATATGTTTTATAAAACAAATTGAGAACATTGGTCATTTTTAGTCAGTGGGTTATGTAGAGATTTGGTAAGAGAGCATTTATTTTGACATTTTGAGTATGTAAAACATCCTTGGTTGGAAACCAATTAAAATGCCTCAAGGAATGGATAAATATGTAGTTACTTTTTCCCTTTCTATATCCCAAATGTTTAAAGGCATTATATAGACTCAAGGAAGTTGTTTGGTTTTAAGCACTTAACCCCATGTTGACAAGAACTTGTAGGCAGACAAACTTGATGAGTAAAGTAAGAGGAGGAAAAGCAAAAGTCAGAAATGGATTTTGATTATGGGCAGTGATCGAGGAACGTTCGATGTGAGAACAGTGTGCAAAGAGTATCTGGAGGGAATATGAAGGGAAGTAATTGTGTCAGATAAGCTTGAGGGAGTCATTTATGTGACATTTCCCCCTTGAGATTTTTCCTTTTATCTTGAATTTTGTATTAATGAAGATAATAAATGCATATATTTAGCTAATGTTGAACAAATATTTTCTCCATTGGACTGACTTTTCTTTTTACATAGATGTGTATTATATATGAAATTAATGTGGTTACCTTTTCATCATATTCTCCTTAGAATCCATAAGTAGAAGAATTATTTTGTACACTGTGGGTGAAAGATCAAAGAATATGGGGCAAGTGGCATCAAAAATATTAGTTTGCTGAATAAAATTAAACTTATTTTTCTTTCAGTAACATATTAATTGTATTATAGTATGCCACAGCCATTTTCAGTGCAATCCTCCTAGTCTTAGAACAGCAGCCAATTCTGGGAATTAAGAGAATTAGGTTACTTTGCCTAGTGGCACAAAAAATACCCAAGGTATTAAATCATTGGCTTGTCTGTTTGGGGCACAATCAGAAATAAAGTTTAGAGATAAAAGTTGATTTGCATGCTGTTGACATTTGTTCATACTTCAACAGGTATGTTTTTCCATTTCTTTCTGTTTTATGTAATCCTTTTGAAACAGATTTTCAGTTGCTGTTAGGTCCAGAGGAATAGAATGTTAATAAAATTTTAGGATAAAGACTAAATTCAGGATTCAGCTACAGTAACTTGATGCTACTGGCTATGACAATATTTTAATTTATCTTTAGAATATTTAAGCAAATATTAAAATATGTGGTTACCTAACATGACTATATATTATAATATAAATATTATATTACCCTGTAACGTTTTAAAGGATTATTAATCTATTACATCAAGTAATATGAGAAACCAGTTTAGTAGTGGTAGAAATGTTAATTTTATTTAACTTTAGTATTTCAAAACAAAAACATTATTTTCTAACTCAAAGTGGTAGAAACAGAGAGGAGGTGACAAAATGAGAGCCTTTTGATTTTGTTGGGATGGAGCTTGGTCTGCTGTTATAGCTGACATTATTATTATTATTATATCTCAATAATTTTTGAGATTTTGGGAAAATTGTTTTAATTTTTCACTTCCAAGTGCTGAAGATGCTCCAGAAATCTTTGCCTTTCTCTTCTTATAACATTTGCTCTTCCATTTTGAAGCTACAAGAGTATAGGATATTTTCAGCTTTCTAGAATTTATGTAGAACCTCTGTTCTAAAATCTTCCGGGATTAAGTAAGAGAAGAATAAGCAGAAAGACATCAGAAAAACTAATCAATCATTGGCAAGTGAAAAATGGAATAAAGAATGCACTAGTTAAACAGGAATAACCTGTTTATAACATAGACTAGGCTCAAAACTTAAGCTTGAAACTTAACACAAAAAATTAACCTTTGCAAACAGTAGAATTTAAAGAGATTCCCTTAAACATTAAACATTAGGACCTTCTATAGTGTCACCTTATACAAACTACCACTGTGTTTCCTCTTTTTGACTCTTAAGGCTGCCAGACACCCTACTTGAAGGATCCTATTGGAACCTGTGGAAATAATACTTAAAAGAACGTTGTAGCTAAGCTGGTCTGAGTGCAGTGGTGTTTACAACTAATTGATCACAACCAGTTACAGATTTCTTTGTTTCATCTCTACTCCCACTTCTTCACTTGACTAGCCTTAAAAAGGCTCATGGTTGAGACAGAAGGATCCACTTGAGGCCAGGAGTTTGAGATCAGCCCAGGCAACATAGCGAGACATCATGTCTACTAAAAATAAAAATTAAAAAATTAGACAGGTGTAGTGGTGTATGCCTGTATTTCCAGCAACTTGGGAAGCTGAAGCAGGAGAGTCGCTTGAATAATAGGGTTTGAGGCTGCAGTGAGTTAAGATTGCACCACGGCACTCCAGCCTGGGCGACAGAGTGAGACCCTGTCTCAATAATAATGATAATAATAATAATGTTGTAGTTAGAAGGTCCTAAAGGATTACGTGGGTCAGAATATCCCAAATCTGGTTGTATGTCAGATTTAACAGTATTGGCTGGGCATGATGGCTCATGCCTGTAATCCCAGCACTTGGGGAGGCTGAGGTGGGCAGATCATCTGAGGTCAGGAGTTCAAGACCAGCCTGGACAACATGTTGAAACCCCATCTGTACTCAAAATACAAAAATTAACCGGGTGTGGTGGCTGGTGCCTGTATTCCCAACTACTCGGATAGCTGAGGCAGGAGAATTGCTTGAACTTGAGAAACAGATTGCAGTGAGCTGAGATTGCACCATTGCATACTAGCTTGGGTGACAAGAGCGAAACTCTGTCTCAAAAAAAAGGTAACAGTATGTTCTTAATCTCTACCACAGAAGTAATAAATTACAATATATGCAGATGGGGCTCACGAATCTTTTTTTTTTTTGAGACGGAGCCGTGCTCTGTTGCCCAGGCTAGAGTGCAGTGGCACGATCTCAGTTCACTGTACCCTCCACCTCCCAGGTTCAAGCAGTTCTTTCATCTCAGCGTCCCGAGTAGTTGGGATTACAGGCATGCACGCCACCACACCTGGGTAATTTTTGTATTTTTAGTTGAGTTTCATTATGTTGGCCAGGATGGTTTCAAACTCCTGACCTTAAGCGATCCACCCGCCTCACCTCCCAAAGTACTGGGATTACAGCAGTGAACCACCATGCCTAGCCAAGGAATCTATATCTTAACAAATCTCAGTGTTAAGTGGCATAGATCAATTATGAATCACTGTTTCAAGGCCAGTGCTCTCATTTTCTACATTAATAATCTCAGGCCCAAAGAAGATAGGTGACATGTCAATGTATGTTCACTTTGGTCTTCTTTGCATGGCAGCTACAATGTATGGAATTTTATAGGCTCAGATTATCGTAGCTACAGAATGCCTTTAGTTGGTGGGCTATGCACGCATTCCCATCAAGAGCTAGCAGTTTTGCATTTGACTTTTGAAGACACTGTCATGGCAGACAGCATTTGTTGAGCTATAACAGGTAGACATTAAATCCATGACAGGAGGCAGAGGCGACCAAATCACTTGAGCCCAGGAGTTTGAGACCAGCCTGGGTAACCTGGTGAGACCTCATCTCTACTAAAAAAGAAGGATATTCCACCTATCTCCTACTTGACATTAATATCCTTTTAATTAGTATGCTCAGATACTTTGGAAAGCTGTAGAGATAACTTTAGAAACTAGATCTGAATAAAAACCTGCATGTAGACTATCGTGTAGATGGCCGTTAACAAAGTGATACTTTCGTAAACAACTTTGTTATAGTTGACATAGTACGTTAACTGATGTATAGTATAGCATAGTATAGTTGACATATTTAAAATGTACAGTTTTATACATTTTGTGATATATATATACACAGGAAGCCATCATCAAAATCAAGATAGTGAACATAACCTAAATCTCCAGAAGTCTTCTCATGTTCCTTCATAATCTTGTCTCCTGCCCCTTCATACCCTCCAGCCTCAGGGAACCATTGTATTCTGTCATGATAGATGAGTTTTGCATTTTCTAAAATTATACATAAGTGGAATCGTACAGTAGGAACTCTTTGGGAGTGGAGGAAGGCTGTCTTATTTCAGTCAGCACAATTGAGATTCATCCGTAAAGTGGCCAGTATCAATACTTATATATATTGATTGTGGTTATACCACAGTTTTTCTATTCACTTATTGATGGACATTTGAATTCTAGTTTTTAGAAGTTACAAAGCTGCTAAAAACATTTTAGTACAACTGTTGATATGGATAGATGCCTGCCTGTTGAATAAATACCTCATAGTGGAATGACTGAATCATAATGGATATGTGTGTTTCTCTTTCGAAGAAAATAGCAGTTCCAGGCCAGGTGCAGTGGCTCACGCCTATAATCCCAGCACTTTGGAAGGCCGAGGCAGGTGGATTACCTGAAGCCGGGAGTTCAAGACCAGCCTGGCCAACATGGCAATACCCTGTCACTACTTAAAAATACAAAAATTAGCCTGGTGTCGTGGCTTATATCTGTAATCCCAGCTACTCAGGAGGCTGAGGCACAAGAATTGCTTGAACCCAGGAGGCAGAGGTTGTAATGAGCCAAGATCATGCCACTGCATTCCAGCCTGGATGACAGAGCAAGACTCCGTCTCAAAAAAAAAAAAGAAATAAAATAACAGTTTTCTTTTTTTTTCTGAACGACTGGCAAAGAGTTACAAAGATGAAGAAATAACAGTTTTCTGAAGTGTTTTTGCCCTTTTATGTTTGCACTCATACTACATTAGATGAGATTTTCAGTTCCTCCAAATCCTTGGTTACACTATGAGCAATCTTGATAATTTTTGTCATTCTAATATTTGTGCAGTGGGTGCATATTGTGATTAAGAATTAATGATGTTGAGCATCTTTTCATGTGTTTGTTTACAAATTGCTCAGTCTTTGCCTTGGCTTTGTATTCACTCAATAGTGTCTTTTGAAGAACAGAAGTTGTGAATTTTGAAATCCAGTATGTCAGCCTGTTCTTTAAAGAATCATGCTTTTGGGGTTGAATCTCAAAAATCTTTGTCAAACTAGAGGTCATAGATATTTCTGCATGTTCTTTTACAGAAATCTTACAGTTTTAGGCTTAATATTTAGGTTTGTTCTTCATGTTGAGTTTTTATATGATGTGAGGTATAAATCAGAGTCTTTTATTTTTACATGTGGATTTCTAACTTCTAGCACCATTTGTTGAACAATTACCCTTTCTCTGTTGAATTATTTTGCAGTTTTGTTGAAAATCAATTGTCCTATTCCATTTATCTTTTATGATGCCTATGTTCTGTTGATTTTGTAGCTTTATAATTAGTATTGAAATTAGATAGTGTTAGTCCTCCAACTTTGTTCTTTTTTGAAGTTGTTTTGGTTATTTTAGGTCCTTTGCATTTCTTTTTTCTTTCTTTTTTTGAAACAGGGTCTCCTGATCGGGCCTCTAATTCCAACTCTTTGGGAGACTGAGGCAGACATATCACTTGAGGTCATTCACAACCAGCCTGGCTAGCATGGTGAAATCCCGTCTCTCTACTAAAGATACAAAAATTAGCCAGGCATGATGGAGTGTACCTGTAATCCCAGCTCCTTGGGAGGCTGAGGCACGAGAATCACTTGAACCCAGGAGGCAGAAGTTGCAGTGAGCCGAGATCACATCAGTGCATTCTAGCCTGGGTGATGGAGTGAGACTCTCTTAGACAGACAGACAGACAGGGGTATAGATATAGATGGAATGAGACTCTGCCATAGATAGACTGACAGACTGACTCTGCCTCAGATAGAGGGAAGGGAGGGCAAAGAGAGAAAAGAGAGAAAGAGAAGAGAAAGAAAATAAAGAGGGTCTCCCTCCATCACCCAGGCCGGAGTGCATTGGCACAATCACAGCTCACTGCATCCTTGACCTCCTGGGCTTAACTTATTCTCTTACCTCAGCCTCTTGAGTAGGTCAAGCTATTAGGCATTCCCCATCACATCTGACTAAGTTTTTTTTAGGTATTTAGTCATTCTGGTCCAGGCTGATCTTAAACTCCTGAGCTCAAGAAATCTATTTGCCTTGGCCTCCCAAAGTGTTGAGATTACAGGGGTGAGCCACTGCACTCAGCTACATTTCTCTGTAGATTCTAAGTGTAGTCAGTTTATTCCAGAAAGTGTGGTGGGGGATTAATTGAGATTGTGTTCAATCTATATATCCATTGAGAATTGACATGTTAAAAATATTTAGTATTCCAAATCATGAACATGGTATATTTCTCTATTTAGGTCTTCTTTTGTTTCTGTCAATAATATTTTGTAGTTTTTGTTTATAAATCTGTCAAATTTATCCCTAAGTGTTTTATATTTTTTGATGCTACTGTAAAATGATACCATTTAAAAATTTTAATTTCCAATATTACTGGTAAATACTGATCTTGATTCCAATAACTTTGCTGAAATCCAGTTTGTTTGTTTGTTTGTTTTGGTAGATTCTGTTTTGGTAGATTCTGTTGGATTTTCTAAGTTGTTAAACTGATCACCTGGGAATAAAGACAGTTTTACCTCTTTACAATGCAGATGACTTTTTTTGTTTGTTTTTCTTGTCTTGTTGGATGGAATGCAACCTTCAGTGTAGGGTAAGAGTGAACATCCTTGTGTTGTTCCTGTTTTTGAGGGAAAGTATACAGCCTTTCATTATTATGTAAATATTAGCTGTAGGTTTTTTGTAGATAGCCTTTATTGGTTTGAGGAAATTTTCTTTGGTTTGCTGTTTTTATCAGGAGTAGATGTTGGATTTTGTCAAATCCTTTTTGTGTGTCTGATTGAGATAATCACAATTTTAATATAGTGAATTACATGAATTGAATTTTCAAATATTAAAGTGGTCTTATATTTCTGGGTTGAACCACGTTTTTGTCATGTAGTAGCATCTTTTTAACCCTTTCTGCATTTAGAAAAAAAAACTGTAGCTTGCTACCAGTGCTCATTTAATTTTATATAAACACACTCTTTGAGGCTGAAGCAAATCTGATTTCCAATGTGAAAATAAAACATAAAAACTGTTCTTGGAGTTATTTCTAAACAGAACTAACATCAGAACCTTCTGACTCGTAAGAATCATTTATTTTAGAAAATTCAGATTCATCAAATGAGTCTTCGGCCAACTGTTTGAGAACATCATGTTAACATCACCTTTAGGAATGTTATGTGGGAGAGTTTATAATTAAAAATTTAATTTTTTAAATAGACATAAAGCTAATCAGGTTATCAGTTTCTTCTTCAGAAAGCTTTAGTGGTTCATGGTTTTTGAGGACTTAAAAAAAATCTCATCTAAGTTTCTGAATTTATTGGCATAAAGCTCTTCATAATATTCCCTCAGTTATAATATGTGTAGAATCTCAGCCACTCGAGGTGGCTCATGTCTGTAATCCCAGCACTTTGGGAGGCTGAGGCAGGCAGATCATGAGGTCAGGAGTTTGAGACCAGCCTGCCGCATGGTGAAACTCCGTCTCTACTAAAAATACAAAAAATGAACTGGGCACGGTGGCACGCACCTGTAGTCCCAGCTACTCAGGAGGCTGAGGCAGGAGAATAGCTTGAACCCAGAAGGCAGAGGTTGCAGTGAGCCGAGATCACTCCACTATACTCCAGCCTGGGGGACAGAGCAAGACTCCGTCTCAAAAAAAAAAAAAAAAAAAAAATGTAGAATTTCTAGTGATACTACTTTTCTCTCTCTCTTTTTTTCCTGTTATGTCTGGCTTGCAATTAGTAAATTTTATTGACTTCCTCAAGGAACCAGCTTTTGGTTTCCCTGATTTTTCTCTCTTTTATTTTAACTTTTAAAAAATTATATTCTTTTTAATGTTTGCAGTGGATTTCATTTGCTCTTTTTCTGTTTTCTTAAGGTGGAAGCTCATTCTTTTAGTGCCATAAATTTCCCACCAAGTACTGCTTTAGGGCAGACCACAAATGTTGCCATGTTGTATCTTTATTTTCTCTTTGTTCAAAATATATTCTGATTTCCTTTGTTATTTCTCCTTTGACTCTGTGTTATTTAGAAGTGTGTTATTTAATTTCTCTATGTAATTTGGGATTCTTAAGAGATTTTTCTGTGGTTAATTTCAAATTTAATATTGTGTTCAAAGAAAATACTTTGTAAAACTTGAATCCTTTTAAGTTTGTTGAAATATATTTTATAGCCCAGATCTTGGTAAGTATCCTCAACAAGAATGTCATTTAAAGGTCAGATTTTAGAAAATTAAAAAAAATTTCTTAAAATTTTTTTTCCTCTTCCCTTTGGAGATTGGAATAATATGTGTATTAGGCTGCTTGAAATTGTCCCAATATCAATGATTTTTGGGGGGGTGGTGTTATTTTTTATTTTTTCTCTTTGTGTTTTATTGTAGATACTGTAGTTCCTTGTTGCCATGTCTTCAAGGTCATCTTTTCTTCTGCAGTGTCTAATCTGTTCTGTCAAATGTGTTTTTAATATCAGATATTGTAGCTCCTTTGTTGTTTCCTTTTTGTCATTTTTTTTTTTTTTTAAAGACATGGAGTCTTGCTTTGTTGCCCATGGTGGTCTTGAACTCCTGGCCTCAGCTTCCCAATGTGCTGGGATTACAGGCATGAGTCATTATGTCTGGCCAAATATTGTAACTTTCATCTCTAGAAGTTTTATTTTTGTCTGTCTTATATCTTCCATGTCTGTACTATTTGAATGTAAGCAATGGTTTTAATGTTCTTGTCTCCTAGTTTTAACATCTTTTTCAAGTCTGAGTTAGCATTGATTGATTTTTCTCCTTATAATGGGTCATATTTTTCTGCTTTTTTTTTTTTTTTTGCATGCCTTGGAATCTTTGATTAGAAGCCAGACATTAATTTTAACCTGTTTTGTGCTGTTTATTTTTATATTCCTACTAATATTCTTGACATTTGTTCTGGGATAAAATTAAATTACCAAGAAATAGTTAATCCTTTTTTGGGCCCTACTTTTAAGATTTGCTAGGTGGAAACAAGAATGTTTGGGGCTAACTAATCTCTACTACTTAGACACGACCCTTCTTACTGCTCTGTGTAAAATGTAAATTGAAGAGATTTTGTAGTCTGACTGGTGGAAATAGGCATTCCCATCCCTGTGTGAGTGTCTGGTACTATTCTCTCTAATCCTTTTGGATGATTCTTTCCCCAGTCTCACATGTTTTCTTTCACATTTTGAATACTCTGCCAAGTATTCAGTAGATATTCTCCTTTGGAGATCTGTGGGAGTATTTCTCTGTGTAGCTTTCTCTTGTTTATTACTAGATCTTTCAAATTTATTTGCCTTAGTCTCCCTGGGTTCTCATCCCTTTCTGCTAAACTTCAGGTTTGTCAAGAGTGTACCAGGTTCTTGCTTTCTGTTCTGGGGCCTGGAAAATCTGAAGGCAGTAAACCTAAGGCAGTGCTAGAATTCACCTAGCTGTCTTTCATGGATTATTGTCCTATTCCTTGATTTCTCGTGTCTTAAACACTGTTTCATATGTTTTGTCTGTTTTTTGTTTATTTTATTTTTTGATGGTTTCAGGTGGGACAGGAAATCTGATCCCTGTTAATTTATCTGAGTTGGAAGTGGAAGTCTGGTACTCACTCTTGCTTTGTGTATAATAATTTGAGGTTTGACTTTATGCTATAGAGCACATTAGACTGTTTAATCCATCCCTCTAAAGGTTTATGTATTTGTATGTCAAAAAGGTTTTAAAGATAAAACAAAAAAAAACTTAGTTTTAAAACTTCTTATTGGGAAGATGAGAATTTAGGATATCATATTTTGGCATATTCAGTATGTCCTCCATAACACCTAGTAAAATTAAATTATGTAAACGAAGTACCCAGGCCAGGTGTGGTGGCTCATGCCTGTAATCCCAGTGCTTTGAGATGCCAAGGTGGGAGGATTGCTTGAGCCCAGTAGTTCAAGACCGGCTGTAGCAATACAGCGAGACCCCATCTCTACAAAAAACAAAGTACCCAGTACATATTTGAGGAGTAAATACATTAATAATTTAATTTTAAAAGTTCCATGACCCTTCCTAAATCCTGAGACGTTCTAATTATCTACAGTTTGTGTAGCAATTCTTTGAACTGTTGAAAGATCTCCTGACAAATTGTTACTGATATTGTGTTAAACAATAATCTTGATCTTTGTAGTAAATTAACTGGAATGCCCAATTTTAAGTTTCTCTGTTCATCAAGAAACAACATATAGGGGTCATATTCAGGAACTGCCTATGGTATACTTTAAAATTTTTGGATCTACTAGGATATGATCTTTCTCACCTCTTTGAGATTTGATGTCAGTTCAAGGGAAGCATTCCATTGATATCAGTTAGGCGGCTATTTGTTGACTAAAATTCTGGTACTCTGGCATAAGCTCTTTCTAAACATCCACAAATAGGTTGTTAATAGAATGGGATCATACTTTTCACTTGGGGACCTGCCTACTTGTTAGGTGAGATGTCATCCTTGAGATGTTTGGAAGACTTGTGAGGCTTTTTTTCTTTTGCCAACTAGGTGTGTGCCAGCTTCTCTGACCTAAATGTAGCTTCACTGGGAATTTCACTACGAATACTTCATCTTAACTCTAATTCCCCTGGTAACCCAACATTGCTGGTTTTAGAATTTAATAATCTTCAGAAATTCTTTAAGATAAATTTGCTATTTTCTTTATTATCTTTTAATTAGTTTTATAATGTGGTTTTTATTGTGTGTATATACTAGCATTGCTTTGGACACAAAATAGACTATAAAGGAAATTTCTAAATTCTGAATGCAGTTTCTCATTGATCTAAATTATTGCTGTATTCCTCTTGAAAATTTTTTGGCGAGGTGTGGTGACTCATGCCTGTAGTCCCAGCACGTTTGGAGGCCAAGGCAGGTGGTTTGCTTGAGCTCAGCAGTTCGAGACCAGCCTGGGTAGCATAGAGAAGCCATGTCTCTACAAATAATACAATAGTTAGGGCTTGGTGGCATGCATCTGTAGTCCCAGCTACTCAGGAGGCTAAGGCTAGAGGATCACTTGAGCCCAGGAGGCTGAGACTGCAATGAGCTGTGATTGTGCCACTACAGTCCAGCCTCAGCTGCACAGTGAGATCCTATCTCTATAATGAGAGAGAGAGAGAGAGAGAGACAGGAGGGGAGGGGAGGGGAAGGGAGAATGGATGGAAGGAAGGAAGGAGGGAAGGAAGAAAGAAAGGAAGGGAGGAAAAAAATCTACCCTAACCAAAAGAAGTTTGTTCTTTTCAGTGTCCTTACTTTTAAAATAGTTGGATTGATTTTTAATCTTTCTCAAATATAATCTTAAACAGAATATATGGATGTGTTTCTGATGTCGTAGAGTTACCATTGTAATATCAATTATTGTTTGGTGCCATAGACATAGTGTAGTTCTCTCTCTCTTTTTTTTTTTTTTTTTTTTTTTTTTTTTTTTTT
>NW_022436986.1:2470319-2522903 GCF_009761245.1 Sapajus apella
GGGGTTTCACCATATTGGTCAGGCTGGTCTCGAACTCCTGACCTCAGGTGATCCGCCCACCTCAGCCTCCCAAAGTGCTGGGATTACAGGCGTGAGCCACCACGCCTGGCTCGACATAGCGTAGTTCTCAAAGGCTATTGATAAGTATGAGAAATTTTTCTTAAGTGAAAATTTCCAAAGATCACCACACTCAGACTTTTTTGAATTCTGTTTGCAAGCTACCTAAGGGTAGCAAGTAGGTTTCTTCCTACAGGAATGAGCCTTGCACCCAATCTAGCTCCTTTTAAAGTCAGTACAAACAGAAGCTCTCAACTTTGGCTGACCATTAATACTATTGTCCTGGCCCCATTTAAATCATATTCCCAGGGGTAGGATTGAGGCTTCAGTAGTTTAAATAAAATTAAAAAAAAACAAACAACTCTCCAAGTTATCCTAATACAGAGCCAGAGCAGAAAACTACCAGTCTAAGACCTTATCTCTATACTGACTGCTACAAGTAAAGGCTTGTCTGTCTTCCCATTTACAGCATTCATAGCTGTGCTATACTCTTTGGGGTTTCCATTTCCGACTTCCGATAACATCTTCAGTTCTTCCCCTAATTTAGCTTTGGCTAAAGTGAACCTTATATGATTTTGGCAGCAGGAACACTGCAATGCTGTTTAAACACTGCTAGATTAAGCACTGTCAGAAGCTGAGGGCAGTCACTGACATTTGGAAGCATTACTGATTTTCAAAATATATATATTTAAATGTATATATTTAATTCAGGAATGCATATATTTTAATATATGATATATACTTACACATATTAAAACATTATTATGTATATTACTATATAACAAAATATATTGACATATTTATTTATTGCAACAAGAAGACCACAAAAGTCAGGATATTAAAACATCACAAACAGTGATAAAATGTTCTTTTAAATCTGGAACTCATTTCTGTACTGAAGCAACAATCTGTGGGGTGACTGAGTTCCTAGTCTACCTTAATAAAAGTGTATTTAGCAAATGAGGCTAAAGAAATATTTGTCTGAAGCATACAAAATTGTCATACTCAACCATTACATTAATTCCATGTTGTTCAACCTTTTACATTTTTGATAAAAGGCAAAAAATAGCCTTTACAACAAAAGTATTAAAACAAAACTAAAAAATCAATTTATTTAATCTCAGATACTAGTATGTGATAGAAAGGCTAGCCAGATCATATGGTCTGTAAGACAGACGTTGCTCACTCTCAAGTCCCTACTGCAATGCCCATGTTACTTGTTCTCAAGTCCCTACTGGAATGCCAACATCGCTCACTCAAGTCCCTACTGGAATGCCCACGTTGCTCACTCTCAAGTCCCTACTGGAATGCCCACCTTGCTCACTCAAGTCCCTACTGGAATGCCCACGCTGCTCACTCAAGTCCCTATTGGAATGCCCATGTTGCTCACTCAAGTCCCTATTGGAATGCTCACGTTGCTCATTCTCATGTCCCTATTGCAATGCCCACATTGCTCACTCAAGTCCCTATAGGAATGTCCACGTTGCTGGCTCAAGTCTCTATTGGAATGCCCACATTGCTCACTCTCAAGTCACTCCTGGAATGCCCACGTTGCTCAATCAAGTCTGTACTGCAATGCCCATGTTGCTCACAAGTCCCTATTAGAATGCCCACATTGCTCACTCAAGTCATTGCTCACACAAAAACTGTTGCTAAAATTAAAATGCCAATGGTGGAAGCATTTTATGAACCACTGTAAGACACTAACTGTGTATATTCAATTTTTTAAAGAAGAAATGCCTTTAAAAATAACTTATCCATGAATGATCCATAAATATTATTTTGCACACTCATACACCAGATGATATTACCTTCTATTAATGTGTAAGACAAACGGGGGAAAGTGAATGTTTAAGTTTAAAAGTCAGTCTGTAATGTAAAAATACCTGACAAAGTTCAGAAAATTACCAAAAATGAAGGTATAAAAGAAAAGATATTAAAGACTATTTTAAGAAAACAGTACAAATGATAATTTTAGGGTGACAAAAGCAACAAATTTACAATTTTAACAGATTTTCCTAGCTGTTGAAGCTGCCCCGAAAACTTTAAAACTTAGTCAAAGTCTGCGTAAAGAACCTAAATAAAATAGCATGTAATTTGCATACAATCCCTTATGAATTTTGCCTCTAATCTTCACTCCGTTTTCAAAATGACAATTTGGTAGCTAAAGAAGGTCCATTAGAACTTTAAGAGACACGGGCCCCATAAAACTCAAGTCTCACTTATTAAACCAAGTGTAGAAAAATTCTCTTATTTAATGAATTTGATTTTTAAAAAACCAACTAGGCCAAGATCACCCACAAATAGAGTAAACTGCTACTTATTGGTAAGATTTAAGACATAACAGAAGATAACAGATTTAAGAAATAACAGAAATACATCTACCAAAATAATTTTTTATTTTCCACCTGAAAAAAATTCTTTCTTGTTACTCAAATACAAGGAATACTGGAAAAGGTAACCATGTTAAGTCATTATAAGCTAAGAGTTTTATTAGTAACTAGTTTGTAGAACTCAAGGTCCTCTAAAAACTATGGTTGAGGCACTGACAATAGTATTAATGGTCAGCCGAAGTTGAGAGCTTCTGTTTGTACTGCCTTTAAAAGGAGCTAGATTGGGTGCAAGGCTCATTCCTGTAATCTCAACATGTTGGGAGGCCAAGGCAGGCGAATCTCGAGGTCAGGAGTTTAAGACCAACCTGGCCAACATAGTGAAATCCTGTCTTTACTAAAAAATACAAAAATTAGCTGGGCGTGGTGGCATGCACTTGTAGTCCTGGCTACTCAGGAGGCTGAGGCGGGAGAACCGTTTGAACCTGGGAGGCGGAGGTTGCAGTGAGCCAAGACCATGCCATTGCACTCTAGCATGGGTGACAGAGTGAGACTCCGTCTCAAAAAAGAAATAAAAAAATAAAAAGCAAGGAGCTGGGTCAGAAATAGCTACAGACTCAGAGTAATAACTGTAAGTAATGACAGAAAGACCTTTGTGCAGTGTGGGAAGTACAGCTGGATTGTTTCTTTGATCCCTTCTGTCCCATTGAGCCATACCTGCAGAGAGCAGCTGTTAACAACCATAATCTTCAACAGTGAAGAATAGTAGTATATCATAATAGAGATTATGAAGTTTAGAAAAAGGGTAAATGCAGTTTTGGGGAGGACTGGGACTAAGAGAGAATACAGTAAGACAGGCAATTAAGACTGACATAAAAGATAAGTCACATTGATAGGATATACCTTTGATATGATATAATGAGAATGACAATTTACCTGTGGTTTTCTTTTCTCAAAACCCATAACCTCAGTCTAACCACAAGAAAGACACCAAACATCCCAATTTGGGACATTCTGTAGAATATCTCACCCAGTATTCCTCAGAAACAATGGAAGTCAGAGATACAGTCACAGCCAAGAGGAGCGTAGGGAGACATGACAACTAAGTGTAACGTACTGTCCTGGATAGAATTCTAGAACAGAAAAAAAAAAAAAAAAAAAAAAAAAAAAAAACTAAAGAAATCATGTATGAACTTTAGTTAATAAGGTATCAATATTTAATTAATTTTGACAAATTTACCATACTAATGTAAGATGTCACTATTATGATAGGGGAAACTGGCTCTGGTGCTTATGAGAACTCTTTGTACTATCTCCACAATTTTTCTGTAAACCTAAAACTGTTCTAACCCAAAACCTAGCTGGTAATGGTCCCTTGGTAATTAAAACACCATGCTGATGAGTATATGATTTCTGGCTATCTTTATGAACCCCATGAGAGAATTTGGATATGTCAGTCCAAATTTATCACTCTTAATGGAAAATCAAGGTAGGTTCACTTTATTAAGAATACAACAGTAACATTATTTGCCTTTATAACTTAGAACACATCCCAGCGTTACCTACTGTTTCTATCCCCACCTCCCCATTCAAACCCATTGCATCTCCAGTGGCCATCCCCCTCCCCACCTCCCCCCCAAAAAAAAACCAGGAAGGAAAAAAGAGGAAGATAGAAAGGAAGGAAAGAAGGTAGAAGGGAAAATAGAAAGAGAGGAAAGAAAGGAGGAATGGAAAGAAGAAAACTCACAATGATTGGCAAATAAGCTTCTATATTTCAAAGGTTATTGTGAGGATAAAACTCATAGTTATGATATAAAAGATTTAATGTGGTGTTGGTACATGTTGGAATAATTCACAGTGTAATGAACAGTGATACAAAATTCAGGTATTGCAGCAAACATATTTTGAATTTACAGATAGTAAATATGAAAGTAAATTTTGGATTTCTATTAAGAAACAAGTAAAATAGCCCATTAGAGTTTTGTGGATATCTCAAGTAAATTTTGAAGGCATTTTAGAAATGTTAACTTGCTAACTCTATAGGTGACTAAAATAGAATAAGCTTTTTATAAATAGGGTAGATTGAGAAATTTTTAGATACAAAATTAATGATCTGTATGATGAGTGCTAGAGATATTTTGCAAATCGGTGTGATATTTACTCTATCTCTTTTTTGTTAAAGTGTTTTATTTACCTTTCTTGTGTTTGACTGTCATATTCTTGATATTATGTGGTCATTATTTCTTTGCCTCTGTCATGATGTACTGTTTGCGTCTTTGCTTTAGTTTCTTGATCTTCAAAATAACCAGGCATCCTATTTACATGAAGCAGATAAGCATAACCCATGTAAATCTTCATTGACTCACTGAGAGGTGGTGTGTGTTTTTTACTTTTTTCTTTACAATTATTTATTTATTTATTTATTTTTGCTGGCAGCCTTAATAATGTTTTCATAAAATATGACCGATTTATAAGTCTGTTTAACATGCCTTTCCCTTTTTGTCTTAGTGCTTTGCTTCTAAGTTGCAGATGCAGTGGGTGAACAATACCCTGTGTGGTGTGACAGGTAAATTTCCCAATTTACCTGCCGTAATAGCATGCTGTGTAATGCCATTCAATCATCTCTGAATTTTACTTGCCTGATTAGTTGAGTGAAGCAGATTTTCAATTTAAATGTAACTTCATCTGCTTGATTAAAAATGTAACAGAACATTATCTGCTGCAAATAAATTTCAGTGGAAGAGATGATTTTTGCCTGTTTAAAAATAACATCTGTTTATGTTGGCTGGAAGCAGACGATTAATACCTCTCTAATTTCGAGGTTTACCAGTCCAGCTCACCTGTCTTTTTGCATGGATAGTTGAAATTGATGGCTGTCGAGTATAAACATTTACCTGTTGATGTTTAGTTGATGGATTCTTTTTTAAGGATAATACAGAATCCCATCATTGGGCATTCATTTATTTGCTGCTCATCAAGATGATTGACAGTTTTGCCAACAACATGGAAAAAGGATCTTCCTTCATGATGCATAGGAGAAAAATTTTACCCCTCAGTGATGAGTGCCCTACAGAAAAACGTATTCTTGTAGATTCTTTTTCATAGTTGGTATTTGAGTTTAGAGTCCTTGAGTATAAATTTAAAGTCAAGTGCGTAGTAAATTAGGGTGGTACTCCCCTGCTAGCATTTTTCATCAAGTGATTATATGTATAGGCCATAAGGACAAGGAGAAAGATAGGAAAAAGCAAAATGGTTATTTTTTTCCCCTGCACTTAGCGTAGTGTTAGGCATGTAGTAGACTGCTCAATAAATATTTGTTGAATTTGAATTAAAAATTAGGTGCAGAATATATTTGATATTCCATAAATGTAATAGACTAGATTTCATTGGTTTAAATATGTAGTTAAAAAATTATAGGAAAAAGGAATTACAGAATGTTAATTGATCTGCTCATTTTTTAAGTGAAAACTTCCTTTTAGGAATTTATTAAAAGTAGATTTTTTAAACACAGAATTCTCCTGTAAACATCCTTTAGGGGGAAAAAAGACATTGCGTATTACTAGTTTTTCTAACTGGTAAGTAAAACTGGATTTAAAAAAATAGATTCAGAAAATTCTAATATTAATAATTCAGTGATACATTTGGTGTTTTTTTTTGTTTTGTTTTGTTTTTGAGACAGAGTTTCGCTCTTGTTACCCAGGCTGGAGTGCAATGGCGCGATCTTGGCTCACCGCAACCTCCGCCTCCTGGGTTCAGGCAATTCTCCTGCCTCAGCCTCCTGAGTAGCTGGGATTACAGGCATGCACCACCATGCCCAGTTAATGTTTTTGTAGTTTTAGTAGAGATGGGGTTTCACCATGTTGACCAGGATGGTCTCGATCTCTTGACCTCGTGATCCATCCGCCTTGGCCTCCCAAAGTGCTGGGATTACAGGCGTGAGCCACCGCGCCCGGCTATTTGGTGGTTTTTTAAGTATATTCAGCATATGGTAAAACAGTATTTGTTTTCTGAAAATTGCTGTAGTTTTACAATCTGAAAAAACATTGTCTTTTCTTTTTGAATGCTGTATTTACTTTGGTAGAATATTTTGAACATGCTACTTATTTATAGAGGAATAATTTTGCATTCTTATGATAACATATTTGTTGTCCTTTGTTATAAAGCAAACATAAATATTATTGGCTTAACTGTTACTGAATTGATATATTGCAAACTCTTATTTTAGTTGTAATGGGTTCTTGGCCACATTGTATATGATTTGAGTTGAAACTGTTTTAGACAGATATTTAAGGAGATTTGCTTTTTATCAGAATGCTTCAGATCACAAATCAACGATGTTAATCAATTTTTGTTCCCAAATATATAGGATACTTTAAGTGAGACTATATAGGATATTTAATCTCTCATTTGTAGATTTGGTCATTTTGGATGATATGATTATTTTATTTATAAAGCATAACTATTTGGAGGTTGTTTTCCAATACGTCATGGTATTCCTTGATATTTAGCAGAAGTTTTTGCCATAGTGCTTTATGGAAACAGCTCAAACTATTAAAATACATTTTTGGTGAGCATATTTTTATAAGCATATTTGGTATGTTTTATGCTTTTATTAATTTATAATTTATTGTAACAAATTACTTTGTGTAGTGTTTTTTTTTTTTTTTTTAAGCAGATCAGCTCAACATAAGGAACTTAGAATATTGTTTTGTAGCTTTATTACCTTGTCCTTACCTTTTATTTATAGTTTTCAGGGGTAGATGAGATTTTTTCAGTTTCACTTGTCTAGATGATATTTAATGTAGAATGCATAAACTCAGAAGAGTAGTTTTTACCTAAAGAAGAAGGTACTACTGTTTCAAGTTGTATCATCACTTAGTTTGACTTCAGTGACTTTTGCTCTGCGATTTGCATTGACTTCAAAATTCTGTGCACGTATCTCAAAAGCAGGTGACAACATTCATAGCAACATTATTCATAATAACCAAGTCTTGGAATTAATCACTATATCCATCAGTTGATAAATGGACATACAAAATGTGGTATATTCTTAAAATGGAGTATTATTCAGTCATAAAAAGGAATGAAGTACAGATTCATGCTGCAACATAGATGAGCTTTGAAAACACACTAGTAAAAGAAGTGAAACACAAAAGCCACATATTCTTTGGTTCCATTTATGTGAAATATCCAAACAGGCAAATCCATACAGATGGGAAGTAGATTATTAACTGACAGGAGATGGGAGAATGTGGGAATGGAAAGTGACTCTAATGGATGTGGGATACATAGAAGATGTTCTGGATCATGGTTTTACAACTTTATGAATGTACTGGAATACTCTTGCATATTTCAAAAAGGTGATTTTTTTTTTAATATATAAAATTTTTTAAAAATTTGAGATGGGTTCTTGCTCTGTCGACCAGTCTGGTCTCAAACTCCTGAGCTCAAGTGATCCTCCTACTTCAGCTTCCCAAAGTGCTGGGATTCAGGTGTCAGCTACTGTGCCTGGCCATAAAGGTGATCCTTATGGTATGTGAATGATATCAATGTTTTTAAAAAGGGAGTTGAAATATATATAAATTGTTGGTTTGTAGAGATATTATTACTAGATTATCTAGTCATTGCTAATTCTTTAACATGCTGTAATCTGATGCTGTGAAGACTGAAAATGTTGACAGGGAAATAGGCTGTAATTTGAGGCTGGCCTTTTAATGAGTTTTTTAAAAGTTATAAAATTACAGTTGTCAGTCTTGCCTTAAAATCTTAAGAACAGCATCTCATTATACAGGCACATTCATCTGTTAGCATTATTATTATTATTATTACTGTTATTTGAGATGGAGTCTCGCTCTGCTGTCCAGGTTGGAATGCAGTGGTGTGTTCTTGGCTCACTGCAACTTCCGCCTCCTGGGTTCAAGCGATTCTCCTGCTTCAGCCTCCCGAGTAGCTGGGACTACAGGTGCGTGCCACCACGCCCAGCTAATTTTTATATTTAGTAGAGGCAGGATTTCACCATATTGGTCAGGCTGGTTTTGAATTGATCTTGTGATCCACCTGCCTCGGCTTTCCAAAGTACTGGGATTAGAGGCATGAGCTACCGCGCCAGGCCCAGTTGTAGTAATTTCAAAGATGGAATGTAAGACAGCCTTGTGGAAAATCAGTCCATCTTGAAATTGTGTTATTATTATTTTTTGAGTAGGAGATTTGCTCTTGTTGCCCAGGCTGGAGTACACTGGCGCCATCTTGACTCACCGCAACCTCTGCCTTCCAGGTTCAAGCGATTCTTCTGCCTCAGCCTCCTGAATAGCTGAGATTACAGGTATGCATCACTATGGCTGGCTAATTGTGTATTTTTAGCAGAGAAGGGGTTTCTCCATGTTGGTCAGGCGGGTCTGGAACTCCTGACTTCAGGTGATTTCCCCCCTCCCCCATCGGCCTCCCAAAGTTCTGGGATTACAGGCATGAGCCACTGTGCCCAGCCTGTGTTGTTATATTTTAAGGTTTTAATATATTCATTTTAGTATGAGAGGATGACAGCCTTTAAGGTACATGGTAGGTACTTTGTTATATTTAAATTACATTTTGGAAAACTTCTGTAGTTAAGTACTAGTCAAGCCAATACCAAGGGCTTTTGTGTCATACTTTGTTATGGAGCAATGTAATATATGTATGTTGTTAACTGAATCAATAAATCTAGGAATGAACTTGATCTGTATCATCTGATGATTTAGGGGCTGGTATCATTGATAAAGTAAGTTATTTTCTGTTTTACTTATTCCTTAGTGGCAGTTTTCCAGGTTCCCATTATTGGCTTGCATCCAAAAAACAGCATTTAAAACATTATGCCAGAGCTGGAAGAACAAGAGGTGCTCTATTTACTGATAGGACCTGGCAGGATCCTATTCCTGCTCTCCTGATTTCTCATCCTGAGTCCCCTGACACTGCTGTTCTGGAATTCTTTTCTTTTCTATTTGGTATCAGTAGGGAAATACATAGTACTAATACCCTGGGAGAGATTTCTAGCTTTATTGGTGATTTGATTGTCTCTTAGCTGGTAAAATGCTATTTTATTACCCAAGTTTTAACCTCTCTCTGGTGATTTGTTGTTGTTAAGGTTCAGGCTGCATGTGGGATAGGTTCTCATAAATCAGTTTGCTCAGGCATCCTTCTTAGGAAGCACTCACTTGCATGACTGTTTTTGAGATAACTCTTTGAGTGTTTGGAGAGGTCTGTTGTAACTTCTGAAAGGCATTGTTTTTACATATGAGTGTTCTAAAATTCATTCTAAATGGTCATGAAAATAAAAGGATTCACATTTTAGAATGGCAGTAGTCCCTGAGGACTGTCTGTCTCTCAGATTTCCTGTGTGTTTTTAGAAATCTTAGTGTAAGTTAGATTTCCACGTACCTGATTTGTGAATGTGCCTATTAGAGGGAACTTGGTGAGATCTTGTTTTTTTTTAATTTTTCTTAACATGTGTTGTCCCCTTGACACAGACTTTGAAACTAAACATAGAATTTTATTTGCCTGCACTTCAGGAGGGAATTGGCAGATATCAGGCCAACAGTTTCCAGAGTTCAGGGGTGCCATCTACAAATAGTTTCAGTCATGGTTTTTTATTGTATTTTAAAGTCCCCAAAAGATGTCTTGCTATGTTATGTTCATCTACTGTAAGTGATGACTTACTATCCCTTAGGAGTTGTGATCACTTACCATCATTTGGACACTCAGTCCCCATTCTGGGTGTCCTATTTCATCTGGTGTTAAATGATAACACCAGATATCAGGTTACAGTTTAGAGCCTTTAAACAAATAAGGTGATGTATTATTTTGCATATAAATGTACATTGTTCTTGTTTCCTACTTAAAGGAATGAATGAGTTTCTAAGGGCCGCTGTAACAAATTACCACAAACTCAATGGCTTAAAACAGCAAAAATTTATTCTCTCAGAGTTCTGGACACCGAAGTCTGTTGGCAAGCTTGGCTCCTTGTAGAGCTCTGAGGGAGGCCTGTCTATGCCTCTTTTCTGGTGTCTGGTGTGGCTGGTAATCCTTGGCATTCCTTGGCTTGCGATTGCATCACTCTAGTCTTTGCCTCTGTCTTCACTTGGCTTTGGTCTCAAATTTTTTTCCTCTTTTTCTTCTATGGACACCTGTCTTTGGTTTCAAGGTCCTCTCTAAATTCAGGATAATCTCACCTCAAGATCCTTAATTATTTCTAGAGGGACCCTGCTTCCAAATAAGATCACATTCACAGGGACTTGGGGTTAGTAATTGGATATATTTTTGTGGGAGGGGACACTATTCAATGCACTATAAGGAATATCTGTTCATTCATGCATTTTTTGACAATTTCAGCAAATTTGCTAAACATCTCACATTATACAGTAAATATGTTACACTTTCTGGGACATAATATTTTGAATATTATATTATTTCGCATCTCATTCAGTAAACATGAACTCTTTTACACTGGGATTTTGTGGGGTGGGGGTGTGTGGAAAATCTGTTTTGTTAAACTTAGTTTACTATAATTTTTTTTGGACTATTAAAAACATGTTCTGAACATGAGCGTGTGATTCTGTTTAGTTTAATATTATTTTTTAGTTCCTTTTTCTTTTTATCCCACCTTTTGTGGATAGCATATAAAAAAATCTTGAAATTTGGGGCAAGAGAAATGTAAGAGATTAATCCACTTCTAAGGCTGACATCATTTTCAGAGTAACTGATTCCAAGGATGAGCAGAATATATTTTATTTAGTAGCTGCCAGAGATGGATTTTCATAAACTTTTATCCAAAGTAACAAGATTCTCACATTCAGTGTAAAGGCTGTGATGAAAATGTAAAGTTCATTAATATGCTGTATATTTTTATCTCCTTGAATGTAATTTAGAGATTATATACTGTAATAGGATTTATGACATTATACTGTTTAATCTTTAGGGTGTTACAAACACATCAAGGACAGTTGGCAGTAACTGAAGTTTGCCTGCATTTTAAGAATGCATTAGTGTTGCTGAGTATCATGCATTTTCCTAAAAATAAAAAAATATATATACTCTTAGAATATTTACAGATTCAAAGATTTTTTTTTTTCCTGTAGGCCAAGAATAAAATCTTGAACTAACAAGATGAATTAAAGAGGGGATGATTCATTTCTATGGTTAGGTTTTAATTAATACATGAGGGATGATTTTGGCAGTTTTTCAAAGTATTTGTTCCTGTGTATCTGAATTTGCACCTACTCTGTAACCTAACTAGGATTTATAAAATGAAACAATCTCTTCTCTCTAATTTGGCACTTGATAGGAGCTTTGACTTTAAAAGGCAAGTGTATTTTTCTGTCAGGAATATCTTGCCATTCTAAAATAAGACAAGTAAAAACAATGTACTAATGAAACTTCTTCACTGCTTTTTTCTTTGTATATAGCAAATACATTGATATTTTACTGGCATAAAATGTGTATTTTAGTTTAGTCTTTAAATTATTGCTCAATGTTTTTTGTTTATTTTAAGCCATTATTATTTTCTTTATGTTGGATTTGGATAGTTGAGATTGTAAGCTTCTAAAGGGCAAAGAGTACATCTTTTCAACTGTGGTCTTGACCAGCAGTCCTCAACTCTTTTGACACCAAGGACCAGTTTCGTGGAAGAAAATTTTTGCACGGATGGGGGTCAAGGGGTTAGTTTCAGGATGAAACTACTGTACCTAAGATCATCAGTCATTAGATTCTCACAAGGAGCTGACAGCCTAGATCCCTTGCAAGCGGAGTTCGCAGTAGGGATTGTGCCTTTGTGAGAATCTAATGCAGCTGCTGATTTGACAGGAGGCAGAGCACAGGTGTTAAATTCTCGCTTGCCCACTGCTCATCTCTGCTGTGAGGCAGATTTCCTAACAGGCCACAAGCTCGTACTGGTTGTTCCCCGGTGTTTGGGGACCTCTCATCTTGACAGTATCATGCACAGGTAGACTCTTTTAAGCTGTTTGATATCATTGTTTCCACTTTGGGAGATGGGAAGATGAACGGAATGAAATGAGGAAAGTGGCTGTGCTATTAAAGATATGTGGATATCTGATTTCTCACAGAATTGGCTCTCATTAAAAGATGCAAGTGGCAGTTTTATGAAGTCTTTTTGCCCTATTTTGTCTTGGGTGTTCAGTACAGATGCAATTTTTTGTTTTGTTTTGTTTTTTTTTTTGATACAGAGTTGGTTGAATCCACTGTTGTCAAACCCATGGATATGAAGGCATGACTGGCCTGGGTTAAAAGGTCTTTTCTATTAGAACTTAAAAATACTATACCACTTTCTTTTGTTCTCTGTGGTTTCTGATGAGAAATTCTCAGTTTTTAAAACTTTGTTCCTTTATGAGTAATGCAAGTGAAACTTAAGAATTTGAAAATTTGAGCTTTTGGCCATTATTTACTCAAATACTTTTTCTTTCTCCACTATGCTCTCTTCTTCCCTTATGGAACTTGAGGAAATGAATATTAGACCTCTTGATACTGTTGTCCCATAAATCCTTGAGGTTTTTTATTTTTATTTATTTTATTGTTTTAAGAAACAGGATCTCACTGTGCCACCTCAAACTTCTGAGCTCAAGCAGTCCTCCTGCTTCCACCCCCTCAATAGCTGGAACTATGGATATGTGCCATCATGCCTGGCTAATTTTTTTATCTTATTTTTTGTAGTGTCAGGATCTCACTGTGTTGCCCCAGTCTGGTTTTGAACGCCTGGGCTCAAGTGATCCTCCCACCTCAGCCTCTCAAAGTGATGGGATTAGGTGTGTGCCACCATGCCCAGCCTCTGAGGTTGGTGGGTTGGTTGGTTTGTTCCTCCGATCCCTACCACCACCCATCCACCTCCCCTCTCCCCTCCGCCTCCCATCCTATGTGCAGACCCTGAGGTAGGTAGGTTGGTTTGCTCCCTCCCTCCTTAGGATTTCAGATTCCTTCCTTCCTTCCTTCTTTCCTTCCTTCCTTCCTTCCTTCCTTCCTTCCTTCCTTCCTTCCTTCCTTCCTTCCCTCCCTCCCTCCCTCCCTCCCTCCCTGATTGCATATTTTCTATAAATCTGTCTTCAAGTTCACTGACTCTTTCATATCAGTTTAGCTATCTTGCCTGTCTAATGGGATTTTCACTTTGGTTATTTTTCAGTTTCTAAATTTTCCATTAGATTCTTCTTTATATCTTCTATTTTTTGAGGTGACTGTCCATATTTCTATTCATCCAAGAGTATTTGCTCTTGTTGGAACATTTTTATTATAGTGGCTTTAAAGTCTTGGTAAGATAAATCCATAATCTGCATTATTTCAGTGTTGGCATCTATTGTTTTTTTATCATTGAGATTTTCCTATTTCTTCATGTGTTACATTATTTTGGGCCGTATCCTGGACTATTTAAGTATTCTATTTTGAGATGCTGTGATGGAGATTGATTCCCGCCTCTCCTCCCGAGTCTGAGTTTTGCTCTTATTGCCCAGGCTGGAGTGCAATGGTGTGGTCTTGGCTCACTGCAACCTCTGTCTCCTGGGTTCAAGCGATAGTCTACTGCCTCAGCCTCCCCTGTAGCTGGGATTAGAAGTGCACACCATCACACCCAGCTGATTTTTTGTATTTTAGTAAAGATGGGGTTTCACTGTGTTAGCCAGACTGGTCCCAAACTCCTAACCTCAGGTGATCCATCTGCCTTGGTCTCCCAAAGTGCTGGGATTACAGGCGTGAGCCACCGCACCTGGCTGATTTTTTTTTTTAATGGACAATTTGGTTGGGTTCATTTAGGTTGCCAGTTCTAACCACCCTTCTCTAAGTGGTAATTCAAATGCGTTTCCTTTACAAAACCTTTGCAGTCTTACTCAAATCTATCCAGCCTGTGTGTCAAATATTGGACTGTCTGGGAATTGAGTAGTTGTCTATTCCATAGTTTCTCAGAGTCTATGGCGTTGTTATTTTAGGATTAATCCCATGCATGCACAGTTTGGAGTGGTTAGCCTAGGAGTTTAAAAAAAACTTTATGGGACCACTTTCCTGACCTTCTCCCTCTTTGTAATCTCTCTGGTACTTTTTAGTTGCCTAGTCCTACCCTCTTTATACTTCCAGTTATGGAGCTGGAGCTTTATTTAGTTACTCTCTTCTGCTGCACACTTCTTGCCACTGTGCCCATACTGGGGCCAGCTAGCAGGAGACAGAAAAAAATTAAGCAACAAGAATTCTTGCCACACTCTTGATGAGGAAGGTTTGCTACCTCAGAGTTTTAGACTTCTGCACACCCCACTGTTGGCTACTGTCACTGCTTTTACCACCATCTTGATTGCTCAGGGGCTAGGTACAGAGGATGTTGAAAAGAAAAAAAAATACCTAGGGAATTTTCTTCATTCTAAGAATTAGGAGACTTTGTTCCTGCTCCTCAAGCTAGAACTAGAGGGCTTCTTACAGAGTTCTTTGTCTATCCCTGCCTACTTCCAGATTTCAGCTGCTTTGAGTCTAGGCCAGAGGATACTAAAGTGGGGAAAATGGTAAACCAGCTGGTTGATGTTAATATAAATTCTCATCTCATTCCCCATCTGACTCAACTAGCCGCTTTATGCATTGTCCAGGTTTTTGGATTCAATGGAAAAGACAAGGTAGCTTGTGCTTATTCCATCTTACCTGGAGTTGGAACTCCTCATATATTTTGAAATCACCAAAAACGTTAAAACATGAAATAATTATAACTCTAACGTATGGGTTTCCCAATATTCTTTGACTTTATTCTTCACATTTAAGAATACATGCATTAGAACCCACACAAGGAAATAGTCCCATTTCTGGGTGCATCTTTTATGGATACATCTAAATTGTGCAAATTTAGAAAGACATTTTGGGCGCTTGAAGCCATTGAAACTTTTGCTGCCTCAGAGAAGCAGGATAAATAAATTTTTGCCTATGGAAAAAAGTACTTTTACCTATTTTTATGTTTTTTCTAATTTGTCATAAGATTATAGGCCAAAGATCTAACAGCTATTTTCTAGAACAAGTTTCTTTTTGTTTGTTGTATTTATTTGAAGTATATTAGGTTTTTCTTCTTTTAAATCACTAGTATATTTTGAAAGTACATTGAACTTTTTTTGTCATATTTTTTCTCCTCTTTTACATTTCTTCTTACCTTTTTGTCCTTTATGTTTTTTACACTGTATTTCTTTAGATTCTTCACCCCTACTCTCCATGCTCCCTACTCCCACCCCACTAAAATGATGGATAGCATTTATGAAGGGGTGCTGTTCTGAGAGTTTGAACTCTGATTGAGAGAATAATCCCCACCCCCAAAGGCTGTCTGCATCAGCTGTCCCCCTGGCTAATTAGAATTCCAAAGGGCATTAATAACCATTTAAATTAATCCGATTATACCTGCAGTTGCTAAAGGTAAGGTTCAGGCTGTTTAACCCTCTATTAATGAACGCGAACATGAATCAAAACTGGGTAGGAATTTTACACTTTATTTTCGTTTTTACCCAAAAGAAGAAAACCATTTCACCTGCCCTTTGTAGCAGTCTAGGTTGCAACAATGCAAGGAAACCTTGCTGTTAATTCAGCCTTCATTCATAGACCAAAGCTAAATTGCTCCATCTTGTGAAAATGCATTTGCATTGTTTGTAAAAGTCCTTTGGGGGCAGAGCTGTAGAAAACCACCTAAGAGCAAATAATCCTTTAGTTAAATGCAAAAGTGTTGTAAAGAGCTAAAAATGCACTTCCAGCAACTAATGTTGCAATGATAATTTGACAATAGTAGTCTCTCAAGGGGCATTAAACAGGTGGAAAAAGAGTTACAGTTCCACAGCTTTGGTTAAAAAGGAGTGGAAATTGAATGACCAGTCTTAAGACCCAGAAGAAAGTCTATAGGTTATGTAGTCCATATTCTCTCATATAGGAATTCTTTCTCCAATACAGTGGACATGGTCACCTAGTTTCTTTTTAAACATCTCAGTTACAGCAGGTATTAATAAGGCAGCCCATCTCATAATCAGATAACTTGTTATTGTCAGAGAATCCTGATCTGAAATTAGTAACTATTATTTTTCTTTCATTTTATCTCTTGAGCCATATCAAATTATTGCAGTATAGCTCATTGCCCTCATTTCTATTCCCTGACCTTGCCATATTTTCTTCTTTACGTCAAGTGTGTATTACAGGGGATTTTTGAAATGTAGAACTATATGGGAGAATAAAATGTTCAGTAAACATGGTTGTAAGACAGCACTTTTCATACATGGTTGAAGTTGAAAATTTTTAAAGCAAGAAAAGGATCAGATGAAATATCTTTCCATGTAATCAGCTGTTTCTTGAAGAGTTATTCCTTTTACTATTAATGTGTGTGTCACTTGTGGAAAAGCCTAGATTCAAGAACTAAGTAAGAAAAATTGGTTTGAGAAAAAGACATCTACTGGAATCTGTACGGCAGTTCTTCAACAAAGATATCTGTTAGTCAATAGATGTCATCCCCAACACCTGTCTAAAATGATTCATGTCTTTTCCTGATTACCACTTACAGATTTTTCCCTGTTTTAAAAAAACTTTACACAAAATGTAAACTTCATACATTGGGATTATTCCTTAGTCTGGATCTTTTCTTTGAATGAAATAAGCTTTGGGATGCTTATTTAGATGTTCAATGGAACAGTGTGGAGAACAGTAATTGTGTTTGGGCTAAAGAATTAATCCATTTAGTCATGGGAAGCTCTACTTAGCTTTTCCATAGCAGCTGAATTGTGGTGCAACTTTGGGGCTATTTTAGGATTGTAACCTTAAATAGAAATGAAAGTTTATTTGTATTGATGAACATATGCTTTTGAATAATGAGCCATTGACTTGATATCAATGGAAGTGAAATTGTTTTTCAATTCAATTATTTTATGTTTGAACATGAATTGAAAGTTACATCTTTGTATTGCTGAAAATTTTTAAAAATCAATAACTAACATTTTAACACAGAAAGTGTTTTAATAAGCAATGATTACGGTGGCTTCAGAAGGGTTGTAGCTTTAAAAAATTCTTAGGTTATTAGTACACTTTTGTACTGTGTAAATCAGACATTGTAATAAATTTATTTTTATTAACTAAAATTCTCCTACAATAGAAAATTTTACTGCATTTTGACATCCATCAGGCCAAAGAAAGATGTTCAGAAAGTTTTATTTCTGTCTCAGACCAATAATTGTCCCATATTTTATGTAAAACATTCTTTAAAATTGTTTAAATGATTGCAGAAAAGGAAATTTTCCAAGAGATATAAGTTGCCTGCCACTGTACTGTGGTCTGCCAGGGTCTACAGCCCGGAGAAAAATCTAGTAGTCATTTTTAAAAAAGAAAAAATTGTGTTTATCATAGCCTGTTTATGTTGTTGAATTTTCTGTTGTTTTAAATACAGTTTTATATGAGCTACCACCAATTAATGCAGTTTATATGCACTGTCTATCCTCAGCAAGGAAGAGGTAATCCTGGCCTGCTCTTACTGCAAAAGCTGGGCATATATCTACCAAGGAAAAATTTATCTGCCTTTAGGAATTTCTTTCTCCCTCTTTCCTAATCAGTGCAAATCCATCAGAGTCACCTGAAATCTCATCTCTTCCATGAAACTTGGCCTGTGCGACCCTCGTAACCTGATATCCTCATCTTCAAAATTATGGTTTGAACGCCTAGCCCCTTCTTGCAGCGTTTTCATTATGATTTTCAGGCTTACATTCAAACTCAGACATTGCTAATATTCTTTGAACTCCTCTCTGGCACTTAACTTTCCTATCCCACACAATTAAGTACTCTGACTAATCTTATACTTAGGGTGAAGTTTTCATACAAATGTGGATATATTGAAAATAAGGCTCTAAAAAATTGGATACCTGCTATGCTATGATAGTGGCCTTTCAGTATATTAAAGAATAATTCTCTTTTTGAGTTAGTATTTTTAATAGAAAATTAGATAATGGTTAAAACTCAAATTGGATTACTTGATTCCACTGTGATTTAAGAGATAATACAGAGGCCCTATAAGAGACTTTAGAGTTTACTTATACATAGTAAGTGGTAGGTCAATGTACAGTTAAGTAGCAACAGCCTTGCAACTCAAGAGCAAGACTCTTAGATAATATAGGTAGAGAGTCAAGCAGGATGAAACAGCGGATTTAGTGTAGGGAATGGAATTATTTGGAGTAATGATACTGGGAAAACGTGTAAATAGGTAATAGAGAGTGTGTGGAGTTAATACAGACTCTAGAGGTACTTGGAGGATTGGGGTAGAGCTTGGTGTTGCACAGATATTGTACCTTAAGCTTAAGTGGTGTATTGATGATTTTTATGGAGCATTTATTTTTTATTTTTCTTTTTTTGCATTTATTCTTTTTAAAGGGAAGATTTACTTGGGTGGTGTCCTGGTTAACTTCAAGAAGGCTTCTGTGTGAAATTATGCTGGAATTCGTTTTAAGGATGTAAATCCCATAAATCCACAGCTTGAGTAACAAATTGAATCTCTAACAAATAGAAGGAATTTAAGAGAAAAATCCTGTTTATAGAAGAGTAGCTGATATTATATTACGAACAGTTATTATATATACAAATTATCCAAAGGATGTTCTTGTATGTTGTTGAAATCATTGTCACTGCCTACTCTCTCTTGAGTATAGAAGAACAAGAGCTCAGATTTCTTGGATTCTCTCTCTCTCTCTTTTTTTTTTTTTTTTTTTTTTTTGAGATGGGGTCTCGCTCTGTTGCCCAGGCTGGAGTACATTGGCACGAGCTTCGTTTATTATAACCTCCACCTCCCAGGTTCAAGCGATTCTTACGCCTCAGCCTCCCTAGTAGCTAGGATTACAGGTGTGCACTACCACACCTGGTTAGTTTTGTATTTTTAGTGAAGATGGGGTTTCACCATGTTGGCCAGGCTGGTGTCGAACTCCTGACCTCAAGAGATCCGCCCACCTCGGCCTCCCAAAGTGCTGGGATTACAAGTGTGAGCCACTGCACCTGGCCAGATTTTTTTTTTTATAACAGCAGATCCCTTATAAGTATATCCCTTTGTACACCTAAATGCCTAAATCATATATTTGATAAATTAATTAAACAAAAATCTGTTATTTAATTCGCCACTAGGAACGTTGCAGAAGAAACTACAAAATAAGGTTTTTTTGTTTATTCTTTTCTTATCTTCTTTAAATATATGAAAAATACCACTCATAAGCCATGTTTGTGCTGTGATCATGTAAACCAGTCTGTTTTGCCTCTAATGTAGCAGTTTAATGAGGGGGAAGATGACTGTCCTGGGGTGAATATGAAATGTGTCATGAAAAAGGAAACAATTGCTTGTGAATCCTGGAGAATCTGGTTAAGGGAGAATTTGAATATGTGGAGGAAAAGGAAAGGCATTGTAAACCAGAAGAATAGATAGGGAGAACAGTTTGAGCAAATTGTTTTGGGAGGCATCTTTAATATAGTAAAGACTTATTATAACTTAATGTGGTAGTGATTTAATATGAATCAGCTGGAAGAGACACTACCTACAAAACTGGTAATTTAGTCCAAAGTTTGAGGAGCAACTTATACTAGGTTGGTAATGGTATTAGTGCAAGTAAATAAAATAATTTTGAAGGTAGTCACCAGGACTTAATGACTTGTTAAAAATATTAATGGAGAGAAGAGAGATTGTAAGTTTGTGTGATTTTAAAAATAATTCAACCACTGATAGCAATAGGGAAGTTGAAAGGAAGGGCCCAGTCCAGTTTAGTTTTAGATGTGTGGAGTTTGAATTTTCTGTATTTGATTTTGGTGAAGGAATTATAAGGATACTTCAAAAAATAAGTCTAGAATGTTTGTGTCAAATCCAGACATAGAAATAATATGTAATTTTTTGGACATGGAATGAAAATCCCAGAAATCAAATAATGCACCAGTTTTATGATTTCGGTACACTCAAACTTCTGCCTTCTGTTTCTCTGAGTTACTCTGTCCAGTACAAAAATAGGCTTGCTCTGTATTTTGAATGAATAATGAAAGAGTGAACCGTACTTCGTCACAAAGCTGTTTATTATAGATGCAGCCATTTTGCCATATCTCTGATGGAACTAACAATAATTGTGTCTACTTAATTTTGATAGTAAGTCCTTTGTCACAGGTTGTTCAAATGAACAAATATAACTTTCGATTTTTATGGCAGATAAAAGAGAATATTTGAAATGGAAGGAGACCTGATGCAAAGAAAAAGACACTATTTTTAGTGGTGCAGCAATTTTGGGACTACTTACAGTAGAACCTATTCTTTATAGAGAATATTTTGTTTTATTTTTCTATTTTGTTTTTCTTTGTTTCATTGTGACCATTTTTAGCACCATAAAAGTTAATTTAATTAGATTTAGCAGATTATTATTTAAATCTGCGCATTTAAAATTAACTTCTTGCTCCAGTGTTCATTTTTGGATTTCCTGTTTTTTATATAAATATTTGATTAAAAAGCTTTCTGTTTAATAAAATTTGGTGTTACTATTTTAATGTCATTTGAGGACATATTAAAAACACTCACAAAATATCTAGGATATTGTTTTAATCTGTAGCCTTCTAAGTAGAAATTTTATAAATTGGGAGATACACTTTTTTGTGTGAAGGATAAAGCTTGTATTAATGACAACATTAGGTATTGGATAGTATTTTAATAATTATTAAAATGATTAAAATTTGTTATGTTAAACATTTGAGTGCATGTTGAGTTTATCATTTGAATACATAGTGCTCTTTTAAATTATTTGTGTGTTATGAAGAAAAGGTCACTATGTTTTATTTTTATAAGGTAGAAAAACAATCCAGAATGATAATCAAAGCCAAGGTAGAGGAACTTGTTAAACACTTTAAAATTAGACTTCCCCCATGCCCCCAACCTCTAGTATGATACTTTGAAGGCAGCTGCTACAGATAAACTCTGGAGCCCCAGATGGTGGTTGCCTAATCCTCATGAGAATTCATGTCCTGGAAGCAGCTCTTATCTCTTCAGACCTGACATTGTCTGTGAGCTTTTGCTAAGGAGGGAATAATATAAACATGCTATGCATGAGTTTCACTTCTTGAATATGTCAAAGACACAGGAAGTTATAACAAAGTATAAGAAGAACCGAGTTCACATTTATTGAAAATGTTGTTATATAAAGCACTTGATGCTAGCTTGTGATGAGTGATGGGGTGCAGTCTGGAAAGAAAGGCACAGTGAACTTTTTTTTTGAGGGGGGAAATGAAAATGCCGGCCTCAGTGTTATGATTTCAGAGATGTAGATTTGTCCTTAAGTGTGCAGTACCCAGAAAAATTCAGTTATTTGATCTAATGTAAGAATGTAGAACAATCACCCATTCTGTAAATGAATATTCTGGCTTTTATTTTCTATGCAGTAGTCCTCTCTGTTTCAAAAGTCAAAACAGCAATTGCACTATTCTGGATTTGATGTTTTGTTTAGAAAAAGTTACTGAAATCTGATCTGTGAGATCTGAGCAAGTGACAACTATAAATGGTTGTCTATTTGGCATAGCAGCCGAATGTTCTGAAGTAAAATTGTGGATACTTTATCTGCCTAAGGCAGTGTCTCATTTAATATATGAGCAGGGATGTTGGCACTGCCATCATGAATAATTGTTGAATCACCTACCACTTGATGTTATGACTCTCTAAGGAATAAGGGGGAGTTCCCATCTTATAAAATGATAAAATTTGTAATCAAATGGGAAACTGTAGTGTTCCTCTTAAAAAAGCCTAAGCCTGTCTTTCAAGTCTGAGATCTCTTTCCTCTAAATAACCTGTTATCCAATCACTCTGGCTCTCTTACTTGTCCCAGAATCTGTGGTGCCCTGTTACGTTTTCATACCTTTTTTCATTTTATTTCATCATTCTGTAGAGCCCTTCCTCAAAAAGGCTTCTATTCATCCGATGAGACCTAGCTAAAATATCACTTGTTCTGTGGAGTTTTTCTCAGACTGAATCATTTTATTTTTCTCCCAGAATACTATAACCAGAGCAATCTTTGTAAACTAAAGATTTGATCATGCCTCAAAAGTTTTAATAGTAATTACATTTTATATCAAACTTAGTGTATCAGCCTAGTGGTCTCTGTCTTCATTTGTCCAGCTGATCACATCTTCTCTTTGTCACAGAACAACTTGCTATTATCCCTTCCTCTGAGTCTACTTTATGCTCTCTTTTGCCCTGGAGTGCTTCCATGTCTGTCCATTTTAGTCTTCCTCATTTTTAAAGATCTAGAGTCTATGAGGAATTAAGATAATACAAAGTGGTAAGTGTTTGGTGCCAAAAGAGAAAGAATTCAGTTGGCATACTTATGGAAGGCATATTATAAGTATGTTGTGTTTGCCTTGTCTGTTCAATTGGGAGGTCCTAATGATAGAGCTTGCTCCTTCAAACTTGTGTGTACCCTGCAGTGTCTACTACAGTATCTTAGGAAGAGGTAGAGGAGGAGATATGTTTGAAAGATGAGCAAGAAAGAACTGGGTAAAACTTGGGCCTGGTTAGATAGGATAGGTGGTAGAGTGAAGGAGGAGGCAGCAAAGACATGTTCAGTAATTTTTTTTGCATTGAATTAACCTTTGGTATGTTTGTCATATTTTCCTTGCTCTTTGAAATTCTTTTGCCCAATGTATGCTAAAGTAGTCTGAAACAAACTACCTACCACCTGTATCTCTTAACCTACCCACTGAGCTCATTTTCTATTGCTTCCTTTTTCTGTCACATTTGCCACACCCTCACCACCTGTATTCTCTTTTTTGGGTTCTGTTTCCCTAGCACTTTAAATGGCTAATGAAAACATGCTCCAGATGATACTATTTTCATCATGGTGTCTTGCCACTTTGTTTTCTTGTTTAAAAGAACAAACAGCAAAAGAAAAAGACACAAACTGCTAGTTTGTAGCCTAGCTGGCTCGGATTTCTGGAATTCTTGTCTTTGCTGTTCTGTCATTCTTGGTTTCTAATGTTTCTTTTTATTTTCTTTCTCTTCTCTTCTCTTTCCTTTTTTTTTTTTTTTAAAGATGGAGTTTCACTCTTGTTGCCCAGGCTGAAGTGCAATGTCGCGATCTTGGCTCACTGTAACCTCCGCCTCCCGGGTTCAGGCGATTCTTCTGCCTCAGCCTCCCAAGTAGCTGGGATTACAGGTGCCTACCACCATGTCCTCATAATTTTTTGTATTTTTGGTACAGATGGGGTTTCACCATGTTGGTCAAGTTGGTCTTGAACTCCTGACCTCAGGCAATTCGTCTGCCTTGGCCTCCCAAATTGCTGGGATTACAGGCGTGAGTCACTGTGCTGGGCCCTACTGTTTCTTTTTCTTAACTCACTCTGCTCCCATTCCTACCTTCCCATTTGTGCACCACCATTATTATAAATGCTTTATACTCTCTCTCTTGATTGGGTTACACATTCTTTTATTCTTCCTATTCTTAATCCTTCGTGTTTTCTCTGTCATTTTGTTTTTCTAATTTCCTATTTTTGTTTTCTTCTCCATATTCACTTCCTTTTTAAAATTATCTTTCAGCTTTCTTCCTTTTTTCATTCTTCACTGTGTATCATTAAAAAATAAAAACAAACGCAAAAATGAAAGATAAAACTCCTGGCTGTATTCAGGCCTCATTTTGTGCTTAATTTCCATATTTCCCATTGCTTTAATTAGAGCTGACACCAAGTTTTCCCTTTCATTTATGACTTTTCATTGCTTTCCTCATATTCCTTCCCCATAACAAATCTTAAAAAGCTATAATCCCAGCTGTTCTCCATCATTATCATTTCCGACTCCATGTGCTTGCTTCTTCCATTTTTCTTCCAGTGATTTTATATGTGTTTGTTTATTAAAGCCCTAAAATGGGGAAAGTATGGCTGATGTGCAGCTGTGAGTCCTGCAATACTGGCTTTCCTACCTTTTAGAAGCCTTGTTGTGAGGATAGAAGCAGGAGACAATTCATTAAAAAGAGAATGAAGTGTTAAATAAGAAATTTGATGGTGTTTATAGCTGTGTATAAATTATGCTTTGTAGAAAATACAGTTGGAAGTGTAATTGAGGGACAGGAGTGGACCAGAAGTATGCATCATTGAGAGGCTTTCTGCTTAAAGATATTTATCTTTTCTTCCCTACCCCTGTGACTCATACCTACTTTTCATTAGAAATACATGTGGTTTAACAGGTCTTTGTTTTAAATGAAAATGTTCTATAATGTTAAGTCTTCATCATACTTTGTGTGAATTAATCTTAATAAGATTGTGAATATAAATTTTACTTTTGAGTGTGAGGGAAGGACAGTAGAGGAGAGCACTAATGGGTAGAAGCTCTCATGTGCAGCAGGGGCTATGGGAGACAAGGGTATCATTGCATTCTTTTGTAACTTTTGCTTTGAAGTCATGAATTTTTAAAATGAAGAGGCTGTTAGTGAGAATCTAGTTTAATTTCTTTATTTTATAAGTAAAAAAATGATCCAAAGAGATTTACTTGTTCAGGTCTTAACAGCTTGTTAGTGATTTGAAAGGGCCAGTTCTATCCATTGTCTTTTTTAACACCATATTGTTTTTGTATTACAGTGGCTTTCTAGCCATTCCTGGACTTTAAGTTGGAAGAAAAGGATCAAAGAGAGAAAGAGACAAAAAGTAATATGTATCTGTGCCCTTCCACCTTCTCCTTCTTTTCTTCTTTTATCATCAGTATATTATAGTATTCTAGTTTTCTATATCTGGAGAACAGATCCTACTTAATACAGCTAACGAGCTGTCTTATTGCAAATATTAGAAAACAAAAATGTTAGAGCTTTCTTAAGGACGAAGGTAACAATATGTTTATTTAAAAGGCTTTTTGTGCTGTTTTATTTATGTTCATCAAAAATACAAGATAACTTTTTGTCTAGAAAATCTGAATGGGTGGGAAGGAAGCAAAATCTGACTGGAGAATCCAGTGGTCCAGAGTTACTTTAAGAAGTGAATGTGTTTAAATCAGCAGGGCCCAATGACATGCATCATAGGGCATTAAAGATGTGGCAGATATCATTGCAGAGGCACTAGCAAATTACCATGCACAGGATGTGAAAAGGGCAGAGTAATGGTACGGCTTCTAAGCCACCACTTTTGTTAATCTAGTGCTCTTTACTACCTTCCTCCAAAGCTATAGAAACAAAGAAGCTATACAAAACTCACACTATCTACATTGCACTAGCCTTTGAAAACACTATTTACCCAGCTATACCCTATTTTCCCAACTTAAACATCCTAAATATAAATCCAATGTAGGTTTTAAGAGCTTGTATAATGTCTGTGGAAAATAGAGAATAGAATTAGGGCTTCTATTCACAAGTGTTTCTTGAATCCCAGTTTTTAGAGTACGTTTAGCATACTGCATCATTTGATCGTCTAAGCAACTCAGAATGTCTCTGATATAATGCATAAAGATAAAAATAGCGCAGCATGCAATACAAAATTTACATTATTTGGATTCATTTTGTATTATTAATCCAAACCTTTTTATTTGCCAGTTTCTATTATGTACCTTGTCTGCTTCCACAAAAAGATTTGAGATAGATTGGGATAACGTGCATGTACAACAGGACAGCTGAAGATAAAGTCAAAGAGTAAACAATCAAGTAATGTTACCTCTTCTAGGAACCTGAAATGCACTTAGATACTAAATTTAACACTTAGCTTTGGCAGTTAAAGCAAGGGGAAATCTAATGAATTGTTTTAATTGTTTAATTATTTAAAGAGAAGCACATTACTTTTTAACCTTAAATCATGGTTATTTAAATACACGTTGTATTATGTCTATAAAATTTGTCATTTGTTTTTAGAGGAGGGATCTTGCTCTGTTGCCCAGGCTGGAGCACAATGGCACGATCACAGCTTACCATAACTTCCACCTCTTGGGCTCAAGTGATCCTCCTGCCTCAGCCTCCCCAGTAGCTAAGACTAAGTTGTGAGCCACCATACCCAGCTAATACTTAAATTTTTTGTAGAGATGGGGTTTCACTATGTTGCCCAGGTTGATCTTGAACTCCTGGACTCAAGTGATCTCCTGCCTTGGCCTTCCACAGTGCTGGGATTACAGACGTGAGCCCATCACATCTGGCCCTTACAACTACTTTAGAGTAGGGACCATATGGATCCATGTTTGTCTCCATCTCACTTTTTAGCACAAGTGAACAAATGGTTGAATATAATTTCTTTTGAGGAAAGTAACTTCTTTTGGCACTGGAATCTAATAGAAAATTTGGCTTCCGGAATCTTATAAACAAAATACTGAGTAATGTAAGCTATAGATAAATCTTTTAGCCAATGTTTTATAAAGAAAACAAAACGGTTCTTTGTATAGCCCTTGCTTTTATTAAACCCACAGAAACTGCAGGGGGCAACTAGGAAATACAGGGTGGCATCTTGAACAAATCATGAGATTTTGAGTCAAATGGACCCAAGTCCAGTCCCATACCTGCTTCGGTTTCTGTGACGCTGGACAAGCTATATAACCTTGCTGAATTTTACAGATTTCCTCATTTGTAAAATAGGGCTAATAATAATTTTTTCAAAGGCATTTTGGTTTGTTTAAATGAAGTAATCCAGGTACTCACTAGTTTCTTTTGAGAGAAATTATTTTTCTTTTTAAATTTATTTTTATTTTTTTACTTTAAGTACCAGGATACATGTACAGGATATGCAGGTTTGTTGCATAGGTATACGTGTGCCATGGTGGTTTCCTGCACCCACCAACCCATCACCTAGGTTTTAAGCCCCACATGCATTAGCTAGCTATTTTTGCCCTGATGCTCTCCTTCCCCTCGACCCCCACCAACAGACCCAGTGTGTGGTGTTTCCCTCCCTGTGTCCATGTGTTCTCATTGTTCAACTCCCACTTACAAGTGAAAACGTGGTGTTTGGTTTTCTATGCTCTTGTGTTAGTTTCCTGAAGATGATGGCTTCCAGCTTGATCCATGTCCCTGCAGAGGAAATAATCTCATTCCTTTTTGTGGCTGCATAGTATTCCATGGTGTATATGTACCACATTTTCTTTATCCAGTCTATCATTAATGGACATTTGGGTTGGTTCCATGTCTTTGCTATTGTGAATAGTGCTGCATAAACATAATGTGTGCATGTATGTTTATAATAGAATGATTTACATTCCTTTGGATATATGCGCAGTAATGGAATTGCTGAGTCAGATGGTATTTCTGGTTCTAGATCCTTGAGTAATTGCTACACTGCATTCCACAATGGTTGAACTAATTTATACTCCCACTGGCAATATAAAAGCATTCCTATTTCTCCCCAGCTTTGCCAACATTTGTTTTTTCTTTACTTTTTAATAATCACCATTCTGACTGGGGTGAGATGGTACCCCATTGTGATTTTGATTTGCATTTCTCTAATGTTCGGTGATGTTAAGCTTATTTTCATGTTTGCTGGCCACATAAATGTCTTCCTTTGAGAAGTGTCTGTTCATATCCTTTGCATACTTTTTGATAGGGTTGTTTTTTTCTTGTAAATTTGTTTTAAGTTACTTGTAAATTCTGGATATTAGACCTTTAGATTGCAAAAACTTTATCCATTCTGTAGGTTGCCTGTTCACTCTGATGATAGTTTCTTTTGCTGTGCAGGAGCTCTTTAATTTAATTAGTTGCCATTTGTCGATTCTATCTTTTGTTGCAGTTGCTTTTGGTGATTTCATCATTAAATCTTTGCCCATGCCTAGGTCTTGAATGGTATCACCTAGGTTTTCTTCTAGGGTTTTTATGATTTGGGGTTTTACGTTTAAGTCTTTAATCCATCTTGAGTTAATTTTTGTATAAGGTATAAAGAAAGGGTCCAATTTCAGTTTTTTGTACATGGCTAGCCAGTTTTCCCAGCACCATTTATTAAATAGAGAATCCTTTCCCTATTGCTTGTTTTTGTCAGATTTGTCAAAGATCAGATGGTTGTAGATGTGTGGTCTTATTCTGAGGTCACTATTCTGTTCCACAGATCTATATGTCTGTTTTGATACCAGTACCATGCTGTTTTGGTTACTGTAGCCTTGTAGTATAGTTTGAAATTAGGCAGCATGATGTCACCAGCTTTATTCTTTTTGCCTAGATTGTCTTGGTTATGTGGGCTCTTTTATTGCTCCATGTGAATTTTAAAGTAGTTTTTTTCTAAGAGGAAACAATGTTCTGAACTGAGCATTGGCTTTTCAGTTATGCTGACTTTGGATTTTGCTGTTTGACCATGGGCAAAGCACTTAACACATCTGCTCTGGTTTGAATGTGTCCTTTAAAGGTCATATGTTAGAAATTTGATCCCCAATATGGAAGTGTTGAGAGGTGGGACTTTAAGATATGTTTAGGTCATGAGAGCTCTGCCCTCATGAATGGATTAATGTAGTTATTGTGGGACCGGGTTCATGGTAACAGGAGAAGTTTAGCCCCATCGTGTGTGTGCTTTAGCACCTGCACAGTATGCATGTTAATTCTCTTGGCAAGAATCTTGCCCTTAACTTGTTTGTTTACAGTACCAGCAGCATGTAGGGTAACATTGTAGACTCTTTCAGGTTTGCCATGGTAACATTTGTGAGGCATTCCTTTTTGAACAGTACCCATTCCCTTTATGTCTACAATATCACATTTCTCGTAGCTTCACACGTATGTGGCCAAAAAAACAACTCTTTTCTAAAAGCCCTGGAGAACTATCAGGTGCCTGTCTTACTAGATGACTGTTCCAGCTGAAAGACAACTAGTATACTTTAATACACTTTAAAGTGACTGCATAGTATTTCACTGGTGTGTCATGGTTTATGTCATCTTCGCCCTGTTGATGGGTACTCTGTAAGCCCTACATTTTTATTTGGAGAGGAAAGTTGAAATAATGCATTTGTACGATTGTTGGTTTGTTGTAGTTTTTTTTTTCTCTTTCAATTTTGTCAGTCCCTAATTCGTACATTTTGAAGCCCTATTCTTAGGATTATTAGGATATTTTGATGAATTGTCCCCTTTTTCATTATTAAATGTCTCTCTCTATTCCTGACAATGTCCTTTGTTCTAAAATCCGCTTTTTCTGATATTAATATAGGCAGCCACTCTTGCTATCTTTTCTGCCATTTTTAAGTCCTTTTATTTTTTAACAGATATGTGTCTAAAAAGTAGGTTTTGTGTAGAAAGGATGGAGGAGGGTTCTTTCCCTGATTTCATGTATTTCCTTCCATCCCCACACAAGAGAGTAGTCCTTAGCCAGAAACTTGATGAAACCCATCTTCAGCTCCCCCCGCCACCCTTCCTCTCCCCTCTTTCCCCCTCCTTCCCTTCCCTCCACTCCTCTTCTCTCTCTCCCCTCCACTCCTCTCCCCTGTTCCCTCTCCTCTCCTCCTTCTCCTTGTTCCTCCCCCTTTCCTCCTTCTCATTTCCCTCTTCGTTTTGGCAGGATCTCCCTCTGTTGCCCAGGCTGGAGTGTAGCAGCATGTTCTTGGCTCAGCGCAAACTGCTGGACTCAAGCAATCCTCCCACCTCAGCCTCCCGAGTAGTGGGGACTACAAGTACAGACCACCATATCCAGCTAATTTTTGCATATTTTGTAGAGCTGGGGTTTGCCCATGTTGCCCAGGCTGGTCTCAAGCTTCTGGGCTCAAGCGATCCATTTGTCTCAGCTTCCTAGAGTTTTGCTGTTACAGGTGTGAGCCTCCAAGCTGGGCCTCACTTTCTCGGTGGCCAGTTTCTCTGGTATTTTTCCCTGGAAATTCCAGCCACTTTGACCTGTGTACATTCTGTGATCTGTCCTTGACACTCAATGAGATAAATGGGGTCTGGTTTGACTACCTGCTCCTTCACAGGCTGGCTAGGAAACCTTCTCAATGTGATATACTTGGACTATTATAAAATTCAACTTATCTATTGCCTTTCTTTCCAGGATCACTATTCTGCCATGTCTGATCTGTGTCTTAATCGTGTTTCAAGCTGAGGCAGGGGGATCTCTTGAGGTTAGGAGTTTGATACCAGACTGGGCAACATAGTAGACTCTGTCTCTCCACAAATTAAAAAAAAAAAAAAAAATTTGGTCATGGTGGTATGTGACCGTAATTCCAGCTACTGGAGACGCTAAGGGGGTTGGATCATTTGAGCCCAGGAGTTTGAGGCTACAGTGAGCTATGATCTTACCACTGTACTTGAGCCTAGGTGACAAAGCCAGACTGTGTCTGTGAATGAATGAATGAATGAATACAGTTGTGTTTTCTTATTGCTTAGAGTCAAAGTATATGTGGTCCTTGTTACTCCATCTTAACTGGAAGTGTAATTTTGCTTTCATTCTTAAGTGATATATTTGGAGCATATAATCTAATTGAAAGCTTTTTTTTTTTTTAGCACTTGCAATGTGTATTTCTACTGTGTTCTGACATTTATTTTTTATGATATCAGTAGGAATTTATTTTGTTTTCTCTATGTTAATGTATAATTTTTCTCTGCTTTTTTTCAAGATTATTTCTTTATTTCAACTTTCTAGTAGTTTGACAGCGATGTGCCTGGTTGTATGTTTTTTGTATTTATCCTGGTTGGAGGTCAAATTTTTATTCGTTATTTCTCCAAACTTTTTTTTTGCCTTGTGTTCAAGACTAAAACTTTTTTCTTCATTTTTTGCTCCCAGTCATTCTTGTATTCCCATGATACATGTGGTAATCTGTTGCTGTGTCCTGCAGTTTATGATCTGTTTAAAACAAACAAACAAAAAAATAGATTTTCTGTTTGTCAGATTGGATAATTTCTACCGATCTATGTTCATGTTTACTAACTTTTCCTTCTGTCATATCCAATCTGCTATTTAGCCCATTCAGTGATATTCAAAAATACTTCAGGCTGGGCATGGTGGCTCATGCCTGTAATCCCAGCACTTTGCGGGGCCAAGGTGGGTGGGTCACAAGGTCAAGAGTTAGACACCAGCCTGGCCAACATGGTGAAAGGCCATCTCTATTAAAAATACAAAAATTGCTTCCGCCACGGTCGCCATTGGAGAGTAGCGGCCATGGCTCTTCGGTATCCTATGGCTGTGGGCCTCAACAAGGGCCACAAGGTAACCAAGAACGTGAGCAAGCCCAGCACAGCCGCCGCCGCGGGCGTCTGACCAAACACACCAAGTTCGTGTGGGACATGATCCGGGAGGTGTGTGGCTTTGACCCGTATGAGCGGTTTGCCGTGGAGTTGCTGAAGGTCTCCAAGGACAAACGTGCTCTCAAGTTCATCAAGAAAAGGGTAGGAACACACATCCGGGCCAAGAGGAAGTGGGAGGAGCTGAGCAATGTCCTGGCCGCCATGAGGAAAACTGCTGCCAAGAAAGACTGAGCCCCCTCCCCTGCTGTCTCCCTGAAATAAAAAACAGCTGCACCCAAGCCCTGGCTCTGCTGCTGCCCTGGGGTAGGGGAGGTCCTTCAAGCATCTGTTTGGTGCCCAAGCCCTGGCCCACCCACCCACCCTTCCTGGGGCAGCAGGCAAGGAGGCCCCATACTGGAAATGACTTTAATGATTAAATAGTTCCTATGCCACACTGAAAACAACAACAGCAACAACAACAAAAATTAGCTGGGCATGGTGGCGGGAACCTGTAATCCCAGCTACTCAGTAGGCTGAGGCAGGAGAATCCTTTGAACCTAGGAGGCAGAAGATGCAGTGAGCCAAGATCATGCCACTGCACTCCAGCCTGGGGGACAGGGTGAGACTCTGTCTCAGAAAAAAAAAAAATTCAGATACTGTATTTTCTATTTCTAAATTTTCCATTGCTTTGAAAAAATAATTTCTATTTCTCTGGTGTGATTTCCTATCTGTTTAATCATTGCCAGCATTTTTTTCAAATTAATAAATTTTATTTTTGATGTTTATGTTCATTTTATCTCTTTTTGATTGAGGTTTAATGAATAGTTTTAAATTTTTGTTAAGTAACTTATTAGGTCCTTCTGTACTCTGGCCCTCCTTTCTGTGTTACTGTTGTTCACATCAACTTTTTAAATGACTGATTTGGTGCTCCTGCTTTCTCCAGTGTATTTTCTGTTATGGCGTTTGTGTTTGTTTGTTTGTTTTCGGGCAGGGTCTTACTCTATCACCCAGGCTGGAGTGCAGGGGTGTGATCACAGCCTCTATCTCCTGGACTCAGGTGATCCTCCCACCTCAGCCTCCCGAGTAGCTGGGATTACAGGTGTGCACCACCACACCTGGCTAATTTTTGTATTTTTAGTAGAGGTGGGGTTTCGCCATATTGCCCAGGCTGGTCTTGAACTCCTGAGTTCAAGTGATCCACCTGCATCGGCCTCCCAAAGTGTTAGGATCACAGGTGTGGGCCCACTCTTGGCCTGTTAGAGTTTCTGGAACACATTCTGCTAGATTCCTTCACCAGCCCTTTCTCACATCTGCTTTAATAGGCATGAGTGCTACTTCATCAAAAAGAAAGATGAGAGCAAGCTTAGAATTAGCAGTGTTGAATGAAATGAAATGAGAATAGGAACAATAAGATAATGTGTAACAAATCATGTTGAGTGATGAGTATGGGCTGGCAGCATCTCTAGTAAACTGGAGCTGCTTTCTGGTACTTACATCCCATGTCCACACCAGCAGTAAAACCTGTCACTTTAAGCCTTTGAAATATACTGAGAATCAGAATCTGGTTACTTCTTACCTATCTTCTCTGCCATCACCTTGTTCCAATCCACCACTCTCATAGTTTGAACTATTGCAGTGGTGTTCTTCCTTTTTTTTTTTTTTTTTTTTTACCAAGCAGCTAGAGATAGTCTTTTAACACACAAATTAGATGATGTTATTTCTTTGCACACAACTCATCTATGTCATGGCAAAAAAGGCTATATATGATATGGTTCTCTATCTTTCTGGTTTTATCTTCTAGTGCTATCACCTATCAATACTCTGCTTCAGCCACATTGACTCCTTTTTTAAAACGTTTTTAAAATATTAATAACTTTGTTCGTTTCTCTTTTTACTTGGGCTGGCATAATAAAATACAACTGCAATATATTTTTTTTTTAAGTTCCAAGTATATTCCTGTCTTACAGCTTTTGCACTTATTGTGCCCTCTGTTGTGTATGCTTTCCAACCTCAATACTTACATGCTGTCTTCCTCATTTTTTTCAATCTTGCTCAAATATCATCAGAGAATTTCCCTGAAATTCTCCACATATAAAATAACATCTTTGTCTAGGCTTTTCATTTTCTATCCCCCTTTTCTTAATGTTTTATATGCATATGTATGTATTCACATGTGTGTACATTTTTATTTAATGGTTTCACTCTATCTGTTAAAGAAGAACCCTTTTTGTTTTATTTCTGCATCCCCAGGGCCTAGAACAATGCTCAAATACTTCTTGAATGCATGACTGAAAAAACTGGATAAATATTTGTGTTTGTAAGGGAAATCAATGGGCATATAACAACATTAGTACTCTGGAGAAGAGAAGTGTGTAGTAGTTAGGTGGGGTGTCTTCTGGAGAGGAAAAGATATTGGAGTGGACATGTTGAGGCTAAAGATTGGTGGGTAGATTACTTGGGCAGATAGTAATACATGACGTCAGAAGGCTTTCTGGATTATTGATCTCTCTTCGAATCCACCAAGGGCAATTATTTTTCTCTTCATTTGACCCCATGCTATATGATTAACTTTCTTTTTCTGTTTCTTCTTCTTCCTTTTTTTTTTTTTCCCCTCTCATTTTTTTGGCTTTAGAAGGAACAAGCTTTGTTTTACCCTTTCTTGGCTCTCTGGTTTATTGTCATAGCTAGTCCTTTCCTGCCAGCTTGATTGTCTTCCCTCTAGTGGCTGGCCCTCATTTCCCAGGCTTCTTTTTTGTCAGAAAGGGTTTTGTATGTGTGCACTTTATACCTGAATGGTAAGAGAGGACTTGTCAAACTCACAGTTGGTGTGACTACTGGTTGCCACTTGACATGGAGAATGACACCTAGAAGTCTGAATTTGCAGCCGTGGAGTCCCTTCAAGAAACTCATAGTAGAGGTTGTACTTTATCAATGAGAAATAACCACATCTGTGAACCTTTAGTATTTATAATATTAAAATGTATTCTTTCACTAAACTGTATTTCTCCCTCATACTGTTCATCCTATCATATTACTGATCCTTTTAATGTGATAAATAAGATAATGTAGAAAACACCAGGATTTTCAGGAGTAGTGGATAATAATGAACAGGTTTATTATTTCATTAGTTTGTTGTGTGCATCACGTCATTTATCTCCCTCCCCTGTTTTGACACCTGCAGTGGCTCCCTGATACCTACTAAATAAAATGATTTAACCAGCATCTAAGGCATTTCAGAATATGCCCCAACCTACCTTTTAAAATCTTATTTCTTAGCTCCCTCACAAGTTTTCTCTACTCTACTCCACTGGTTTTTAAACAGGTTTTTTTCTTTGGAGCCTCTTAGGCATTCCCTTGGAAAGGTAGGGATCAAGTAACCAGATCCCTGTACCCAACCTTTAGGCTTTAATCTCTTTTGCATGTTTTGCTTTCTTTCAAATAGGGTTCTGTAACTAAAAGAGGTTTGTAGTTACTCCATTTGTCTGTTCAGATGATTAGTCTGTATGTCTTTCAGTCTGTCTCTATCTCTTTCTCTTGTTCACATACTCCCTAGAGCCTTATACTTAAACATTTTATTGTGGCTTCACTTTTCTCTGTAGTGCCTTCTGCCAGGAATGCTAATGTCTCCAGTTGATCATTCATATCATTTTGCTGGTTAGCTGGACCAGTGTGACAGTTTTAAACAACTTTATCTTTATTTCTAATGAATTTCCAGGCTGGACGCAGTGGCTCATGCCTGTAATTCCAACACTTTGGGAGATCGAGGTAGGTGGATCACTTGAGGTCAGCAGTTCGAGACCAATCTGGTCAACATGGTGAAAACCTGTCTCTACTTTAAAAAAAAAAAAAATTAGCCGTGCACGGTGGTGGGTGCCTGTAATCCCAGCTACTCAAGAGACTGAGGCGCAGAGTGCAGTGAGCCAAGATCGCACCACTGCACTCTAGCCTGGGCGACAGAGCAAGACTCTGTCTCAAAAAGCAAAGAATTTCCAATAAGCTGGGAATTAAGTGTTTAGCATGATACAAATGTTTAGAGATTAGTGTATGTTTCATTACCTTATAACATTGTATAAATGATGAAGAAAGATTTTTACAAATGTTAGAACTGTAAATTCTTGAATTGGGTCATAATTTTTTCAGTGAAGGTGTGAAGTTTAAATTTAGTGGGAGAGAGGCTGGGTGCAGTGCCTTATTCCTGTAATCCTAGCACTTTGGGGGGCCGAGGTTGGCAGATATCAAGGTCAGGAGATTGAGACCATCCTGGCTAATGTGGTGAAACCCTGTCTCTACTAAAAATACAAAAAATTAGCCAGGTGTGATGGCATGCGCCTGTAGTCCCAGCTACTCAGGAGGCTGAGGCAGGAGAATTGCTTGAACCCAGCAGGCGGAGGTTGCAACGAAGCCAAGATCACACCACTGCAATCCAGCCTGGTGGACAGAGCAAGACTCCATCTCAAAAAAAAAAAAAAAAAAGTTTAGTGGGATAGAGTGTTGAAGCATACATAGGGTTTTACTTGTAGGATTTTTTTTTGTGTTGTTTGTTTTGAGGTTTTGTTTTTGTTTTTTAATAATATAAGCTGTATATGCAGCCAAGATAGATTACATTATACATATTTTTTTCTTCCACCTTTATCATCAAATACTGAGTTCTCTGATGATGCTTTGCTTCACACTAGAGATTTTGTTTTTTAACTTATAATGCAGATAAGAAGTATAATTTGTAATGACAGTTCTCATTTCTGGATACTTTGAAAGCTTCAGTTTTCATGTCTTAGTAATAGGATGTTAATGATGTGATATTGTTTTATATTTAACATTTTTCACTATAGAATGTTAATATGGAAATGTTGCTTAGCAGTCTGCAAAGGACTTTTGCTAGTGGAAAACATTCAATCATTTTACTTAGAAAACCTGTAACTAAATCACTGGGGATGATTTTGCCCCCTAGGGTCATTTTGGTAATGTCTGGAGACATTTTTGGTTGTCACAACCTGGTGGCAGTTGGGGAGGTGGGGGAGGCACTAGTGGCATTCAGTGGGTCGAGGTCAGAGTTGTCGCTAAACATCTTGCTACTAAATAAATAACCTTCTGGTCCAAAATGTCAGCAATACAAAGATTCAGAAACCCTGAACCAATCTCTCACGTTACCTAAAAAAATACTTCACTTAGAAATATTTTAATTTTTTTGTACAGACATATTGATTTAGTCAGCCATTATCCTAACGTTCCTTAAAAAGATTTTTTGAAGGGACAAAATAAAGACTTTCTACTTTAGAAAAGAGCAGATCTTTAAAAAAAATAATTGTTTTTCTTAAAGGTTTAATTGTGAAATAGCTTTCTTTCTTTTTTGATTTTTCTTTCTTTCTCTTTCTCTTTCTCTTTTTTTCTCTCTCTCTCTTTCTCCCTCCCCTCCCTTCCTTTTGCTTTTCTTTGTCTATCTGAATCATTGGGATGAACTGAAAATTAGATCTTAGTAAATAATTCTGCCAGCAGTGGAACTCTAAGGTTCTGATATCAGCTTAAGGTGGCCCAGCCTTACTTCAGAGTCCCCATCTAACAGATCGGTCATCTTGTTGGATGAATTGCTTCCTCCTCAGGATTAATTAAGAAAATGTTAATACTTTTCTTCTTCTCCTTGCTTCCTTGATCCATAAACACAGTGTTAACAGCTTTTCTACCTGTGTATCAACAATATATCAGTGTAGATACCTTCTGAATCCTTCTATACCATTCTCCATGCTCGTCCAAAGAACACATAAACAGTAGTTTTGGGGGCATTGTTTTTCACAGAATTCTCTGAGACATACTTTCTTCACTTTTGCTGTATAACTTTCCCTGGCTCACTGATAGAGGGCTTGACTTTTTAATAGCTGTAATTATAGTCTATAGAATAGACAGAGTGGGTGTTATGAAATTTACTGAACTGTTGGCTTAGATAGTCAACCATTTTCTGTTTTTTAAAACCACTTTAAACAATATTGCAAATATATATATACTTTTCTGCTGAATTTTTATCTACCAATAAAATTGGTTTAATAATGTTTAGTACCAAGAAGGATTAATAAGGATAACCACAAACTATTTAGTTGAGCTTCAGTTTTTTCTGGAATTTGTATTTGACCAACAGGTCCTTTCACCACACAGCTTTGAAGATAATGTAATTAGTGTTCAACCTGACCTGTTTTTTTCTTGTTTAAAAGAGGCAAGCAAATATTTTTTTAGCTAAAATGACAATATAACAGAAAACCTGTAGTTCCACAGGATGTAAAAAGAAAGACTTAGAAATTATATTGGTAAATATGTTATTTTAAGAAATATTAGTTAAAATTTCAAAAGCAGATCATTCTAGGCAACAGCAAAACAATTGTTAATTGCTTTATTGATACAAGGATCCTAATGCTGTCTGAAAACTTTTAAGAAGGTGTCAAATTCAGAATGTACTTTTTACTGTTGGTAATGTCTGTTTATCTGATGATTCATACTGAGTAAAAGAATAAATACTGAGTAAATATTATAGATTCATTGATCTGCAAGGCAGATGGTGTAAAAATAGCTTGGATACATGGATTCTATCCTAGTTATGCTGCTGTTGACTCATACAAATATGCCAAATTTTCACCTCCTGAGAGCTCTTTTCCTTTCCTTGTTGTAAAATTGATCATTTCTAAAGTTTTTTTGGTTATAAAAAGTTTTGATTTATTTTCTTGCACATTGTTTTGAAGAAATGGATGATAAAATCATATACTTATTTAATAACATTGTCTGCAGATTTCCATTTCCCTGACTCAGTGCAGAGTAAATCAACAACTTTGAAAAGCTAGTTGGGAATTGGGGATGATATATAGCTTTTCATGAGTTTTTAGGTGCTTAACCAATATTTGGTATGAGATTTGCTCAGGGGTGTGTGTGTGTGAATTCATCAAACAATTATTTTCTATTGTAGATATTTTACAAAGAATCACTTATTCCTGGGATTGTTCCCCAAAAGACATCTGAAACCTTAATTTGCATATCTAAGTGGCAAAGCTTTAAACCTAACTTATCCAGTAGTTTAACATAAAATCATACTGAAACACTTATTGACACATTTAAGTATGCTATGTAAGTTCAGAATATGAATTACTAGTACTGAGCCATGTTGTGTTAAGTTTTTGTTGTTGGATTTTCTTATGTTAAGGAAACATTATCCTAGATGCTATTTTTCTAGATATATAGAAAGGGAAATAGTGGATGTTTTTATTATGTTGAATGAATCTGTGCCTTGAAGCTATTATTCTTAAGAAACATTTTTATGACAGTTTAGCTTTTTCAACTGCTTTCATTGTGTTGTGTCTTTTAGAAGTCTGTAGAGGGTATTTTTAATATCTTAACAGTATAATTTTTGAGCTATGTTTCTGTCACGTGTTGTTTCTCATCACTATATGGATAGAGTTAGTAATATGGTAACAATACCTCTGTGCTCCCTTACCACAAAATTCTTACTTTAATTCTTATTTATTAGTTGAATTATTTATTACATTAATTTAATTCTTATTTTATTGTTTTCTTTGATGTTATTTTATGCAACAGAGTTTATTTTCATAATTTTGTCTTATAATTCTTTACAATGATTGTTGAAGGAGTATGTTTAGTGAAAACAAAGGTGGAAACAATTATTCTTCCCCACTATTAGTAATAATGAAGTTGAGTTTTAAGTCATATACTTTTTTTTATTTGGGTACTGAATATCAGTTTTTGTGAAATGAATATTGCAACCTAGACAGTTGAAGGAAGAACTATTTCTTATATAATCTTATAAATCAGGGTGTAGGAAAATAAAAAGTTTATTTTGTAGATTAAAGCTCACCCTATGTTACATTAAATTTTAATAGCATTGATATTCTGCTTGCTTTATGAAACCTTTTATTACAAACAGTTATGAATATGAACATCTCATTTGACTACTGATGAACAGAGGGAAAAATCTAAATTAAAACTTTAAATACCACTATTTAATTACCCAAATGGCTTTGACTGTGTTAAAGAGTGCCTGGGATTATTCTGTTTTTCAATTTGTTTTAATGCTTCCTTGGTAAAAGCTGATGGATTCCCAGGCCCATTGCTGTCACTGATGAACTATATAAAGATAAATGACATTATGGTAAATTCCACTTAATGACACATTTTTAATTTTCAGAACACAGACATTTTCAGGCTAGTGAATGAAGGCTAATTACCTCAAGATCAGAACAAAATAACTCCTCATTTCGAAAGATAATAGAAAAGAAATGTTGCAGATTAATGATGCTATTTATCTTAAAAGGAAAAAAATTTTATCTTTATCCAGATAGCATAGCTCCCTGAGGAGCATGGTTATAAAATGAATCTGAAGTCGCAACTTAATAGGTTATTAAAATTGTGAGTGCAGGCTCTCCTGCTTTAGTCTTTCCATAAATTTAAATTGAAGGTCTGCTTTATTCAAAAAGGAGCAGCTTGTTTATGAGGCCAGTGGGAGCAACATTCGTTACTGACAAAAGATGCACTTAACCTCATTCTAATATCTTGTTTTTTTATTTCTCTGAATGAATCTCACCTATTTGAAAAGTATTTTGAAATTTTGTTTCCACTCTTAATTAATACTTAAGTGGAAAGGCCATATTTAGACTTGTTTAAGGTTAAAATAAAAATGAATGCTGTAAATAAAAGCTGTAAAGCCTTTACTGCACACATAGAAATCAATTTGTAATCTGATTTAATTGTGTGTGTCTATATTTTTAAACATTTTAATTTTGTTATATAAGAGAAAAATATCTTGGCCTATAGGGGTTTGATTTTGTGATCACAGTTGGAATTTATGTAGGAATTGTTCAATAAATCATTATTCACAGTTAAAGGATTAGCAATAATCCTTTTGCTACACTCCCACACAAGTAACAAAGTAGTGACTCAGAGAATATTACTTGATCATACAGAGACTTTAAGCTTCCTGACATCCTAAACTCCCTTCTTTTGCTCTAGGTAATAGAACTGTTACTTCTTTACTAACGAGGTCATATATATAGCATTTTCTGTAATTTTCATTCTTGTCTTTTACAAAGTACATGAATTGCCTGTATATGGATATTTCTGAACCACAGAAAAATGTTTGTGACTATGAAAGGAAATAATTGTTTCTTGCATCTGATAGAAATTTCATTATTGTGAGATATTATTTTATTTATACCTTTCCAATTTTATTTGCTCTAAATGGTTAGAAAACATATGTTTATCTTGGTGGGGCATGGTGGCAATCCCAGCACTTTGGGAGGCCCAGGTGGGCAGATCACCTGAGGTCAGGAGTTCGAGACCAGCCTGACCAACATGGTGAAACCCCATCTCTACTAAAAATACAAAATTAGCCTGGCGTGGTAGCACGTGCCTGTAATCCCAGCTACTTGGGAGGCTGAGGCGGGAGAATTGCTTGAACCTGGTAAGTGGAGGTTGTAGTGAGCTGAGATCGCACCATTGCACTCCAGCCTGGGCAACAAGAGCGAAACTCTGCCTGCCCCCCAAAAATAAATAAACAGACAGACAGACAGACATGTTTATTTTATAGGGAGAACATTATCTCATTGCCCATGGCATAATTTTGACATAAAATTTTCTGTTAAGACATTTCTTAGGCCAGAAACAGAAGTGTTTGTAATTTTAATTGTAGTAAGTCTTTGATTTTATGTTAACTGTTATGAAAGCCTTAAAATGTTCTTAAGTAGTTTTGACTCTGTAGGTTAAGTATAATTTCTAATAAAATAATAATTATTAAATTTGAAATCAGATATTCATATTTACTAAAAACTGTAGGAAAATATTATAAAGTGCACTTTAACCTCTATCTCACTTTTCTTAATATTTTTACAAGGCTCCCTTTATTCTTGATTTGTTACAGGTGTATCTGTCTTATAGTGACTTAAGGAGAGAAGCTGATGAGAATTCTGAAGGTTGTGGTTTATAGTTAGAATCCTTCAGTGAAAACAAAGATGAATATTTTTCTTAATACTAAAATAATTTGCTTATATAATTACCTTATTTCTAATTCTTAATAACACTATCTGTGGAAATAAAATGTTTCATGCATACAAGAGAAATTTCAGTAATTATCATTTGTATCCACTAAATTCATTTTTAAATGTGGCAAAGCAATGTGTGCTCTAAGCTTATATGTTATTTCACAATAATTTTTGGAAATTTTCTGTTTTAGATAATGTGAGTCATTTAAAAATTATAAAAACTTTAGGAACTCAAGCATTCTTCTTCAATCAGTGGAAGAACTATTTAGCATTATATACAAAGGTAAGACCTATAGTATTTTGGCACCTTATAAAACTCCCTTTTCCCCCATATATGATTAACATGGATACTTAGAATGTATGTAGTACATGTTTTCCACATGGTTATTAGCCTTTAGCTAAAAAAAAAAAAAAAAACCTTGTAATTATTGTTAGAATAATATACACAAAAATGTTCTAGAGCATTAATAATACAGTGTCCATGCTCCTAATTTTTCCCTATTATTGCTATTTATTTTAAATTTCCAACAGTGTCTTCTACTTAACCTTCATATGTGAAGATGAGTTTATTCTAAAGACATATACACAAAACATAGAGAAAATGTCAGGGATTGTGAGGGTTATATTTTAGAGTCAGAGGTAATCCTACTCTGGGTATGAATATAAATCATTTTTTTAAATGTGCCAGTTTTCTCTTTAGTAATGATGATCTTGAATGAATATTCTGTTTGGAAATTCTCTGCTTACGGCCTATCAGTAGTTATTCCTTTGATATGTACTTTGAAAATTCTATTTTAAAGCATGTCATTAATTCTTTAGACTTAAATCATCTTCTAGTTCTTTTTGCCAGACTCTGATATTATAATTTAGCAGTAGCCTATGAAAATCATATGGAAAAGAGACAAATTTAAGGCGGTTAAATTCCTAATTATGGATTCATAACGAGAATCACAAGCTATTTACTGTTATACCTCCCTCACAGTTCTGGAATTTTGTTTTGATTGTCAAGTAATAGATGGATCTAAGTATAAAGATTCTTGAAAGGGCAAAAAAAAATCTTTGTAGATTTAAATCCTCAAATCCAACTACAATTAAATAATAAGGCCTTATCAGAAGTTACAAAGCATAGTAAAGTGCTTTGTCTTTCCACTTTATTCCTAACTCCCCAAGTTAACTATTTTGGGTTCATGGTTAGGGCATACAATCAGGAATGAAGATCTAGGTTTTAATTTTAGTACTGGCTCTAGTTTTCATGATGTATATAAATGTTTTCCCCCTCTGTGTCTATTTTCTTACCTGTAAAACTTAGGGGTTTAAACGCATTCAAATTGTATCCTGGGCTGGGCATGGTGGCTCACGCCTGTAATCCTTCAGCACTTTGGGAGGCCAAGGCAGGTGGGTCACTTGAGGTCAGGAGTTCAAGACCAGGCTGGCCAACATGATGAAACTCCGTCTCTACTAAAAATACAACGATTAGCTGGGCATGGTGGTGTGCACCTGTAGTCCCAGCTACTTACGAGGCTGAGGCAGGAGAATTGCTTGAACCTGGGAGATGGAAGTTGGCAGTGAGCTAAAATCGTGCCACTGCACTCCAGCTTGGGTGACAGAGCAAGATTCCATCTCAAAAATAAAAATAAAAAAATTGTATCCTGTAGAGCTTTAGGGATGGAAAAGTAGATATTAGGGAGGGGAGGGTCTAGTGAGCCACTCTGTAACTCTACAGTCTTTTTTACTCCTTCCCTGCTTAACTAGATCAACACTTTTTTTTTTTTTTTTTTTGAGACTTGGATTCTCATATTAACCAGGGAGGCAGAGGTTGCAGTGAGCTGAGATTGTGCCACTGTACTCTAGCCTGACAACAGAGCGAGACTCCATCTCAAAAAAAAGAAAGAAAGAAAGAAAAAAAAGAATGGGGTTCTGTTTAAGGTTTGATTGAGAAAAATGGTCTTCTTTAAAAATGAAAACTAAAAACAAACAGAAAACAAAAGTTTTAAAACCACTTCTGGCACAGGCCAGGAATTGGCAAACTATGGCCCACAGGCCAACTCTGGCCCAACACCCATTTTTTTTTTGTAATGAATGTTTCTTTGGACAAAGCCACGCTTATTCATGTACATATTGTCCATTCTGCAACACAGTAGTTGTGACAGAGACTGTATGACACGCAGAGGTCAAAATATTTATGTAGCACTTTACCAAAAATGTTTGCCAGCTACTGCACTAGGCATTCACTAACTACTCATATACATGAAAATTAAATCCTTGAGATGGCTTAACTTCTGATATATGCAGCTCTCTTTCTTAGACTGCACACTAATTCATAGCTATTTCTTTTTGTTTTAATGCATTATTAAGTATTAATCTTCAGGAAACTATGTTTAACCATCTAGCCTCTATTTCCTTGCACTCTTTTTTTTTTTTTGAGATTGAGTTTTGCTCTTGTTGCCCAGGCTGGACTGCATGGTATGATCTCTGCTCACTCCACCTCCGATTCTCCTACGTCAGCCTCTAAAGTAGCTGGGATTACAGGCATGGGCCACCACACCCAGCTAATTCTGTTTTTAGTATAGACGAGGTTTTTCCATGTTGGTTCCTAGCACTCTTCTAAGAATTATTTTGTGCTTATTATTTTTCCTAAGGGATATAAAAATAAATATATAGGAAATGTTTCATAGCCCCTAGCCAGTTGGATAGACAAAATTAATGCATTTGAAATGAGTATAGGACATTCTAAGACATAATATAATACATTTTTTTCAGTCATGTGAGTCTAAAAGTTTAAATCACATAAGTCTAAAAGTAAGTTTATTAGGAGTTCAGAGAAAATCAGTGTGGCTGAAATAGTCTGTTTAGGTTTTCTTATCTTATTTTTTTATGAAATGTAACTTGAACTGGACTCTGAAGGGTAGGCAGAATTTGAATAGATACCAAGATCAGGGCATTTCTTGGGTGAGGAAGGTTTAGAGAAGGAAATTAAATTATGGGTGGTGAAGATTATTGGGCCCATGGGAGCAGTGAAAATGAGGCATGGTATTAATAAGGAAGAAAGAGATGATTATCAGATGATAGAGTTTGATGTGGAAGATACTTGTAAATCATGTTACGTTTCTGAGTAAGGAAGTAATGGAACATACATACAAGTAATCAGTGAGACTTGTTAGCTATTATTCAGCACTGTGCTCAGTGCTTCAGAAGCTATGTAGGATATACATTATGATCATGTGTTTTCAGGGAGCTTATATTCTGATTAGACTGTTAATATTGGTGGTCAGTTATAAAATGGAAGGGCATCACGTGATAGTGCCAAATGTGAGTGATTGAGAGATAGTACTATGAGAGTTTGAAGGAGGGAGAAATTACTGAGAGCTGTTGGAGTTATGAAAAGTTTCTTGTAGGGCTAGCATTTTTGCTGGGCCTTGAGGGATAAGGAAGACTCGTGTAGGTATAGTTTATATAGGTAGAGGGAAGGGTATTGTGGGCAGGGATAATGAAGTGAGCAAAGGTATGGAGGTAAAACATTGTTTTATATGAAGAACAATGAGAAGTCTGACTTAAGTTCAAAATTGTTTAAAAGATATAGTGATAAAGCTTGAAAATAAGGAATTCTGGTGGCAGTTTTATGAAGACCAAATGCAAGTCGGGTAAGTTGGATTTCTTTGTTCTCTTGAACTTTTCCCAAAATTTTTCCCCACCCAAGTAATAGAATTGTCCCTTCAAGCAGAATATTGCTAAATAACCTCCATGTATAAAAGAGAAACACAGAGTTGCCTTAGTCGATTTAGGCTGAATGTAGTGCTTACCAGGTTCCACCAGTGTAGCCACAGAGGCAAATCAGTGGCACCCTTACTGCCCTAAGGAACAGTTTGAAGAATTTTGCACTAAGCCTTAAGAAGCTGTTAAAAGTTCTAGGCAGGCCTAGTGAAATAAGACAATGTGATTAATCCACTGGTATGCAGGATAAAGTGGGAGGAAACATGGGATAAAAAAACGATTATAGTATTCGAGATTTAAGGACCTAAGTAAGGATGGTGGTAATAAGAACAGAAAAGTAGAAAGAAGAATGGCCTTTCAAAGGGAAATGATGCATAATGTGGCAGCTATTATAAATGACATCACCATGGTTAAATATTTGAATAAACAATAGCTAAGGATAATCATTTAGAACACTGGAAATACAGAAAATATTAATAGCAAAGAATATATAAGCAGGCAAGGATAATATGTAGAGACAAAGTGTGGAGCATTTTGAGACAGGAATAGTCAATATTGAATTCCAGAGACCATGGAACCTAATTTTGAATTGAGGCGTCAGTTTGTGAGTGCACAGTTTCTAAAAATATGGAAATATGGTTTCTGTGAATTGAGCATGGTAGTGAGTAACTAGATTAAGGTGAGTAATAGTGGAATAGAGAAAGTAAACTCAAGAAAAAGTAAAAGAACGATGGGCTCCATTGATTAATTGAATACAGGGAATGAATGGGAGGAAAATGAAATACGAGTACTAAAAATGATCTTAGTGGATTTTAAAAATTTGTTTTCTTGTAAACTAAAGGTATAGAAACTTGTCCAATGTATAAATGTGAAACCAGTAGTTACTCATTTACTCAAATATGTTGTGTTCGCTCTATGTAAGATGTTGTAATAAGTTCTATGAAAGATTCATTTTCAGTAGCAAAACGACCTTAGAATAAACTTGATAGCAAATATATAGAGTCTGTGAAAAATATTATAAAAAGGAGCAAAGTGATATTAAAGGAGAGTTGATCAGATGGAAGAGCATACGTTTTAACTGGATGAAGAGACATTGTTATTAAGATGCCAACTTTCCATGAAATGATCAATGTCAGCCTTGGAGGATTGTTTTATGGCTTGACATAATGATCTTAATATTCGTCTGAAAAATTATTTGGAGTTTGGTATAGAAATTTTTTTAAAAAAAGCAAATGGTGATGTGTCCTGCCAGATATTAAATTTGACGATAAGCTTATAGCAGTTAAGATAACAGAACAGGCCAAGGAATAAACAGACCAGAATAACAGAGTATGTGTGTGTGCCCATAAAGAAGTATAGAATGTAGTACATTATACAGGTGAACTTTTTAATTTGGGGAAAGGATGGATTAGTTAATAAGTGATATTGGAGAAAAGTTACATTTCTGCTCCATAGTATACATCAAAAGAAATTCTAGATAGTCTTAAATTTGCTGTTAAGATTAAATGAAACTATAAAATACTAGAGGGAAATGTAAGTGAATGATTTTGTATTTCAAGAAGACTTCCTAAGTATGCCATAAAAACTCAGAAAAATTAGTTACGAATATGACAAGAGTTTTCAAGAAACTGGTAGGATTTAACCACATCTGCATAAACACCTTTGAATGTGAACGATCATTAAAAACAAAATTGAGAGGAAAATGCAAAAACCCCACAACTTATGTGAGTAATAAAAGGGCTTTTAGTTTAATTGTATAAAACAGTCTTAATCTAATACATGAAATAGTCTTAGAAACCAGTAAGGAAACGCTGTAGTGGGGAATGTGGGCCAGGCATATGAACTAGTGGTTCCAAAAAGAAGGAACATAAGGAAAATGTTTACTGTTGCTATTAATAAAAATCTAAGTGCCATTTAAATTTGTAAAGATGGCAGATCATGATGGAATGAGCATTCATATATGTATATATATGGCTGTGAGTTTTAGTGACTCTTTATTGCTAAAAGGCAGTTGGGCCATAGTTACCAAAAGTCTTAAATGTGGCTTCTCTGGGCACACTACCTATGGAGTAGCCCTGCTACACAAGGAGCAGTTAAAAAAAAAAAAAAAGGCTTCATTGGAACAGATACTTGTACTTGAATGTTTATAGTAGGATTATTCACAGTAGCCAAAAGGTGGAAACAGCCCTAGTGTCTATTAAGAGATGAATGGAAAACTGTAATGTGGTATCTACATACAATGGAATGTTACTCATCCATTAAATGTAATGAAAATCTGATATATGGTACAACATGGATAAACCTTGAAAACATTGTGTTAAGTGCAATAAGTCTGACATAAAGGGACAAGTATTGTATGAGCCCACATAAATGAAATACCTTGAATAGGCAAATTAATAGGTAAAGAAATATATTAAAGTTTACTGGGGGTTGGGTGGGAGAAAGAAATTGGGGGACATTACTTAAAGGATACAATTTCTCCTTGGTGGTGATAAAAGTGTTTTGAAAATAGTGAATACGGTTGTACAACATAGTGAGTATAATTAATGATACTGAGTTGTACATTTTTAAATGGTTAAAATGACAAATCTTACGTTTTATATGTTTACCACAGTAAAAGAGAAAAATGACAAAAAATAATGTAGTGTTTCATTTATAGGAATTTGTTCTAAGGAATAATAGAGTGTAAGGTCTTTATTACAGAGTTAGAAACAACCCAGATGTTTAATAATAGTGGACTCTTTGGCTTGGTATAGTCTATAACCATCAACCATGATTCAACAAATATTTAATAGAATATTACAATTTAGGCTGGATGTGGTGGCTTAAGCCTGTAATCCCAGCACTTTGGGAAGCTAAGGCAGGCGGATCACAAGGTCAGGAGATCGAGACCATCCTGGCCAACATGGTGAAACCCCATCTGTACTAAAATACAAAAAATTAGCTGGGTGTTGTGGCGCGCATCTGTAGTCTCAGCTATGCAGGAGGCTGAGTTAGGGGAATCGGTTGAACCCAGGAGGTAGAGATTGCAGTGAGCTGAGATCGAGAATATTATGATTTAATAAGTGAAAATATAGGTAGTAAAACAGTATGTACCCATTTTTTCATTAAAATATTATGTATAAAAAAGACACTGTCTATTATTAAAAATTGAAGTGGTCATCTTTGGATGATAGGATTATGGAGGTTTATCAAATGCTTATATATACCCTGAAAGTGTAAAACTAAGGTTCTGGTTCTTTTTTATTTTTATTCTTTTAAGGTAAAAAGTGATTTTTCTTTATTTAAATATTAATAAAGGGGTCACAAACAATATATTAATTTTTCAAAAGGAAAGAAACTTTTTATAATTGATTACCACATGCCAGAGTTTGAGATACTCTTAAGAATTCAGGTTAAACTTACAAAATAATTTTTAATACAGAAATCAATGAAAAATTATCCAAAGACATTAGTTCTATGTATCGGTAACAAAAGCCTTAAAATGTACAATTTTTAAAAATCATTGTGGCAACTATCTTCTTCCCCTCTCTAAGATTCAGGTCATGTGTGTATGTGTGTACTTTTATTTTTAAAGAACATAGGAGTAATGTAGACTTTCACTTCTAGCCATGACACAGTCCCAGGGACTGAATTTACACTCCTGCTTCAAACTAGAAAACCAGTCTACAAAATAAAAGAATTGTTTCTGGACATTGGATAATAACCAGTATAGGACACTGATCTTAGAAGGGAAATAAAATGACTTCTGTAGCTCTTCCTAACTTACTTCCTAGAGACAGTTTTGGAACAGAGAAGGCGGACATATTGAGATCTTGGGTAGGGAGTATCATACTACACTGAAGAGACAGACTTTGAACTACAGGGAGACCAAGGTGTCTAGAATTTGTGGATAAAATTACTAGAGATTAGTGAGATGCATCAGGACAGAAGTGTGGAGATCCACAAATCTCCACAAAACTCACTGAACCTCTTGAGTTTTTGAGTGAATGCTGATCTGTGTATGTGCGACAAATTACCCAAGGCTGGAGAAAGAATAACTTGAAAGGAGCAGGTATAACAATCCATGGAGCTCATGCAAAACATTTATACCTATACATTTCACTCTTAGCAGTGCTTTCACAGCATTCCATATTTTAGTAGTAAAGTTGAAGAACATGTAAGCCAGACCAATCAGGAATTAAGAGAAAGAATAAATCAATTTATTCCTGAATTATTATTAAATTATTTTATTCCTATTGTGAATAAATCTATAAACATTGAAGTACAAAACTAATAAACTGATAGGCAAATGTTGATTTATCAATTCAAATGAACAAATTAACAGATGCATTCCACTACGTGGAGGAGTCTCTAATTCCTTTTTTCTTTCTTTCTTTCTTTTTTTTTTTTGAGACAGTCTGGCTGTGTTGCCCAGACTGGAGTGCAGTGGCACAATCTCAGCACATTGCAACCTCTGCCTCTAAGGTTCAAGCCATTCTTATGCCTCAGCCTTCCGAGTAGCTAGGATTACAGGTGCACACCACCACACCCAGTTAATTTTTTTGTACTTTTGGTAGAGATAGGGTTTCTCCATGTTAGCCAGGCTAACCTCAAACTTCTGGCCTCAAGTGATCTGCCTGCCTTGGCCTGTCAAAGTGCTGGGATTACAGGCATGAGCCACAGTGCCCAGCCTCTAATTCTTTATACTAAGTTATTGAAGCCAGACACAGTGGACTACGTGCTGTATTAATCTTTTTCTATGACTATTCTATAAAAGACAAAACTAATGCCAAATCAAATCAGTGGTTAGCAGGGTTAAATGGAAGAAAATTTATTGCGAAAAAGCATGAAGGAACCCTTTGGAGGCATGAAAATGTTCTATATCTTAATTGTGGTAGATATTACATTGTAAATTACTTTATGCATTCGATTTCTCAAAACTTACTGTAAATAAATTCTGTAAATTATAAAGGTGATTTTTGTTGTTGTTGAGACAGGGTCTTACTATGTCATCTAGGCTGGAGTGCAGTAGTACAGTTGTGGCTAACTGAAACCTCAAACTCAGGCTCAATCAGTCTTCCTATCTCAGCCTCCTGAGACAAGTGACATCACACCTAGCTGATTAATTTTTATTCTTATGTTTTATTTGTAGAAATGGCATTTCAGTTTTGCTCAGGCTGGTCTTAAACTTCTGGGCTCAAGTGATTCTCCTGCCTTGGCTTTCCATGGTGCTGGGATTACAGGTGTGAGACAGTTTCTGGCCTGATTTTTCAAATCCGATGAGACAATGTGTTCATATAAGAAAATATGAATTATATGAATATAAATATGAATTCTTATATGAATATATTCATATAAGAAAATATTTTGCTGCATACTTCACCCAATCATGATAGTTCAATTATAAGACATGAAAAAGAGGGAACTTGTATTTTTTTTTTTGAGATGGAGTCCCACTCTGTTGCCTGGGCTGGAGTGCAGTGGTGCCATCTCAGCTCACTGCAACCTCCGCCTCCCGAGTTCAAGCAATTCTCCTGCCTCAGCCTCCCTAATAGCTGGTACTATGGGACTATAGGCACACGCCACCACTCCTGGCTAATTTTTTTTGTATTTATTAGAGACAGGGTTTCACCGTGTTTTGCAGGCTGGTCTCAAACTCCTGAGCTCAGGCAGTCCGTCCACCTCCAGCCTCCTGGTGTGCTAGGATTACAGGTGTGAGCCACCGTGCCTGGCATGTATTTTAATATTACATTGATAATTTAATATTACATTGATTAGCAGCTCACAGCTCCTTGTATAAATGGCTCAAAAAGCCAACAACAGTGGAGTAGTTAATTCAGGTACATTCAAACAATAAAATACTGTATAGTAATTAAACATTAAGGTCTTTCTATCAATAAAATGGGAAACTTTTTACAATATAGTCATATGTCACTTACTGACAGGGATACATTCCAAGAAATGTGTAGTTAGGTGATTTCATCATTGTGTGAACATCATAGAGTATACTTATACAAACCCAGATGGCATAGTCTAATAGATACCTAGGTAATATGATATCCTATTGCTCCTAGGGTATGAACTTGTACAGCATGTTATTGTACTAAATACTGTGGGAACTTTAACACAGTGGTAAATAGTTTTGTACCTAACATAGAAAAAGTCCAGTAAAAATATGGCATAAAAGATAAAAGTGATATACTGGTGTAGAGCACTTAGTGTGAATGGAGCTTTTAGAACTCAAAATTGCTCTGGTTAGCAGTGAGTGAGTGTTAAGTAAATGTGAAGGCCTAGGACATTACTGTAAATTTTATATGTACTGTACACTTAGGCTACACTAAATATATTAAATTTTTTTCTTTAATAATAGATTAAACTTTGCATGTTGTAACATTTCTTGTTGTATCAACTTGTTACATTTATTTATTTATATATATATATATATTTTTTTTTTTTTTCCCCTCAGGACTTTGGAAGAAAACTTGTGACTTTTTAAACTTTGATTCCTGTAATACTGTGCTTAAAATACACTTTGTATAGCTATGCAAAAATAATTTCTTTATCTTTCTTTCTTTCTTTTTTTTTTTTTTTCTGTTTCCACTTTCTGTGTCCTGACTTTTTTTTTTTTTTAATTGCATTTTAGGTTTTGGGGTACATGTGAAGAACATGCAAGATTTTTGCATAGGTACACACATGGCAGTGTGATTTGCTGCCTTCCTCCCCTTCATCTATATCTGGCATTTCTCCCCATGCTATCTCCCCCCACCTCCCCACCCCCCTGTCCCTCCCCCATTTCCCCCCAACAGACCTCAGTGTGTAGTGGTCCCCTCCCTGTGTCCGTGTGTTCTCATTGTTCAACACTCGGCCTATGAGTGAGAACATGCAGTGTTTGATTTTCTGCTCTTGGGTCAGTTTGCTGAGAATGATGGTTTTCAGGTTCATCCATGTCCCTACAAAGGACACGAACTCATTATTTTTGATGGCTGCATAATATTCCATAGTGTACCACATTTTCCCTGTCCAGTCTATCATCGATGGGCATTTGGGTTGGTTCCAGGTCTTTGCTATTGTAAACAGTGCTGCAGTGAACATTTGTGTGCATGTGTCCTTATAGTAGAACGATTTATAATCCTTTGGATATATACTCAGTAATGGGATTGCTGGGTCAAATGGAATTTCTATTTCTAGGTCCTTAAGGAATCGCCACACTGTCTTCCACAATGGTTGAACTAATTTACACTCCCACCAACAGTGTAAAAGTGTTCCTATTTCTCCACATCCTCTCCAGCATCTGTTGTCTCCAGATTTTTTAATGATTGCCATTCTAACTGGTGTGAGATGGTATCTCAATGTAGTTTTGATTTTCATTTCTCTAATGACCTGTGATGATGAGCATTTTTT